>NC_069801.1:16982686-17286882 GCF_027406575.1 Nycticebus coucang | reverse complement strand
TAAGGGAAAATAAGCATATAACGAGGGACAAGCCAGCTTATAATAAGGAGTTATTAAACCTTATAACTCCTGTGGCACCTATGGCTCAAAGGGGTAGGGCGCCGGCCCCATATGCGGAGGTGGTGGGTTCAAACCCAGCCCTGGCCAAAAACTGCAAAAAAAAAAAAAAGAAAGAAAGAAAACAAAAACCATGGAACAATCAGTTCAGGTTTAGCCCAATCTGTAACTTTTACATTAAAGCACTAACATTCAGATCACTGACTTGAAGGCTCTCTGCAACTCCTCAGAAAACTTTTAACTGTGTGTATTATACTTCATACTGAAAGTTTCAACAAAAGGTTAAAACAATCTTCAGTTAGGAAAAAATATAGTTAACTAGAATATCAAGTCTGTCTACTGCTGAACCCATGCTTCTAACTACTCTTCCATTTTCTAGAAAAGAAATGGGGTGAGGGGTGGGAAATAAAAATTATAAATAATAACATTCAAACTGAAACTATAAAAAGGTGCATTTGCTTAAAAAAATGCACCTAAAAAAGTTGAAGGAACTTTTTTAATAACAAAGAATTCTTTTTTTTTTTTTGGCCGGGGCTGGGTTTGAACCCGCCACCTCCGGCATATGGGATCAGCACCCTACTCCTTGAGCCACAGGCACCGGCCAATAACAAAGAATTCTTACTACAGCAATTAAGGAGTGAGTGACGTGGAAATGGAGGCCACAAGTCTTACTACTAATTTACACTAGTTATAAAGGAGAGAGGAGGAGGTCATTAGTAAAAAGAGGGGGTAAAGGAGCACAGAACAAGTAAGATGATATTATGGACTGGTTGGCCAAAATGTATAATACTGTATTACAGACTGTCGTCAACACTAGAACACTGTTCAAGTTGTCATTGTGACTTCCACTCTAATAAAGATTCCAGGAAGTCATAGAAACTATAGTTCTCTATTATGGGTTCAATGAAAAGAGTTTGTTAGGAATTTAATAAAAAGATAAAATGACTAAAATAATTTTATTAGATGTGAAGGTAGAGAGAAGACAACATTATTTCCACATATAACATACTTAATGTATTAGATTTCCAAAATAAGTCTAAATCTTAAAGATTACAGTAAATGTAATATATTTTAACTTGCTGAATGTCTCTCTGAAATAGCTCCAGATGGCTGGCTACTATCAAATAGCCTATTTCTTCTTTTAAGTGATAGGACCTGAAGATTTGGGGGAATAGGGCTGTGCCCGTAGCACAGTGGGTAGGGCACCAGCCACATACACCCAGGCTGGAGGGTTCAAACCTGGCCTGGGCCAGCTGAACAACGATAACTGCAACAACAACAAAAATAGCCGGGAGTTATGGCAGGCTCCTGTAGTCCCAGCTACTTGGGAGGCTGAGGCAAGGGAATCGCTTAAGCCTAAGAATTAGAGGTTGCTGTCAGTTGGGATGTTACAGCACTCTAGAGAGGACAACATAGTGAGACTGTCTAAAAAAAAAAGATTTGGGGGATAGGGAATTGACTGAGGAGGGAGGTAGAAGATTTTTACTGAAAACAGGGATTGAGTTAAACAAAAATTAAGAATAGGCCAGGTGTGGTAACTCAAGTCTATAATCTATCTCACGCCACCACTTTGGGAGGCAGAGACAGGAGAATCACTTGAGGCCAGAAGTTAGAAACCAGACAGAACAACATAGTTGACCTCATAGAGACCTCATCTCTACAAAAACTAAAAAAAAAAATAGCCAGACTAGGCGTAGTGGTCTGTGCTTCCAGTCCCCCACTGAGTTCAAGAGTTTGAGGTTGCTGTGAGCTATGACACGAGAGCACTCAACCCAGGGCAACTGAGTGAGACTCTGTCTATAAAAACAAAAAAGAAAATATAACTAATGATTACAGTATATAGTTTTCCTTCTCCTTTTTACTCCAGAACAGTAATTGATCCTTCCCTGAGATTCAGTCTTTTTACTACCTGCCCATCAATCCTATTTATTCAATCACTTAACGACTTTTTCCCTTTATTTATTTATTTATTTAAAGAAATTCCTTTTATTTATTTATTTTTTATTTTTTGGTGGTTTTTGGCTGTGGCTGGGTTTGAACCCGCCACCTCCAGCATATGGGACCGGCGCCCTACTCCTTGAGCCACAGGCACCGCCCTCCCTTTATTTATTTTTAAAGACAGAGTCATGGCCATTCACAGGCATGATCATACAGCACTGCGGCCTCAAACTCCTAGTCAATAATTCTCCCAACTTAGCCTCCTACGTAAACTTATTTGGGTAGCTATGTCTGGACTATAGGAACCTGCCACAGTCTACAGTTAATACAGTATTTAAAAACAAAGCAAAATTATTCCATAGACCCATAGGGTTCTTCAGGATTTCCTTTATTAAGTATTTTTTATATATATATATTTTTTTTTTCGAGACAGAGCCTCAAGCTGTCGCCCTGGGTAGAGTGCCATGGCATCACAGCTCACAGCAACCTCCAACTCCTGGGCTCAAGCGATTCTCCTGCCTCCACCTCCCAAGTAGCTGGGACTACAGGCACCCACCACAACACCTGGCTATTTTTTGGTTGCAGCCATCATTGTTGTTTGGTGGGCCCAGGCTGGATTCGAAACCGCCAGCTCAGGTATATGTGGCTGGCACCTTAGCTACTTGAGCCACAGGCGCCAAGCCTATTTTATATATTTTTTAATTTTTTTTATTTTAATTTTTTGAGACAAAGTCTCACTTTGTCGTAGCTCACAGTAACCTCAGATTCTTGGGCTCAAGCGATTCTCTTGCCTCAGCCTCAAGTAGCTGGGACTACAGGCACCACAATGCCCAGCTATTTTTGTAGAGATGGGGGTCTCGCTCTAGCTCAGGCTGGTCTCCAATCCATGAACTCAGGCAATCCACCCACCTCAGTCTCCCAGAGTGCTAAGATTATAGATGTGAGTCACCACACCCAGCTTATTTTACGTTTTTTAAAGTATTATTAAAACAAACCTTAACCCTAAGACCACCAACATATTAACTTGTACTTGCTGGGTAACTCAATTCTGGATAGACCTAAGAATGAAGTTTATCAGCCAGCTGCTCAACTAATGTGTGTCCTGAGATGATGACAAGAAAAACTTAAAAATAAAAACTTAAAAACAGGGTGGCGCCTGTGGCTCAGTGAGCAAGGGCGCCGGCCCCATATACTGAGGGTGGCGGGTTCAAACCCAGCCCCGGCCAAACTGCAACAAAAAAATAGCCGGGCATTGTGGCAGGAGCCTGTAGTCCCAGCTACTCAGGAGGCTGAGGCAGGAGAATCGCCTAAGCCCAGGAGTTGGAGGTTGCTGTGAGCTGTGTGACGCCACGGCACTCTACCGAGAACAATAAAGTGAAATTCTGTCTCTACAAAAAAAAAAACAAAACTTAAAAACAACCTTCTGCACTACTTATCAATCAGTACTGGACTGTCAGAAAACAGAATTAAAATTAGATTCTAAAGCTGAAGCAAGACCACAACTGTCATGTTTAACCTCCAATCTCAAATTGGCTTTACAACAGCGTCATGTTCTCATAGACTGACAACTACAATAAACGTTATAAATTCAAACTTTTTTTTTTTTTTTTTGAGACAGAGCCTCAAGCTGTTGCCCTGGGTAGAGTGCTGTGGCATCACAGCTCACAGCAACCTCCAACACCTGGGCTCAAGCGATTCTCCTGCCTCCGCCTCCCAAGTAGCTGGGACTATAGGCGCCCACCATAACATCGGGCTATTTTTTGGTTGCAGCCATCATTGTTTGGTGGGCCCAGGCTGGATTCGAACCCGACAGCTCAGGTGTATGTGGCTGCTGCCTTAGCCGCTTGAGCCACAGGCGCTGAGCCAAAATTCAAACTTAATACTTAAGTACTTTATTTTGAGATTTTTGCATAAAGTTTTGTAAAAAAAAAAAAAAAGGTTTCCTCATGTAATAAAGCTTTAAAACCATCTGAAAGAATCTTACAAACTCTAAAAAATATTCCTGAGAAAAGGACTTCGAATTCAAAGAATTGGTAATGTCTCATCTCAAGGACTTCAGAAGTTCTACAACTATTTATAACCAAGAAGATAAAGATGTCCCAACAAGCAGACGATGAGTAGGGTATTCACTTTACTTGATGACACTCAAATTTACATCTCTAGTTTCTTCCTTCTCATCCCTACCCTTTACTACAATGATTCATTCACTACCCAATCCCCTAAAAGCTACAGGTTTGGTTTTTTTTTTTTCTCCCTTTTAGTTCACCTAGGGCACAACAGCCAGATTATCTTTCCAAATAACATATTTTCTGACAGTTTAAGAAATAA
The DNA here is from genome assembly GCF_027406575.1 of Nycticebus coucang. NCBI lineage: Eukaryota > Metazoa > Chordata > Mammalia > Primates > Lorisidae > Nycticebus > Nycticebus coucang. The sequence continues at coordinate 17,282,559 of NC_069801.1, read as the reverse complement.
AGACCAAACTTTTCAAACTAGCACATAAATTCTGGCTCTAACGATTCTAACTTACTTCTTATCACTTTCTAACACACTAGTCAAAAAGTCCACAATATTGTTCCACCCACCTCTAAACTCTAAAAACTATTCCCACCTTTTCTATTAATCCAATGCTAAAATCTGAAGCCCACCACTCGGTAAATGATTTCTTAGTTATTATAAACTTCAAAATATACTTTTTTTTAAATTTCAGATTAATGGGAGGGTACAACCAACCAGGTTATGATGTTTGCATTTGTTAGGTAAGAGTGCCTTCTGTAGTTGTGTTCCGCACCCAAGAGGTGTTGCCATATACCCTTACGTTGTGCCCATTAAGGGGAGCACACCAATTCCCCTCCCTCCTCCTCTCCTGAATTGAGTTTTCCTCTTACGTGTGTATTAGATCGTCCACTGGCTTCATATTGAGTACACTAGATACTTGCTTTTCCATTCTTGTGATACTTTATTAAGAACAATGTGTTTCAATTCCATCCACGTTAATACAAAAGAGTAAAGTCTCCATCTTTTTTTAATGGCTGAATAGCATTCCATGGTATACATATACCACAGCTTGTTAATCCATTCCTGGGTTGATGGGGATTTAGGTTGTTATCTTTCTCTTCTCTGAATTCTCACAGCACTTATGGTCTGTACTTCATAGTCTAGTTCAGAGCTGTCTTGACAGAATTTTTTGTGACAACATAAATGTTCTTTCTGTACGTGTGCTTCAGAATACTGGAACTGTGGCTATTGGGCACTTACAATGCAGCTAGTGCAGCTGAGGAAAAATTTTTAATCTTAATTTAAATTTACAGCCACGTGGCTACTAACTACCATTCTGGACAGCACAAATCTAATGTTCCCTACAATGTGCACACCACTGTACAACCCAAACACTACTGATCCGATCACCCTATCTTGCTCCTAGACAATCCCTGTCTCCAGTTAAATTCATTTGCTCATTGTTTCCAACATTCAGCTGTCCACTCTGGGCTTCCTGTGGCTTCTCAAAGCATGTACTGTATTTCAAGTCTTTTCCACTTCCTTTTCTCCTGCTTGTAATACTTAATTACTGTGATGGCTTTCCTCCCTGTTGGAGATCTCACCCACCTGCACCCCAATGGAATAAAAGCCATTTTAATTGTAAAAAAAAAAAAATACTTAATTACTGGTCATCACTTACTATATGCCAAACACTAAAATAAGCATTTTTTTAACATTACATCTACACCTAAAAACCTTACCAGATAGGGTTTATTTGGCTCTGCGCCTGTGGCTCTAGCGGCTAAGGCATCAGCCACATACACCTAAGCTGACGGGTTCAAATCCAGCCCAGGCTCACCAAACAATGACGGCTGCAACCAAAAAATAGCCAGGTGTTGTGGCAGGCGCCTGTAGTCCCAGCTACTTGGCGAGACTACGGAAGGCAGAAGAATCGCTTGAGCCCAGGAGTTGGAGGTTGCTGTGAGCTGTGATGCCACAGCATTCTACCCAGGATGACACCTTAAGGCTCTGTCTCAAAAAAAAAAAAAAAAAAAAAAGATAGTGTTTATTTACCTGAGAAAAATGAACTATAGAAGATAAAATGCCTAACTCCAAAAAGTCTATTCTTCCACAATATTTCTTGAAATTCTGCTCTATTTCAAGGCCCAGCTCAAGGTCAAGCTCAAGGCCACCATTCTTAAAGCAATATGATGTCCCTGTAAGTCCCAACCTAATACACCAATCTCAACCCTTAAATATTTTACCATAATTTTAGTATAAACACATCCAGAAGTGAGTTTATTCTGAAACTGATAAAACTTAACCTTCAGGGATGCTCAACTATATGGACCCCATCCAATACCCTAATCCTGATTTTAATTATGTAATCATAAAATTTTTTTAAAAGAGGGTTCCCAAAACTAGATTAGCTCCTAGGCCATAAAACAGAGATATATCTTGGGCATACACCTCAGAACTCTTGAAGCAAGATCAGTCTAAACTGACCTGGGCTTGCTTTTTACTCCTTAAATGTATATCCTTATCTTCTTAGGTGTGCTTCCTCTGAGTCCCAAGTCTAGCTATAAAAGGGTAGGCTTCCCTTGCTCCTAGTTTCCTAATTGCTCCCCCAAATAAGCAAGTGACTCGTTTTTCTTTTCAAAGTTTTAGAGCTAATCATAATGAAAGAAAACAAGGCAAGAGGAATTAAAACAAAGGAGAATTACAAAGAAAAAATTCTTAGAGCATGCCTCAAACAGATCTATAGATTCAACATTATACCAATTAGAACCCCAGATGCATTTTGGGAGAAATTGATTAGCTGATCCTAAAATTATTTAAGGGAATGCCAAGGACACAGAATAGCCAAAATAATCTTGAAAAAGAACAACGTTGAAGAACTCAAGCTTCCTGATTTCCAAACTTATAATATAAAACTAGGGTAATCATTGGGAGGCTGAGGCAAGAGAATCGCTTAAGCCCATGAGTTGGAGGTTGCTGTGAGCTGTGTGAGGCCACGGCACTCTACCGAGCGCCATAAAGTGAGACTCTGTCTCTACAAAAAAAAAAAAAAAAAAACTAGGGTAATCAAAATAGTGTAGTATTGGCTCAGCGCCTGTAGCTTAAGCGGCTAAGGCACCAGCCACATACACCAGAGGTGGCAATTTTGAATCCAGCCCAGGCCTGCCAAGAACACTATAACCAAAAAAATAGCTGGGTGTTGTGGCGGGCGCCTATAGTTCCAGCTACTTGGGAGGCTGAGGTAAGAGAATCGCTTGAGCCCAGAAGTTGGAAGTTGCTGTGAGCTGTGATGCCCCAGCACTCTACCCAGAGTGACAGCTTGAAGCTTTGTCTCAAAAAAAAAAAAAAAAAAAAAAATAGGGCGGCGCCTGTGGCTCAGTGAGTAGGGTGCCAGCCCCATATGCCGAGGGTGGTGGGTGCAAACCCAGCCCCGGCCAAACTGCAACAAAAAAATAGCTGGGCGTTGTGGCGGGCACCTGTAGTCCCAGCTGCTCGGGAGGCTATTTTTTCCTGGACTCAGAGGAAGCACACCTAAGAAGATGAGAGCTGCTCTCATCTCTTACTTGATGAGAATCAAGTAAGCCCAAGAGTTAGAGGTTGCTGTGAGCCATGTGACGCCACAGCACTCTACCCGAGGGCGGTACAGTGAGACTCTGTCTCTACCAAAAAAAAAAAAAAAATAGTGTGGTACTGGCAGAGGACCAAAATATTAATCAATGGGATAGAATCCAGAAATAAACCCTTATGTTTATGGTCAGTTAACTAAAGTGTCAATCATTTAGGAGAAGAAATAACAGTCTTCAACAAATCGTGTTGGGACAACATGTAAAACAATGATGCTGAACCCTCTATCTCACACTACATACAAAAATTAACTGCTAAAGGATCACAGACATAAATGCAAGAACTAAAACTAGAAAACTACTGGACAAAACACAGGAGTAAATGCTCATGAAACGGGATTAGGCAATGGTTTATCGGTTATAATACCAGTAGCAAAAAGAACAAAAGAAAATTTTAACTTCTGGACCTCACCAAAAAGTAAAAACTTTTTTTTTTTTTTTTTATTTTGGCCAGGGCTAGGTTTGAACCTGCCACCTCTGGCATATGGGACCGGCGCCCTACTCCTTGAGCCACAGGCACCGCCCAAAAGTAAAAACTTTTATAACCAGAATACATAAAAAACTCTTACTACCAAATAAAAGGACAGCCTAGTTTTTTTTTTTTTTTTTTTTTTAGAGACAGAGTCTCACTTTATGGCCCTCGGCAGAGTGCCGTGGCCTCACACAGCTCACAGCAATCTCCAACTCCTGGGCTTAAGCGATTCTCCTGCCTCAGCCTCCCGAGTAGCTCGGACTACAGGCGCCCGCCACAACGCCCGGCTATTTTTTGGTTGCAGTTTGGCCGGGGCCGGGTTTGAACCCGCCACCCTCGGTATATGGGGCTGGCGCCTTACCGACTGAGCCACAGGCGCCGCCCCAGGACAGCCTAGTTTTTAAAATGAGACATGGATTTGAATAGAAATCCGAAGATATACAGATATACACATGGCCAATAAGCATATGAAAAGATGCTCAACATAATTAGTTAATAGGGTAATACACATCAAAACCACCAGATACCACTTCACACCCACTCCACAGTGATAGTAAAAAACGGACATCATCAAGTGCCAGGAAGAATCTGGAGAAACTGGAACCCTCACACATTGTTGGTGGGAATGTAAAATGGCGCACCTGCTATGGAAAATGGGCAATTCCTCAAAAAGTTAAACACCAAGTTATCATACAATCCAGTGGTTCTACTCTTGACATGTAACTTAGAGAACTGAAAACAGAAGTTCACGCAATAAAGTGTACATTAATGTTCATAGCAGCATAATGCATAACAGCCAAAAAGTGGAAACAAATGTCCACCAAATGATGACTGGATGAAAAAATTCCATGTAATCAGCGGTAAAGAGTTATCAAGTAGTGAATGGAAGTATACAACATGAACCTTGATAACATACTAAAATCAAATACAAAAAGCAGTTTACTACATGATTAAATGTCCAGAACAGGCAAATGCATGGAGAAAGTAATGGTTGCCAGGGACTGGGGTAAGAGGAGAATGGGGACTAACTGCTATACTAACTGTATTACCCTATTAACTCAATACAAGCGCATTGAGGCAATAATGAAAATGTTCTAAAACTAACTGTGGTACTGTTTGCACAACCTTGTAAATATGCTAAAACCCACTGATTTGTATACTTTATTTATTTATTTTATTTTGTGACAGAGTCTCATTCAGTCACCCAGCTAGTTTTCTTTTTCTTTTGAGACAGTCTCAAGCTGTTGCCCTGGGTAGAGTGCTGTGGCATCACAGCTCACAGCAACCTCCAACTCTTAGGCTTAAGCTATTCTTTTTGCCTCAGCCTCCCAAGTAGGGAGGCACTTGGTTGGGGTTGTTGGAAACATCACTTGCTTGTCCACAAATGAGGCTGTTCAGCGATATCGACTATAGGCACCCACCACAACGCCTGGCTATTTGCCATAGTTGTTTTAGCTGGCCCAGGCTGGGTTTGAACCTGCAGGCCTGGGTGTGTGTGGCCAGTGCCCTACCCAACTAAGCTATAGGCGCCCCCCTTCTTTTTCTATTTTCAGCAGAGACGAGTCTTGGCTTTGCTCAGGCAATCCACCCACCTTGGCCTCCCAAAGTGCTAGGATTATAGGCGTGAGCCACTACACCTGGCCAGATTTATACACTTTAAAATGGTGAATTTTATATGTGAAGTACCTCAATAAACCTGATTTAAAAAAATATTTTATCGGCCAGGTGAGGTGGCTCATACCTATAATCCTAGCACTCTGTGAGGCTTAGGCAGGTGGACTACTTGAGCTCACGAATTCGAGACCAGCCTGAGCAAGTCACAGACCCCGTCTCTACTAAAAAATAGAAAAAATGAGGCAAGAGGATTGCTTGAGCCTGAGTTGGAGGTTGCTGTGAGCTACGACACCACGGTACTCTACCCAGCGGGACAGCTTGAAACTCTGTCTCAAAATTAAAAAATATCTATCTATCTATCTATCTATCTATATCTATCTATCTATCTATATATCTATATATATATATATAGTGGTACCTGTAGCTCAGTCGGCAGGGCACCGGCCACATACACCGAGGCTGGCACGTTCGAACCTGGCCTGGGCCAGCTAAAACACCAATGACAACTGCACCAAAAAATAGCCAGGTATTGTGGCAGGCACCTATAGTCCCAGCTACTTGAGAGGCCGAGGCAAGAGAATCGCTTAAGTCCAGGAGTTTGAGGTTGCTGTGAGCAGTGATGTCATAGCACTCTACCCAGGGTGATAGCTTGAGACTCTGTCTCAAAAAAGAAAAAAAATAAATAAAATATATAATATATATATGTATATCTATCTGTCTATCTTATCACACAGCTTCTGACCACACTGTCTATTGAAATAGTAAAACAAAAATGCTATTGAGTTCTGCCCTCTATTTCATATCTGAGGGATGGGGTCACCCATCTCAAGAAGCTCCTCCTACACACTGACTTGGTATTTGCAATTAAAATTATTACTGACAATGTTATGAGTATAAATTAATAAATTATTTAAATAGAACGAATTTAAATATTTCTTTATATACACATTTTCAGTTTTTATTTCAACTAGACCATGAAATCTCCAGAAAAGGGCCAATTCTAAAGTTTGTGCCCTAATACTGTCCCAGTGCCATACACAGTGTCCTGAAGATACCCTGTCACAAAACATGGGGCTTACATCTCAAGTTCCTCCACTTAGCTTTGTGACTTTGGACAAATTGCTTAAACCATGTGCCTCCGTCTATTTATTCCTAAATATCTGACGTTTGTTTTGGCAAAAAATTTAAAAGACAGTGACAGGCTGAGTATCTGGCACCCAGAAATGTGCAGCAGTTATTGTCTGTTATGAGTCAAATCTTTCTCTTCCCATATACGTATCTGCACATTGTCTTGCTATTAGCAGCCTCTGTAAACTGCAAACATCCTTGTCGTACTCAGCTCCCTTATCTGTAAAAATGTATGCCAAAAGCAATATGAGAGGAAAAAGACAAAACTCTCAGCATACAGCAAAGTCACAAAAGAAAAAAAAAAAGTGTTTCTTTTCCGACTCGGTGGCTAAGGCGATTTCTTTAGCATCACCCTATAGCCTCCTTGTGCAACCAACTGAAACGCCATCGATATCGCTGAACGGCTTCCAGACACATCTGTGGACAAGCAAGGGATGTCTCCAACAACCCCAACCAGAACTCCACGTCAGGGAGCCATTTTTCACGTCAAGGAAATAAAAAGGTGTACAAGATGTAGTAAGTAAAATACCCTTGCCATCCACCATCAATCTTCCCTTCCCCACGTCGCCCGGGTCCCAGCACAAAGACCCTATTCAACACTGGCAAAGACCTTCCCTTCTCACCCCACCCGAGTAGCTGGAGGGAAGGTGGCTTGGGCATCGACTCAGAAGAGGTCTGGGCGGTCGTGGAGCTCAAGGCCTAAGAGCTGGGGAGACAGGTGAGGCCTGGACAGCCTAGGGGAAGGTGGGAAACGGGTCGTGTCTTCCGAGGTAGGGGTCGAGCCTCACCTTGGCTCGCTTGCGCCGGCTGGTCCGCCGTCCCTCCGGAGTCTCTGCTATTCCCGTTTCCATGGGGGTCGCAGACCCAGGCACGACCGTAGGCCCGGCCTGAGGCCCGGCAGACCCCGGAGGCTCGGCCAGGCCCCCGGGGGGCGAGGCCCGCGGAGGCTCCTTCTTTCGGGGCGTGCGCTCCCCGGCCGCCCCCGATCCGACATCCGCAGGGCCCGACAGGCCCGCGGCCGGCGCCGCCACCTCGGAGCCGTTCTCAGCGCCGCCCGCCGCCCCGGGGCCGGCCTCCGTCACGGCCGCCGCCGCAGCAGCCGCCGCCGCCGCCGCGGCTGCCGCCTTCTTCCCAGACAACATATCAGGCCGCCGGGCCGCCGACGGCCGTAGGGGCCGCTGAGTTTGTCGCTCCGTGGGTCCGGAGCCACCTAACCTCGCCTCACCTAGCCTCACTTCACGCCGCCCGCGCGCTCCCAACTGTTGTCATGCGCGCACGCGCCGGGCGCGCTCCCGCGGCGCCGGACAAAAAGGCTCCTGGATGCCCACGGGCCCCGCCCCTTCCCCGCAGCCATAGAGCTGCGTCCTCTCAGCCAGAGAGACGCCGTGCAGCGAGAGCGGTGTTCGCCTAGAGCGTCTCCTTGGCCTTTGGAGAGGGTTCTGTCACAGACCAAGATCTTAGGGCTTCTGGGCCAGACTGCACCTCCGAGGGCGAACATTTCTTCCAGGGACTTGTGGCCATGTATGCGGAGTTCATTCATTCATTCACCCACTCGTTCGTCAATTCAACCAATGTTTATTAATTCCAACTACGTGACAAGGGTTAAATGATGAAGTTTTGCTTTCAAAGAACTTAACATTCTAAGGGAGAGGAGGGAACACACTGAAGTTGCTGGTAAATCGTCTTATTTATTACTCATAATTGTCTTGCTTAGGCTGGGGAAAAAGAAGAGCCCGTAACTTTCCATGGTGATAAAATGGAAAGAAATGAGAAAATCCAGTCCAGATGGGATTGCTCTTGCCTCCAAGTTTTTGTTCAAGCTCTTCCCTGGGAGAAGCTAGGCACCTCCTGGCTTGCACTAACACCCGCTCCCATATCCATCTCCACATGCATAGCTCCTCTTTGTCCTCCAGGTTACTTCTTTATAACGATGATGGTGGTGGTGGTTTATTCTTTTAATTCTTTGAAGAATCCTTCGCTGACACATTACTGGAGCGGGTCTTGTGTTCTTCGAATATATTTCCGCTTATTACACAGATCTATAATTTATTTATTTATTTATTTATTTATTGAGACAGTCTCACTTTCTTGCCCTGGTAGAGTGCTGTGGCGTCATAGCTCACAGCAAACTCAAACTCTTGGGCTCAAGCGATCTTCTTGCTTCAGCCTCCCGAGTAGCTGGGACTGCAGGCACCTGCCACAACGCCCTTTTATTTTTAGAGACGGGGGTCTAGCTCTTGCTCAGGTTGGTCTCGAACTCCTGAGCTCAAGCAATCCGTCCTGCTTGCCTCCCACAGTGGATTACAGGTGCCTGGCCTACACAGATCTATATTGCCTTTTAAATACGTGGTAGTCTGTCTCTTCAAAGTATAGTTCTCAAAACAATTATTCTGGGTGGCATCTGTGGCTCAATGGAGTAGGGCACTGGCCCCACATGCTGGAGGTAGTGGGTTCAAACCCAGCCCTGGCCAAAAAGAAAAAAAAAAATTTGCAAAACAATTTTTTTATTTACACGAAGTTCAAGAACTAGTCAAACTAAGCTCTAGCTAGAATCCAATCGGCAGATGTCTGGGACAGGAGTGTGAGTTGACTGCTAAAGATCATGAGAGAACTTGCTGGGGGTGATGGAAATGTTTTGTATCTTGATTGAGGTGATGGTTATAGAGGTATATTTATTCATCAAAACTCACTGAATCAATACACATAAAATAGGTATATTTGTTTTCTGTAACAGTACTTTCAGTTAAGTTGTATGTTAAAAAGCTAGGCAAACAAAAAAAGAGACAATCAAGTTCCAGGCAGAAAAAAAATGTGCAAGGAAGAAAATGGACCCACGTGTTGTGGCACCTGCCTACAGTTCCCGGTACTCAGGAGACTGAAGCAGAAAATGGCTCCAGCCCAGGAATTTGAGTCCAGTCTGGGAAATAAAGCAATGCTGGCTCAAAAAAAAAGGAAGGAAGGAAGGAGGGAGGGAGAAAGGGAGGGAAAGAAGGAAATAAGGAAATGTACAACAAATGATAAAATTATATTGACAGAATGGAGAAAAGAGAGTTTGTGGAGGAGAGAGATGAGAAAGAATTAGGGAAAGGGGGTTGTGGTGGGGATGGGAGAGGTGCTGCTCCAGAGCTAAATCCTTATCTTCCATCATAAAATATAATACATAATGTCAAAATTGAGAAATCAAGAAATAACAGTATAAGCATGCTATTTATCAAGATAATACAGAAGAAATAGCTAAAAAGAGTTGGAATTGGTTGTTTCTGAGGCTTGACACACAGGGTGTGGTTTGTTTTAAATCCCATAATTCCATATGACTTGTTTGCACACTGAATAATTTGATAAAACTTGAAATTTATTTTTAAAATGTGCATGTCCTGGGCGGCGCCTGTGGCTCAGTCGGTAAGGCGCTGGCCCCATATACCAAGGGTGGCAGGTTCAAACTGGCCCCAGCCAAACTGCAACCAAAAAATAGCCGGGTGTTGTGGCAGGCGCCTGTAGTCCCAGCTACTCGGGAGGCTGAGGCAAGAGAATCGCTTAAGCCCAGGAGTTGGAGGTTGCTGTGAGCTGTGTGAGGCCACAGCACTCTACCGAGGGCCATAAAGTGAGACTCTGTCTCTACAAAAAAAAAAAACAAATAAAAATGTGCATGTCCTTTCACGCAGTAATTCCACTCTCAGGAAAACACTTCAGGAAAATATTTCAGTATTTGTACATATTTAACTTCAACACAGCTTATCTCAGTTTATGTATAGTAACAATAACAAAAAACTAAACTAAAAAGCCCAACAAGTGGTGATCAATTGAATATAGCCATAGCTGAGTAATGACTTTCCAACAAGGATTGACCACATATATGATTTTAGTCCCATAAGATTATAATAATGGGGCTCAGCACCTGTAGCACAGTAGTTACAGTGCCAGCCACGTACACTCAGGCTGGTGGGGTCGAACCCAGCCTGGGCCAGATAAACAACACAGACAACTACAACAAAAAAAATTGTCAGGCATTGTGGCAGGCGCCTGTAGTCCCAGCTACTTGGGAGGCTGAGGCAAGAGAATCACTTAAGCCTAAGAGTTGGAGGTTGCACTCTACTGAGGGCAACATAGTGAGACTCTGTCTCAAAAAAAAAGAGAAAGAGAAAAGAAGATTATAATAATAGGCTGGGTGAGGTGGTTCATGCCTGTAATCCTAGCACTCTGGGAGGCTGAGGCCAGTGGATTGCTTGAACTCAGGAGTTCAAGACCAGCCTGAGCAAGAGCAAGACCCTAGCTCTACTAAAAATAGAAAAAGTAGCTGGGCATAGTGGCACACACCTGTAGTCCCAGCTACTCGGGAGGCTGAGACAAGAGCATCACTTAAACCCAGGAGTTTGAGCTTGTTGTGAGCTATGATGCCACAGCACTTTACCCAGGGCAACAGAGATTCTGTCTTAAAACAAAATCAGACTACAATAATGTATTTTTTACTGTACTTTTCTTTGTTTAGAGTATTTTGATACACAAATACTTACTGTTTTGTTATAACTGCCTACAGGTTTGTGACCTAGGAGCAGTTTACTATACCATATAGCCTAGGAGTGTGTAGTAGACTGTACTCTATGATATTCCTACAATGATGAAATCACTTGACACTGCTTTTCTCAGAACATATCCCTATCATTATGTAACACATTGCTGTGTATTAGAATATCTCAGTTATTAAAACTGACATTTTTATGTAAAGAATTCCTACAGAAAATAGTAAGGAGATGTCAAAGATGTAACACACTATTGACAGAACAAGCAAAATGATAAAGCTTGTTCAGAGGAGAATATTAGTAACTAATATATGGTCACTAGTCTGTAGAAAAGAGAACAGTGGAAGGACCAGGCATGGTGGTTCACGCTTGTAATCCTAGCAGTCTAGGAGGCTAAGGAGGGTGGATTGCCTGAGCTCAGGAGTTTGAGACCAGCCTGAGCAAGAGCAAGACTCCGTCTCTAAAAATAGCTGGGTGTTGTGGCAGGCACGTGTAGTCCTAGCTACTTGGGAGGCTGAGGCAAGAGAATTGCTTGAGCCAAAGAGTTTGAGGTTGCTGTGAGCTATGACACTATAGCACTCAACTCCAGGGCGACTAAGACCCTGTCTCAAAAAGAAAAAAAAAAAAAAAAAATCCAGGACAGTGGAATGTGATTGCAAAGTTAATTAGGAAAAAAATGGTTAATGTCCTGCAACTCCATAAAACTGTAAGCTTTGGGGTTATCTTTTCTATGAGATAATTCATTTGCATCTATTTGCAAAATAAAAAAATCATTTACAACATATTCATTTTTCCTAATTCATTTCAGTTGTTTTTAGTGTGATAAAATACATGTAACATAAAATTTGCCATCTTAACGATTTTAAAATAGGCTGCCTAATAGTATTAAATGCATTTACACTGTTGTACAATCTCTAGAACGCTTTTCATCTTGCAAAACTCTGTACCTATTAAACAACTCTACTTTACCCCTCCCCCGCCTCCCCACCCTGGGCGGCCACCAGCCTACTTTCCGCCTCTATGAATTTGTCTACTCCAGGTCCCTCATAGGCGGAATCATATACTATTTGTCTTTTAAAATTAATTTGTTTCACTTAGCATAATGTCCTCAAGGTTCATCCACTTTGTAACATGCCAGGATTTCCTTCCTTAAGACTAATATTCCATTGTATGTATATACAATAGTTTATTTATCCATTCATCTGTCTATGGATATTTGAGTTGCTTTCACATTTGGCTATGAATGATGCTGCTATGAACATGGGTGTACAAACATCTCCTATTTTCAATTCTTTGGGGTATATCTAAAAGTGGAATTGGTAGACCAAATTATTCATTTTTAAAATGTAACATCAAACTTTACGGAGTCTGGATCCTAATTAATCTTTTTTTTTTTTTTGCAGTTTTTGGCTGGGGCTGGGTTTGAACCCACCATCTCCGGCATATGGGGCCAGCACCCTACTCCTTTGAGCCACAGGCGCCGCCCCCCTTTTTTTTTTTTTTTTCCCAGACATTCTTGCTTTGTAGCCCTTGGTAGAGTGCTGTTGCATCACAGCTTACAGCAACCTCAAACTCTTGGGCTTCAGCGATTCTCTTGCCTCAGCCGCCCAAGTAGCTGAGATGACAGGCGCCTGCTACAACGCCTGGCTATTTTTTTTTTTTTTTTGTAGAGACAGAGTTTCACTTTATTGCCCTCGGTGGAGTGCCGTGCCATCACACAGCTCACAGCAACCTCCAACTCCTGGGCTTAGGCGATTCTCTTGCCTCAGCCTCCCGAGTAGCTGGGACTATAGGCGCCTGCCACAACGCCCGGCTATTTTTTTGTTGCAGTTTGGCCAGGGCTGGGTTTGAACCCGCCACCCTCGGTATATGGGGCTGGCGCCCTGCTCACTGAACCACAGGGGCGGCCCGCTATTTTTTATTTTATTTTATTTTTTTTTGAGACAGGGCCTCAAGCTGTCACCTTGGGTAAAGTGCCATGGCATCACAGCTCCTGGACTCAAGCAATTTTCTTGCCTCCACCTCCCAAGTGGCTGATATTACAGGCAGCCTCAACAACGCCCGGATATTTTTTGGTCGCAGCCATCATTGTCGTTTGGCAGGCCCTGGCTGGATTCGAACCTGCCAGCTCAGGTGTATGTGGCTGGTGCCTTAGCTGCTTGAGCCACAGGTGCCAAGCCAACACCCGGCTATTTTTTAGAGATGAGGTCTTGGTCTGGCCAGGCTGGTCTGGAACCTATGAGCTCAGGTAATCCACCCACCTTGGCCTCCCAAGTGCTGGGATTACAGGCATGTGCCACTGTGCCCGGCACCTGATCAATCTTAAATATTAAGTCAAACAAAATTACTGTCCCCTAAAGCATCAGGTGACCAAGAGGTGGGCCTATTAGGCAATATTCTAGAATGGCTGTGAAACCACACACAGTAATCTTTTACCTTATTTCCAGTTTGGGATAACTTTTCTCAGCAGTCCACCCATGGAGAGTCTAGGGGCCCTATATTATCAGCTATTTTATTTCCAGTGGCTAGGCCCGGAAGAACTGTTGAATGAATGAGGGGGCCTACATCATCAGGCCTACATCACCATGAGATGGTGCTTGCAAACTGCCTGTCAAAGAGTCTGGCACATTGTGGGTGCTTAAGACATAGTGGGAGTTAATATTATTGTTATGCGACAGCTGGGTGGGGGAAGGGAGCTGGTTATGACTCAGGGGAGTGGGGGTAGCCCTGACTCTTGTCATGGAGGGGACTGAAAGAGGGTCCTGGGGCCTGTGTGCCTCCATGTCATAATGCTGGGGGAACTAATATTTCTTTCTAGGAGTCTTCATGGGCTACTCACCTCCTCAGGCACCATGGGAGCAGTGGTGGCTTGGCTGATAAGCTATAAGCCAGTTTTGTTTGGATTTCTGCTCCTTCTCCTGTTGCTTAGCAACTGGCTGGTCAAGCGTGAACACAAGTCCACCCTCTCAGAGGTGAGCAAGAGATGGCTTGGCCTCAGCTGAGGGAGCTAGGATCTGAATAGCTAGACTGGAGTTTAGGGGACAGTGTGGGGTCAGAATAATGGGGCAAGACTGAGCAATCCAACACCCTGGTCCCTGCTCGGCAGCTTCCTCTTGGCTGATGGTGGACAAATCACTTTCCTCCATAAGGCCTTAGTGGCCTCAGCTGTAAAATAGGAACCATCCCAGATTCTCCTACCAGTTTGATGTCAACTTACTTTGGTGATAGTAAACAACTACTTTAATGTGGTAAAAATTAAAATGGATGAACCAGAGTTACATGTATCCACATAGATGCCTCTCTGAGATACGATATGAAGACAGCAGAAATGTACCTAGATTATGGGGTCTTTCATATAATGTTTTAAAAAACACCCCAAACAATACCCTATTTAGGGGTGGCGCCTGTGGTTCAAAGGAGTAGGGCGCCGGCCCCATATACCGGAGGTGGTGGGTTCAAACCTGGCCCTGGCCAAAAAAAAAACTGAAAACAAAAATACCCTATTTAGTTTATGGACAATATATGTCCTAAAAGTATTTTAAGGCAGAATGTCTCAAGCTCGACAGTATTGCTATTTGGGGCCAGATAATTCTGCATTGTGAGGGACTGTCTTGTGCATTATTGGAAGTTTGGCAGCATCTCTGGCCTCTTGCCATGAGATGCAGGTTGCCCCACCCTGTTGTAATAACCAAAAGTGTCTCCAGACATCACCAGAATGTCTCCTGGGGGTGACGCCCATAGCTCAGTTGGCAGGGCACTGGCCACATATACTGAGGGTGGCAGGTTTGAACCTGGGCCCGCCAGCTAAAAACAACAATGCAACTGCAACAAAAAAATAGCTGGGCATTATGTCGGGCACCTGGAGTCCCAGCTACTTGGGAGGCTAAGGTAAGAGAATCGCTTAAGCCCTAGAGTTTGAGGTTGCTGTGAGCTGTAACGCCACGGCCCTCTATCCAGGGCAAAAGCTTAAGACTCTCTCTCAAAAAAAAAGAAAGAAAAAAGAAATGTGTGGGGGCTGTTTTCTTGTAGCTCAATGGTTAGAGCACCAGCCCTGTGCAAGGGATGGGGGGTGGCAGGTTCAAACCTAGCCCAGGCCTGCTAAACAACAAAAGGAAATGTGTAGGAAAAATAAATACCAGTTTCAGGAGTACAATGTAGGAGATGATGTTCAGGAAGGGAGGGGGAAACACTAAAGGAGAGAAGTTCAATTATATTTATGATATTTTCTGTCTTTTTTTTTTTTTTTTTTGAGACAGGGTCTCATTATGCCACCCCTGGTAAAGTGCTATGGCATCACAGCTCACAGCAACCTCAAACTCTTGGGGTCAAGCAATTCTCTTGCCTCAGCCTCCCAAGTAGCTGGGACTATAGGTGCCCACCACAACCTGGCTATGTTGTTGTTGTTATTGTGTTTTGGCAGGCCTGGGCCGGGTTTGAACCCACCAGCCCTGGTGTATGTGGCCAGAGCCCTCGCCGCTGAGCTATAGGCGCTGAGCCTTAAAACTATTTTAAATTGCACATGAACTTTATGGACACCCTGTAACATTTACCTTTTTTGCTTGCCTGAAATATTTATTTTTTATTTATTTATTTATTTATTTTTGGTAGAGACAGAGTCTCACTGTACCGCCCTCGGGTAGAGTGCCGTGGTGTCACACAGCTCACAGCAACCTCCAGCTCTTGGGCTTACGTGATTCTCTTGCCTCAGCCTCCCGAGCAGCTGGGACTACAGGCGCCCGCCACAACGCCCGGCTATTTTTTTGTTGCTATTTTTTTGTCGCAGTTTGGCCGGGGCTGGGTTTGAACCTACCACCCTCGGTATATGGGTCCGGCGCCCTACTCACTGAGCCACAGGCGCCACCCAATATTTATTTTTTTTAATGTTTCTAAAGACCAATTATTGTAGCTGAATCCAGGAAGAAAAAATAGCTGGGTGCAGTGGCTCACGTCTGTAATCCAGGCACTCTGGGAGGCCAAGGTGGGTGGATTGCCTGAGCTCACGGGTTCAAGACCAGCCTGTGCAAAAGCGAGACCTGTCTCTAAACCTAGTTGGTCATTGTGGCAGGCACCTGTAGTCCCAGCTACTTGGCAGGCTGAGGCAAGAGGATCGCTCGAGCCCAAGAATTTGACGTTGCTGTGAGCTATGACTCCACAGCACTCTACCGAGATGGCCACATATACCAAGTGAGACTCTGTTTCAAAAAAAAAAGAAAGAAAGAAAGAAAAGAAAAAATAAAGTGTTATCATTAACCAGGGGAGGGGTCAGATGAGGATTACAGAGATAATAGAATGTCATGAGTCCCTGAGACTTTGAAGTTGAAGATTTACTAGGCCTAACAAAATGCTCAGACAGGGATGTTGGAAAAACAAAGGCCCCAAATATGGATATATTGGGGCTAAGTAAGGGCTTTATGTCCTCTGTGACTGGCAAATGAACAGGCTACCTCATTAATTCCTATGAACCAAAGACAACCTTAGGATTTGGGACTTTGGGGCTCTATGATGCTGAGAAAGTGACCTGCCACTGGGCCCCAAGTCCCATCCACAAAATGTGACAAAGCACTCCCCTCACAGGCAGTTGTGAGAATCTACTAAGATAATGTTTATAAGCCACCTGGCATGGAGCAGGTGCTCAACCAGGCACAGGATTATCACTATTAACCAACTTTCCCCCTTTCCTGGTGGTGGGGCACTTAGGAGGAGGCAGAGAAACTAAAGGCTTCTGACAACTGTGCCAACAATGCCATCAAGTATCGTGGAAAGAAAGAAGTAGAAAGGATGAGCGCTTGCTTTGCCCTCCAGGACAAGGTCTATGAACGGCTTCTGGTCAGCGAAATGAAGCTGAAGGTCTTAGAAAATCAGATGTTCATCATATGGAATAAAATGAATCGCCATCGGCGGTCAAGCAGACATCGAAACTTTCCCACAAGGAGACACAGAATGAGGAGGCATGAGTTGACTTGCTCCACCCTCTCTGATTGTACTTCCAATTACCCCACCTGATGAGGCTGACGTGGCCTCTGCTGCTGTTACCTTGACTCAGTAAAACCCAGTCAGAGGCTGCTGAATGTTCTTTGTAAATCACGTTGCAGGTTTTAGTGGTGCCTGGGCTCCAGGAGGAGGACATAGTAGATCAGCCAGGTAGCAAGCACACAGTGACAGCCTTGTAGAGCTCTCTCAGAGCCCACACCTTTCTAGAGCCTTCTCTTTCAGTTGGGGCCACTTCTACCCTGGCCCAGGCACTATTCTGTTCACCCTGGGTCTCCCTTCTTACCCTATGCTCAGAGGCCAGACCCAGTTCTGCCAAGCTGGGCTCTGACCACGTTTTTTGCCTGTTCTTGAGCCAACATCTTGCCGCAATAGTGGACTAAGTAAAATCCATATTTCTGGGGTGGCACCTGTGGCTCAAGGAGTAGGGCGCCAGCCCCATATACCAGAGGTGGTGGGTTCAAATCCGGCCCTGGCCAAAAACTGCAAAAAAAAAAGAAAAAGAAAAAGAAATCCATATTTCTTCCTGTGGTGTTAAAGCTTTTCATGATCTAAAGAAAAAAGGCTGTCCTTTGGGTGGCGCCTGTGGCTCAAGGAGTAGGGCACCAGTCCCATATGCCAGAGGTGGCAGGTTCAAACCCAGCCCCGGCCAAAAACCACACACACAAAAAAAGCTTTTCATGATCTGATTCCTTTCCATCCCTTTTCCCTGTCTGTCACTTTCCTTGAACACTTTTTTTTTTTTCTTTGCAGTTTTGGCCGAGGATAGGCTTAAACCTGCCACCCTCGGCTTGTGGGGCCAGTGCCCTACTCCTTGAGCCACAAGCGCCGCCCCTCCTTGAACACTTTTAACTCTATGCTAGAGTATCTTAAACATGAGTTGGCCTGGCATGGTGGCTCATGTCTGTATCCCAGCACTCTGGGAAGCCAAAGCAGGAGGATCCCTTGAGCTCAGGAGTTCAGACCAACCTGAACAAGAGGGAGACACCATCTCTACAAAAATAGAAAAAATGGCTGCGCATTTTGGTGGGCACCTGTAGTCCCAGCTACTGGGGAGGTGAGACAAGATCTCTTGAGCCTAAGAGTTTGAGGTTGCTGTGAGTTATGATGCCACAGTACTCTATCCAGGGTCACAGAGTGAAACTCTGTCTCAAAAACAAACAAAATGAGTCATTTATATGTCACCACTGTAATTTTTGCCATTACTAAGAACCACCTCAATGTTTAACTCAATATTATCCCTTTAAATCAACTCCTTATTCTCAAGAAAATTGATCTGGGGCGGCACCTGTGGCTCAGTGAGTAGGGCGCCGGCCCCACATACCGAGGGTGGTGGGTTCAAGCCCAGCCCCGGCCAAACTGCAACAAAAAAATAGCCGGGCGTTGTGGCGGGCGCCTGTAGTCCCAGCTACTCGGGAGGCTGAGGCAGGAGAATTGCCTAAGCCCAGGAGTTAGAGGTTGCTGTGAGCTGTGTGACGCCACGGCACTCTACCGGGGGCAATAAAGTGAAACTCTGTCTCTACAAAAAAAAAAAAAGAAAATTGATCTGTAAAGGAAAAAATAACAATTTCTTTGTCAATAAAAAATATAGTACCCTTGATTTAAATGAAACACAACTGTAAAAATAAAGAGTTTGAAAACAAAACCATATTGTTAATTCCAACCAAAGCTAGGTTGCCGACTGAGGGATCTGGGCCTGTGAGTTTTGTTTTAAAAAGTGATATTGGGCGGCGCCTGTGGCTCAGTTGGTGGGGCGCCGGCCCCATATACCGAGGGTGGCGGGTTCAAACCCAGCCCCGGCCAAACTGCAACAAAAAAAATAGCCGGGCGTTGTGGCGGGCGCCTGTAGTCCCAGCTGCTCGGGAGGCTGAGGCAAGAGAATCGCTTAAGCTCAGGAGTTGGAGGTTGCTGTGAGCTGTGTGAGGCCACAGCACTCTACCGAGGGACATAAAGTGAGACTCTGTTTCTACAAAAAAAAAAAAAAAAGTGATATTAACGGGTGGCGCCTGTGACTCAGTGAGTAGGGCGCAGGCCCCATATGCCGAGGGTGGCGGGTTCAAACCCAGCCCCGGCCGAACTGCAACAAAAAAATAGCCGGGTGTTGTGGCGGGCGCCTGTAGTCCCAGCTGCTTGGGAGGCTGAGGCAAGAGAATCACGTAAGCCCAAGAGCTGGAGGTTGCTGTGAGCCGTATGTCGCCACTGCACTCTACTGAGGGCAATAAAGTGAAACTGTCTCTAAAAAAAAAAAAAAAAAAAGTGATATTAACAACAAATGATAGACTTGGAAAGACTGGCTAGCACCTGAGACTTTTCTCTACAAGGAGAATTGGAACAGAAATCACTACCTTGCTGTCTGATTCAGTGTGACTTAATGCCATGATGACGACCTCTTAAAACTTGTCTGTCTCAACACAGGTCTCATGTACTCTAAGCAAACCAGACGTCTTGCACAGCACGCCTGGCTAATTTTTAAAGTTTTTGTAGAGACGGGATATCCCTATGTTGCCCAGGCTGGTCTTGAACTCCTGGGCTCAAGTAATCCTCCCACCTCAACCTTCCAAAGTGCTAGGATCATAGGTGTGAGGCACTGCCGTGGGCCAACCCTAAATCTTAGAGTTGAAAATAATCTTCTTTGACTCCATGTTTTGCCTTCCAGACACACTGGGGGCAGAAGTTGGATCCCCAGGGCTCTAGGTGATCACTACCCCCGTGACTTTGCTGGGTGTAGCTCCTGCCCACTGGAGTCAGGTGCTTAGGGTTGCACTCTAGTGGCTCTACAGTTCTGGGGTCTCAGGGGCTACCTTGCTCCCACTGCCCTCGTGAGGGCTCTCTGTAGCAATCCCAACACCGTAGTTCTGCTGAATGCTGCCCAAGGAGGGGCCCTGTGGCAGGTCTCTGCCCAGCTCCCTAGGCTCTCTGAGGATCCCCTGAAATCTATGTGGAGGAAGCCTGGCCTGCCCAGCTTGTGTGCTCTTCCTCCCTACAGATATCTCAGCACATGGATGTCACCAAGGCTCACAGCCTGTGCCCTCTGGAGCAATGCCTGAGTTGCACCCGAGCCTGCTTTAACCACACCCAGGGTAGCTGAGCAGTAGAACACCAAAATGCAGGGAGGTGGCTCTGGGCAGGGAGCCTTGAGGTCTTATAGGTGCTCTGGACTTCTCTCCCCCAGGGTCTGGGATGGGCATGGCAGTCCCCAGGATCATCAGAATGCCTTTGGGGTCGTTCTTACATTGCATTGAGAAATAGCACCTGGCTTCCTTCTACTGATCTCCTTATTAATTGGTAGCATGACCACACCCTGTTTTTCTTCTCTTCAATGCACTTTTTTATTCTTTACATGGCCAGGGCTGAGCATTTTCCAAATCTTTACATTCTTCTCCCCTTTTAATTATAAATTCCATCTTTATTTTATTTACTTATTTATTTTTTGAAGCAGAGTCTCACTTTGTCACCCTCAGGAGAGTGCCATGGCGTCACAGCTCACAGCAACCTCAAACTCTTGTGTACAAGTGATCCTCTTGCCTTAGCCTCCAAGTAGCTAGGACTACAGGTGCCTGCCACAATGCCCAGCTATTTTTAGAGATGGATCTTGCTCTTGCTCAGGGTGGTCTTGAACTCCTGAGCTTGGGTGATTCACCCACCCCCGCCTCCCAGAGTGCTAGGATTACAGGAATGAGCGACCACCCCTGGCCTATAAATTCCGTCTTTAAATCATTTATTTCTCCTTGTGCTTTACTGTAAGCAGCTAAGAGAAGCCATGCTCCATCCTAAAACCTTTGCTGCTTAAAGATTTTTTTTCTGTCAAATATCCTAGTTCATCACTCTTAACTTCTGCCTCCCAGAACTTCCTAGGACACAGACACAATTCATCCAAGCTCTTTGCCACTTTATGACAAGGACAGCCTTCTCTGTAGTTTTCCATACCTTGTCCCTTTTTTTTTTTTTCAGTAGAGACAGAGTCTCACTTTATGGCCCTCGGTAGAGTGCCGTGGCGTCACACAGCTCACAGCAACCTCCAACTCCTGGGCTTAGGCTATTCTCCTGCCTCAGCCTCCCGAGCAGCTGGGACTACAGGTGCCCGCCACAACACCCGGCTATTTTTTGGTTGCAGTTTGGCCAGGGCCGGGTTTGAATCCGTCACCCTCGGCATATGGGGCCGGCGCCCTACTCACTGAGCCACAGGCGCCGCCCCATACCTTGTCCCTTTTAAATTTCTTTTTTGTTTTTTGTTTTTGAGACAGAGTTTCGCTTTGTCTACCCAGGGCTGGACAGCTTGAGACTCTGTCTCAAAATAAATAAATAAAGGGTGGCGCCTGTGGCTCAGTGAGTAGGGCGCCGGCCCCATGTACCGAGGGTGGCGGGTTCAAACCCAGCCCCGGCTGAGCTATAACCAAAAAATAGCGGGGTGTTGTGGCGGGCGCCTGTGATCCCAGCTGCTCTGGAGGCTGAGGCAGGAGAATCGTGGAAGCCCAAGAGCTAGAGGTTGCTGTGAGTCCTGTGACATCATGGCACTCTACTGAAGGCGGTAAAGTGAGACTCTGTCTCTACAAAAAATAAATAAATAAATAAATAAATCAAAAAGGAAAATGTTCCTCCTAAAGGATACGTGAAGATCCCTAGCATTTTCCCCAGTCAGGCTTTGATTCATTCATTCACGCAACCACTTACTCACTTACCCAGGACTTTACAGAACATCTGCCATTTGATATCCTGCAGATATTTGTTGTCAGCACATATTTACTGAGCACCCACTCTGTGCTGAGCACCATGCTAGGTGCTTCAGATACATGAGTGAACAACACAGACAACACTCCCTGACCTGGTAGAGCTCATCTTGTAGCAGAGGCAGCAGAATAAATAAGTCAAGTCTAGGGCAGACTCATGCCTCTACTCCTACCCCCTAGAAGGCCGAGGTGAGAGGATCGTTTAAGCTCATGAGTTCAAGACCAGCCTGAGCAAGAGTGAGACCTGGTCTCGACAGAAAATAGAACAATTAGCCAGTTGTTGTGGTGTGTGATAGGTCTGAAAAAGGTGCTGCTCATGGGATGAGAAAAGAATTTCTCCAGGCCAAGATTAGAATATAAAAGTATAAGTTTATTTTATATTTTATATTAGGGAAGAGAATGGGAAGGAGAGATGAGAGAGAGAAGAAAGCAGAGAACAGGGAGGAGAGAAGGCAGATGGGGGAGAGAGAAGGAACAGAGAATGGTCGGGACATCCCAAAGAGAGAAAGGAAGAATGCCAGCCCTGAGGTCCAGTGGGTAACTGAATTTAAGGGAGGAGGAAGGCATTTGCAGCTTAATTCACAAGGCATTGTGAAGGTGAATGCTGTGTCCATTTTTCTTCAGGCAAGATTGAAGACAGACATTTTCCTGGTGTTTCTGATCTTCAGGCCTGATTGTTCATCTATCAGGGATACTCAAGAATCACTTGAGGTTTAAAAGAAGAAATTCAAAAAGATATAGGAGCTGGGGAAATGTAAAGAGAATTTATTTATTTATTTATATTTTATTTTATTTTTTGAGACAGAGCCTCAAGCTGTCGCCTTTGGTAGAGTGCTGTGGCATCACAGCTCATAGCAACCTCCAACTCCTGGGCTCAAGCGATTCTCCTGCCTCTGCCTCCCAAGTAGCTGGGACTACAGGCGCTGGCCTCAATGCCCAGCTATTTTTTAGTAGCAGCCATCATTGTCGTTTGGGGGGCCTGGGCTGGATTCGAACCTGCCAGCTCAGGTGTATGTGGCTGGTGCCACAGGTGCCTGTAAAGGAAATGTAGATTTCCTTTTGGTTTGTTAGGTTCCTCAATGGACAGAAATCCACAAGGATTGGGGTGGGGGCTGGCAAGAGAAAGAAAGCAGGCAAAGAGATTTTATGCCTTGTTGAAAAACTATGAATAATAATTTTTCTGTTATTTCATTGTACAGACCAACCATCCTTACAGTGTGTACCTGTAGTCTCAGCTACTCAGGAGGCTGTGGCAGGAGGATCACTTGAACCCAGAGTTTGAGGTTGCTGTGACCTAGAGTGCGATGGCACTCTAGCCTGGGGAACGGAGTGAGACTCTGTCTCAAAAATAAAAAACAAAAAAAAGTTTAAAAAGTAACAAGGTATATTGCAGCTCAATTTACAATCGCCAAAATGTGGAAACAGCCTAAATGCCCACCAACCCAGGAATGGATTAACAAGCTGTGGTATATGTATACCATGGAATACTATTCAGCTATTAAAAAAAATGGAGACTGGGCAGCGCCTGTGGCTCAGAGGAGTAGGGCACTGGCCCCATATCCCGGAGGTGGTGGGTTCAAACCCAGCCCCGGCAAAAAAAAAAAAAAAAAAAAATGGAGACTTTACATCCTTTGTATTAACCTGGATGGACGTGGAAGACATTTATTCTTAGTAAAGCATCACAAGAATGGAGAAGCATGAATCCTATGTACTCAATTTTGATATGAGGACAATTAATGACAATTATGGTTATGGGGGGGAACAGAAAGAGGGAAGGAGGGAGGTGGGTGGGGCCTTGGGGTGTGTCACACTTTATGGGGGCAAGACATGATTGCAAGAGGGACTTTACCTAACAATTGCAATCAGTGTAACCTGGCTTATTGTACCCTCAATGAATCCCCAACAATAAAAAAAAAAAAAAAAGTAACAAGGTATAGAAAACTAGGGGGAAGGCTAAGCTCGTCATAAAGTGGCAAAGAGCTTAGATTAATTGTGTCTGTGTCCTAGGAAGTTCTACTTCATTACACCATTTTACAGATGAGCACACTGCTATCCAAGAGAAGCATTTGAAATCTAACCCAACTTCTGTAAATGATTAGTAGTGAAGCTGGAATTTGAACTCCTGCAATCTGACTTAAGGGTCTGTTCACTGGGTACAATGCTGATAAGGATTTTGAATTTTTTTTTTTTTAGAAACAGAGTCTCACTTTGCCACCCTCAGTAGAGTGCCGTGGCGTCACACAGCTCACAGCAACCTCCAGCTCTTGGGCTTAGGCGATTCTCTTGCCTCAGCCTCCCGAGTAGCTGGGACTACAGGCGCCTGCCACAATATTTTTTGTTGTAGTTTGGCTGGGGCCAGGTTTGAACCCACCACCCTCAGTATATGGGGCTGGAGCCCTACTCACTGAGCCACAGGCGCCGCCCAAGGGTTTTGAATTTTTTCCTACAGAGCAGCAGGCAGCCATGGAAGGTTATTTAAACAAAAGACAAATATACTCTGTCATATATAAAAGAGATGAATAGGGCAGCGCCCGTAGCTCAGTGTGTAAGACTCTGGCCACATACACCGAGGCTGGTGGGTTTGAACCTGGCCTGGGCCAGATAAACAACAATGACAACTGCAACAAAAAAATAGCCGGGCATTGTGGCGGGCACCTGTAGTCCCAGCTACTCAGGAGGCTGAGGCAAGAGAATCGCTTAAGCCCAAGAGAGTTAGAGGTTGCTGTGAGCTGTAATGCCACGGCACTTACCAAGGGTGGCATAGTGAGACTCTGTCTCAAAAAAAAAAAAAGAATTATCATTTAAAAAAAAAGAGAGAGATAAATAATTCCTCCATCACCAGGCTCTTGTGGCAGATTATCTCGTTACTGGACAAAGAGGGTTTCTGCGGCCTGTCACTGTCAGCCAATATGCAGAGATGGGGATAGGTCCACCAAACTTTGTCGGAAAGCCAGAATTCTGGAGAACAGCAGAGTAGCCTCTTCAAGACTATTCTGTTCTTCCATTTCCCAAATTACAGTTTTATACATTTGAGTTCAAAGTGGAGACCATATTAACCCTTAAACAATAATTGACCAAATACATGACCTCTGGAAAACAATAATCAGTATAACTCATGATCCAAAATAACATTCCAATTCACAAGTTAATCTCCTAAAAAAGTCCACCTAAACTACTCAAGACAGGCATCTTTAGGGTGGGAGCTAAATTTACAAGACAGTAAGAATGGGAGGGTGGGGCAAAAGTCAGGGAGGACTTACACTGACCAGACCAGCTGTGTCACGTCTGCCCTAGCCTGGCAGACTTCGCTTATTTTCACAATATATGCTTTCAATCTTGTCTCCTGGACAGAAAGCTCCTGGACAAGGACCTGGAAGAAAACACTCAAGTAAATCATTTTTAAGAGTCTCAAGCTGGACCAGAGATTTTGCATGTGGGCGTCCACTGCCACCTTGTGGCCACTCTGTCACATGACATGCTGTGGGTTCTGGTTTAGCTAAATTTAGGAGGGGCAAGGCCGGCGTTAGCTGAGTTGGAGCAGGGGCAAGGGCATCGGGAGGAGGTCCCTAGTGGAGCTACTGTCCTGGGGGTGAAGGTTGCAGATCCCTGGAGTGGATTAACTGATTCAGATATTCAGCGTGAACCGGAATGAGACACAGTCCTTGCCTTAGAGGACCTCATGGGCTGGAAAATGAGAAGAGAGGTACGTTGGTGTCTAGGGAACTGCAAGACTTCTGAGTCCTAATACCAGTCCTGCCACTTCTTGGGGACGTTTTCGAGTCAGTTTTCTCATCTGTAAAATGGGGACAGGATAGAAACTACCTCCTGGGATTGTTGTGTAGAGCAAAAGGCATACCACAGAAAGCACTACGCACTGTATCTGGTACATTGTCAATGCGCAGTCTGTGTCCAAAAGGAAGGCTGCCCTGCCCACCCTGAGCCACGGAGATCAGCCAGGCAGCCAAGTACAATGGAGAAGACCTGGGTTCCTGCTCTGTTGTTGACACTGACCCTGCTATGGGACCATGGCAAGTCATTTCTCCTCTCTGAGCCTATTTTTCCAGCCACCCAATATGCAGTTTGGAAAAATTCACTCAGATTTTTGGTCATGGGGGCTACAGAAGAAGATCTGGTAGGCTTGCATCCACCCATTCACGTGCCCACCCCAGGGCATCAGCAATAGGGGATAATAATGACAGGCTCTGTTGATGTGATGGTGAGGAGGCTGGGGTAATCCATGAGCTTGCACATGAGCTTTGCTTCTCAAAGTGTGGTCCTTGGACCAGCATCAGCATTACCTGGGAGCCTGTTAGAAATGTCCTTTCTCAGATTCCATCTTGACTCACTGACTCAGCACCTACAGTTTAGCACAGTCCCAGGGTGCTCCTACACACAGGTATGTTGGAAACACTAGGCCAGGGTACTGGTACTCAGTCTTGGCCAAAGAGTGGAATCTCCAACGAGACTTCAAAGATTCTGGCATCCAGACTACCCCCAGGGAGTTTCTGAGATGGAACCCAGACACCAGAGGTTTTTAAAAGCTCTCCTAGATGCTAGGCTGACCCTAGAGGTGTTCACACTGTGTTCCTGGGAGCCTGGGGTTCCTCAGCTGGTGTGGGGTCCAGCCTAGAGGACCCAGCCCCCCTCCATACCCCCGTCATCTCTTTTCCACTTTGGGCTTGGCAGGGACTCCCTTTGGAGGGATCATTTCTTTGCCTACCAGCTTGGAGCATTTGGGTCACATCATGCCACCCAATGCTCCCTGACAGATCTGCCTCCCCTCCCTGCTGCTTGGGGACCCCTGGAACTAATCCCCATGGCAGAGGGCACTCTGAGGGATTAGCGCTGGGGAAATCAGTCACCACATCTGCCGGCCCCTGGAAAGCTCAGGCAAAGCCTGTGCTTGAGAGTCCAGGAAGCCATTCCTATCTCCTGGACACAGAGGCTCCCAGAGGCACTGGCCAGCAGTGGTGAGGCCGGAATTGCCCTGTCCTTCCTGAGCCTTCTGGAAGAGGGTGAGCTGTGGCCAAGAGCCTGGGGCCCTGATAGGGTTTGGTCCAAGCAGGCTGGAGGGGGAAGAGGAACTGGAATTAGACGCAGGGGCAGATAGGGTGACCAACTGCCCAGTTTGCCTGAGACTCCTGGGGTTTCTGGGCTACTGCTTCCCTTGCCTTGGAGTGGAGCCACATGGGCGGAGGGGTGGCTTGGCCCCCTCCTTGCTTTCTAGCATTTTCCTGTCCCCACCTTCTCTTTTCCAGACCCAAGGTCCTCTTTTTTCCTTCACTCTTCTGTCTCAATTTCCTGCTCACAGGGTCTCCCAGGGTGTAGACCTGAATCCTCAGAGAGCTGGAATCTTCCCAGGCCTTGGAGAGAATGAAGACCCAGGTGAGGCACAGCCCTGGAAGTCTTTAAATATTGGTCTAAATCCCCCCTCATCACTGTCATCACCATCACTAACCTTTCTAGAGCTTGCGGTGCAGGCCAGGAGCAGTTCCAACTGTTTTCCCTGTATCAACTCACTGAATTCTCATTACAAACCAGAAATGGCCCCTTTTCTTTTTCTTTCTTTCTTTTTGGCCCAGGCTGGGTTTGAACCCGCCACCTCTGGCATATGGGGCCGGCGTCCTGCTCCTTTGAGCCACAGGCCCCACCCTGGAAATGGTCCCTCTTCTTCGTCACCTCCCCAGGCCTCTGAAGTGGCCCCTGGCACATCTCCTGTCTGCCTGCTCCCTGACTCTCTCCTCCTCCTCCCAACCGCAGGCTGAGCTCCTCCTTCCTCCTGGGTGGCTTGGAGGCCTCCACACAAATGTTGTCTATTTACATCTCTCACTCAGAGCGGTTATCACCAGTCTAGCTTAGTCTAACTTCCAAGTAGTGAACAGCTTTCCAGGGGCTTTGCATGCAAGATCTCATTTGCTCTCACCTGAACTCCCCATTATGCGGAAGGGGAACTGAGACTCCAGGAGCTGAAGTCATTTATCCAAAGTTGGTGATAGCAGAGCCCGACTCCAACCCTGCCCCACTGGCCCTGCATTTGTGTCTGGCCACGTTCCTGTCCTGCTGACTCTGCTGGGCAGGCGTGACCCAGCAGGGGCAATTATGGCTCTGCACACAGCAGCCCTCAGGGGCATTTTCTAAATGAATGACTAAACAAAGAGGGGGAATGTGAGAATGTGGGAGGAGGTGAGGGTGACTGAGCCGTACTAGCCTGGAAGGAGGAAGGAGCTATGGTATGGGTAGGGTTCAGGAGAGCCTGTTAGTTTCCAGTAGGGAAGGGGAGGAGAGAGATTGCTAGTGGCCACTGCAGGTCAAAATGTGAGCTATTTACATCTCTCACTCAGAGCGGTTATCACCAGTCTAGCTTAGTCTAACTTCCAAGTAGTGAACAGCTTTCCAGGGGCTTTGCATGCAAGATCTCATTTGCTCTCACCTGAACTCCCCATTATGCGGAAGGGGAACTGAGACTCCAGGAGCTGAAGTCATTTATCCAAAGTTGGTGATAGCAGAGCCCGACTCCAACCCTGCCCCACTGGCCCTGCATTTGTGTCTGGCCACGTTCCTGTCCTGCTGACTCTGCTGGGCAGGCGTGACCCAGCAGGGGCAATTATGGCTCTGCACACAGCAGCCCTCAGGGGCATTTTCTAAATGAATGACTAAACAAAGAGGGGGAATGTGAGAATGTGGGAGGAGGTGAGGGTGACTGAGCCGTACTAGCCTGGAAGGAGGAAGGAGCTATGGTATGGGTAGGGTTCAGGAGAGCCTGTTAGTTTCCAGTAGGGAAGGGGAGGAGAGAGATTGCTAGTGGCCACTGCAGGTCAAAATGTGAGCAGCTGGCGCGCTGCTTAGCGGTTAAACACTGACCCCACCTTCGGGGCTGTTGGACTCAATCCTGAGATTGGAGACAGACTTGAGATGAGGCTGGGCCCTAGAGGAGGGCTACAAATTGGGGACTGTAGAGACCCTACCTACATTTTGTGGTGAGTGGGGTGGTAGATAGCACAGAGCTTGACTCCCTGCCTGTCCTTCACCATGACCTCAGTGAGTCATTTAATGTCTCTGAAATGTATTCTTCACTTGAAAATGAGCTGGTCGTGCTGTAGTGCCTATTAGGGAGAGTGGGTTGCCTTCTCCCCAGGCTTCCCTCCCTGACCCTGCCTGTGCTCACAGGGGGGTGTCTTCTCCACACCCCTGAGACAATCCATGCCAGAGGGCATCCTTTTCGCTCCTTTGTGGCCAAGGTATGGTCTTGTGCCTGGTGTCCCTCCCCTCACAGGTGGAGAATCCCAGTGTTCTTATGACCTTTAATGGCTTCATTTTATGAAAGTTGAGCCATCATTTACATGCAATAAAACACGTACAGTTCTGTGAGTTTTGACAGATGTGTACATAAACACCACCGCAATCAAGAGAGAGCACAGTTCCACCACCTCCCCAAATTCCCTTCTGCTCTTTTGTAGTTGACCGCTAGGCCCACCCCCAGGCAACCACCACGTTGTTTTCTGTCACTATGGTTTTGCCTTTTCTGGAATGTTATATAAGTGGTATTAGATAGTCTGTGCCCTCTGAGTCTGGCTTATTTCATTCAGCTTGATCCACCCCCATTATTGTATGTATTAATAGTTCATTCCAGCTGGGCGCAAGTAGGGCGCTGGCCACAGACACCAAGGCTGGCGGGTTTGAGCCTGGCCTGGGCCTGCTAAACAATGACAACTGCAACCAAAAATAGCCACGCGTTGTGGCAGGTGCCTGTAGTCCCAGCTACTTGGGAGGCTGAGGCAAGAGAATCACTTAAGCCCAAGAGTTTGAGGTTGCTGTGAGCTGTGATGCCACAGTACTCTACCAAGGGTGACATAGTGAGACTCTGTCTCAAAAAAAAAAAAATAGTTCATTCCTTTACATTGCTGAGTAGTGTTTCATTGTAAAGATGTACCATAGTTAGTCTATCACCAATTGAAGGATACTTAGGTTGTTCCTTGGTCTTTGGAATCTATGAATAAAGAATGGTTTCAGTGTGGAATGCAAATTCTAGAACTGGAAGATGCTTTTGAAATCACATGAGATTTCCAGAGTAAAAGTAAACTCTTTAGAAGTAGCCAAACTCTCTTCAATAATTGAAGAAACAGGGCAGCACCTGTGGCTCAGTGGGTAGGGTGCCGGCCCCATATACCGAGGGTGGAGGGTTCAAACCGGCCCCGGCCAAACTGCAACAACAATAACAACAACAAAAAATCGCCAGGCGTTGTGGCAGGCACCTGTAGTCCCAGCTACTTGGGAGCCTGAGGCAAGAGAATCACCTAAGCCCAGGAGTTGGAGGCTGCTGTGAGCTGTGTGATGCCACGGGACTCACCAAGGGCAATTAAGTGAGACTCTGTCTCTACAAAAAAATAATAATAATAATAATAATAATTGAAGAAACAGAGGCCCAGAAAGGAGAAAGGACTTGTCCATAGTCACAACTGACTCAGGAAATGGGCCTTATTTTTGAGGCCAAGTCTTTCTACGTGCAGAAATGTAGAGTTCAAAAGCATTTCCTGAGAATCTGCCAGTGCCAGGTGGGATACAGGCGTCACAGGCACAAAAGCCAAGAAGGAATGATCCTGGTGCAGAGAGCTTCCCTACCTAGTAGGGAGCCAGATGAAGAAGCCGGTTAGTAAGCCAGGAGTGGTGGGTGTGCATGAAGTAGAGAGAAAAGTGTCAGCAATTTTGCCAGGTGAGGAAGAGAAGGCTTCACAGATGCTCGTGGGTGAAGAACACAGTTTGCCAGGTGGGCAAAGATAGAAAGGGCATCACGTTCCAAGAGGATGGCAGGTGTGCAGGCCAGAGAGGGGCACCAGTGCAGGGTGAGGGGGCATAAAGACAAGAGGCATGGGGAGAAGGGACAGGGAGTGGGCCAGTGGAGGACATCGGGGTCAGATCATAGGAAGCCTCTCTTGCCAGAGTGTTTCCTGCGGAGTAGAGCCTGGCACACAGCAAATATTCAACACATGAGTGGTCTTTGTTATGGAAGAGCATGTAGGGTTGGCTAGAGAGGGATGAAATATAAACTCAGCGAGACTCTACTGGAACAGAGCCTAGAAAACAGATGTCTGTATGTACAGATAGACAGGTGATATATTTCAGGGATGGTATACAAGTCAGTGGGGGATAGGTTGGTGTATTTAATAAATGGTGCTGGGAGTACTGATTATTCACATGGAAAAAAGAAAATTGGATTCCTACTTTGCACTATAACCCGAAATATTTTTTATGTAAAAATATAGAAACCCAAAATATTTTTTATGTACAAATATAGAAACCTGGGTGGTGCCTGGGGCTCAAAGGGGTGGTGGCCCCAGCCAAAAAAACTGAAAAAAAAAATATATATATATATAGATATATATAGAAACCTGTATCTATGACCTTCATGAAATATGTTTCTCAAGTGCACAGGCACCCACACACACGTTCATATACACAATGCAAAGCAAAAGGACAATTTTCATAAATTTGAGAAAAACAAAAAGCCCTTCTATTTAAAAATCCTGTAATAGTAGCCAGGCACGGTGGCAGGCATCAGTAGTCCCAGCAGCTACTTGGGAGGCTGAAATGTATCACTTGTGAAAAGTATCACTTGTGCCCAGGAGTTCAAGGCTGTAGTGCATTATATATGAATAGCCATTGCACTCCAGCAAGACCCAATCTACAAAAAGTACAAAACAAATGTGTACTAGCTCAAAGGGCTTTATGTTGTATCAGACAATGTCCTTTAATATATTATATATTAATTCATTGGATTCTTACACATTTATGAATTAGGTTCTATAATCATTCCCACTTTATAGGTGAAAGATAGAAGCGTAGAAAAGTTAAGTGACATTTTTGAGGTCACAGCTGGTAAGTGGCTGAGCTGAGATTCAGAATCAGGCAATCTTGCCACAGATTCACCACTATTGTATTTTACCTGTTTGCCCAAGTTATCAACACAATGTGAAAAGGCAAACCGCAAGTAAGAGGATCCAGAACAGCTGGGCACGGTGGCTCACATCTGTAATCCTAGCAGTCTGGAAGGCCAAGGTGTGTGAATTGCTTGAGTTCAGGAGTTCAAGACCAGCCTGAGCCAGAGGGAGAACCTCGTCTCTAAAAAAAAAAAAAAATAGCCAGGCATTGTGGCATGTGCCTTTAGTACTAGCTACTTGGGAGGTTGAGGCAAGAGGATCACTTGAGCCCAAGAGTTTGAGGTTCAGCTCAGCACCTGTAGCTCAGCAGCTAGGGCACCAGCCACATACACCAGGGCTGGTAGGTTTGAACTCTGCCCAGCCCTGCCAAACAACAATGTCAACTGCAAAACAAATCAAAATAAAACAAAACAAAAAAGAAAAGAAAAAGAAAAAAGAGTTTGAGGTTGTTGTGAGCTATAACACCATGGCACTCTACTGAGGGTGACA
This sequence comes from Nycticebus coucang, assembly GCF_027406575.1. Lineage (NCBI taxonomy): Eukaryota > Metazoa > Chordata > Mammalia > Primates > Lorisidae > Nycticebus > Nycticebus coucang. Next base: position 17,250,543 of record NC_069801.1, on the reverse strand, counting down.
AAGTGAGACTCTGTCTCAAAAAAAAAAAAAGAGTATACAGAACATATACAGAACTCTAATACCAATGTACTCAATACTAATATGAAACCAATATATAAACAACTACATGCCCACACAGAGTGATAAAATAGTCAAGCAAGAGGGAAGGGAGATCAAGGGCGGAGGAGGGAGGAGATTTCACCTAAAGTATATAATGTGAGGATGTTCAGCATGTCCCCTGGGTGAAGGGATCAACTATAACTTGAACTTTACCTTAGAAGTGAAAACAATGTAACCTAAAAAATTTGTACCCTTGGGCGGCGCCTGTGGCTCAAGGAGTAGGGCTCCGGTCCCATATTTCAGAGGTGGCGGGTTCAAACCCAGCCCTGGCCAAAAACCACACACACAAAAAAAAATTTGTACCCTTTTGTTAATTTGAAATAAAATACTATTCTAAGATTATAAAGAGAGAGAGACAGAGCGAGAGAGGGAGAAAAGGCACAGGAGAACAGTCTGATCACAGAAAATCAAGCCCAAATATATACAGGGAACACATTGAAAGGAATTCAGTGGTATTAATCATCAAGAAAAAGGCAAATTAAAAACAGCAGTGAGGGGCCGCTCCTGTGGCTCAGTGAGTAGGGCGCTGGCCCCATATGCCGAGGGTGGCGGGTTCAAACCCAGCCCCGGCCAAACTGCAACCAAAAAATAGCCGGGCGTTGTGGTGGGCGCCTGTAGTCCCAGCTGCTCGGGAGGCTGAGGCAAGAGAATCGCGTAAGCCCAAGAGTTAGAGGTTGCTGTGAGCCGTGTGCTGCCACGGCACTCTACCCGAGGGCGGTACAGTGAGACTCTGTCTCTACAAAAAAAAAAAAAAAAAACAGCAGTGAGGGGTGGCGCCTGTGGCTCAAGGAGTAGGGCGCCGGTCTCATATGCCAGAGGTGGCGGGTTCAAACCCAGCCCTGGCCAAAAAAAAAAAAAAAAAAACTGAATGAAAAACAGCAGTGAGAATCAAATGTGGTAGGAATGTAAATTGGAGCAACAACTTTGGAGAGTAACTGGATAGTATCTGATTAAGGTGAAGATGGACACATCTTGCCATGTAGAAATTCCACTCTTAGCACACGGCTCCTGACTCAAATGCAAAATACAGGGTGTCCCAAAAGTCACCCCTGAAGTCACCATACATAGCTAGCTAAGTGTACCTTTATTTACAAAATATTCATTACAAACATTTTACAAAATACGTACAAAAATGTTCTCTATATGTTGACCACTTCTTTGTAAAGTCTGTCTATATTCTTCAGTATGCTTGTAGTATTTTAGAATTTTTATGGGACAGCAGGGCTTGGTGGTTGGCTGGAGGTGGGGACTGGAGGACAAAAAGAGGCCAGGGCAGACCCTGACATTTCCAGCTGGGTGGCTGAGTGGAAGCAGGTGCCAGGATCTGATGTTGAAAACATTAGAGAAGGAAAGTGAGTTCTGTCCTGCATGTTGAGTTTCAGATGCACGGGGACTTCTGGATGGAAATGCTCAGGCACAGGAAATGGGAGTCTGAAGTTCAGGAGAGAGCTGGGCAGAAACTAGGGAATTGATGATCATTAGTATATGGTTGGTGTCTTTGTGCTTGAGATTACCTGGGAATTATATTTGTCAGGGAATTTGTCCTTGTCATTTTAAATTGTCAAATAGATTGGCATAAGTCATTCGCAATACTTCCCTGTAGGATCTGTAGTGATGTCCCTCTTTCATTTCTGATTTGGTAATTCATCACTGAGAGGTTGTGTGTACTGAGGACAGAGGAGGAGGGAAGGGGGAGCAATACCATGTTTCTAGGAACGGTTTGTCATACACCCTCCCTCTCCAATAACTCATTCACCTCCCACCTGCCCTCTTCTTCCTGCCTGTGGCAGCTTTAGGACCCATTTTTACACTCCCTGCTGCCTGCCCTCACTCACCTGCACGAGCTACTCTTCCTCGGCCCCCAAACCTTGGTAGAGGACCCCAATCTCTCTATCCTTCCTTGAGATCTCCAAACCAGCTTTTTTTTTTTTTGCAGTTTTTGACCGGGGCCGGGTTTGAACCCGCCACCTCTGGTATATGAGGCTGGTGCCCTATGCCTTGAGCCACAGGCGCCACCCAGAAACCAGCCTCTTTTCATTGTGAAGGTTTTTGACTCACTTCACAAGAGGAAGAGGCAGAGGAACATGGGAGGTGTGGCAATGTGACCAGCCTTCCAGAACCAGCCACTGCTGTGGAGTACCAGCCACATTTGGGAGCTGTATACAGGCTCACTGAGTGCTCTTTCCCAGGTCAAGAACACAGAGGAGGATGTTCTGGAAAGTGGGTGTATGGGGAGGGAGGGAGAGAAGCTTCATGCTGCCTTCTCAGGACCCCTATACCCGCTCCACAAACATAAACTGAGCAACCAGAAGGAACCAGAGGACATGGAGGGGAGATAGAGAGGGGACGGCCCTGCCCTTGGAGCGCTCACACTGTATTAGATAGATTAGCTGATGTGGTGGAGCGACTACTGTAGCACAGAGAGCTGCACTGGCACCAAGTGCCTTGTTCTGAGGCTTGTTCCAAGTGCCTTGGAAGGGGATGTGGGTGAGGACCATTGGGGAAGGCTTTGCAGAGGAGGTGGCATTTTAGCTGATCTGACGATATTTTGCTAAGTGCACAGGTGAGGTGAGGCACGGGTGTGTGGGTGCTCACTCAGGGCAGAGCTGTGGAAGAGGTCACCCTGGCGAGGTGTGAGATTAATCCAAAGGTGGGGCTCTCATGATGTCTGGGAGAGCCTGAGGCTGAGGAGGGGACAGGGGACAGGTCCTTCTCTTCCTTCCAGCTGACCCCCAGGGGGCTGTGCCCTGTGTCCCTGCTCTCCCAGGCTGGCCGGCAGCCCAGCCTACTGAAAGTGAGAAAGAAGTGGCTCTTCCCTGTCTGCTGCGGCTTCTTCTGCCTGCTGTCTGTGGTTATGACTGGCTGCTTCCTGTGGCAGTATCACCTCCCCAAGCTGAAGACCGGTGAGTGCAGAGACAGCCTTGAGATCCCTTGACCCAATGGGTCCTCCTGGACATTGTGCTGCCACCCGCAATCTAAGGCTGCAGGCAAGAACCCTGAGATTTAGACTCAGAAGCTCTGGCCTCCATTCTGACACTAACTCTCACTAACTGGGTATCTTTGGGACAGTCTTGCAACCTCCCTCTGCCTTGATGCCCTTGTGTATTAAATGAGGAGCCTATTGTCACTGAGGTTTCCTCAAGCCATGCAGCCTGGAAATAAAATTCAGGGTGGAAAGGGGCTAGGGAGGGCGGGGGAGGGGAGTGAATGGGTGGAGGGAGGATGATTGTGGGACCATACCTACAGTGCATCTTACAAGGGTACATGTGAAATTTACCAAATGTAGAATACAAATGTCTCTTTTTTTTTTTGTAGAGACAGAGTCTTACTTTACCGCCCTCGGTAGAGTGCCATGACGTCACATGGCTCACAGCAACCTCCAGCTTTTGGGCTTAAGCGATTCTCTTGTCTCAGCCTTCCGGGCAGCTGGGACTACAGGCGCCCGCCACAACGCCCGGCTAGGCCGGGTTTGAACCCGCTACCCTCGGTACATGGGGCCAGCGCCCTACTCACTGAGCCACAGGTGCCACCCGAATACAAATGTCTTTTTTTTTTTAATTTTTGGCCGGGGCTGGGTTTGAACCCGCCACCTCCGGCCTATGGGACCGGCGCCCTACTCCTTGAGCCACAGGCGCGAATACAAATGTCTTAACACAATAACTAAGAAAATGCCCTGAAGGCTGTATTAACCTGTTTGATGAAAATATTTCAAATTGTATATAAAACAAGCACATTGTACGCCACGATTGCATTAACGTACACAGCTATGATTTAAAAAAAAAAAAAAAAGCAACAAAAATTCATGGTGATCAAAGGAACGTACAAATGGTATTTAGCTTATTCTGCCTTCAGCCACCTGGGTGGTACTCCTGGCCCTAGCCCTGTTCCCTTAGCTGTATCTAAGACCCCAAGAGGAATAACTCGTAGGTGTCCATGGACAGCAGCTGCCATTTCTTGGAGCCGCTTCTTCCTGGGCTGGTCAAGGTGCATCAAAGTAGCCACCACTGCTGGTGATGTCCACCAGACCCTCTGTTACTATCGCAAGCACTGGGACCTCCAGCCTGCTGGGATTCTGGGCCGTTGGTCTGTACTGAATGGAGGAAAAGGCCTCTCTCCATTCCTGTATCATCCTGTGGGACACATGTCTCAAAGCTCAGTGAGGTACCCGGGCTCCCAAGTCCCACAGGAAGTTTTGCAGAAATGCCTCCTGTTATTTTCTTGTGGTCTCCTCCCTCTCCTACTGCAACCCTTTCTTTTGAGGGTAAGTTCCTTTATGAGGGACTTCTTAGTGCCTTGAGCAAATAGACCCTGAGTAGGCAGGCTGGCATGTCCCTAGGGCCAGGCTTCTCAAACTGTCAAACTACCAGTCCACAGTGCATCAATGTTACTTACAAATGCACAAGGATGAACTATTAGGGAAAGATTTAAAAAGACATATGAAGGGCGGCGCCTGTGGTTCAGTGAGTAGGGCGCCGGCCCCATATGCCGAGGGTGGCGGGTTCAGGCCCAGCCCCGGCCAAACTGCAACAAAAAATAGCCGGGCGTTGTGGCGGGTGCCTGTAGTCCCAGCTGCTTGGGAGGCTGAGGCAAGAGAATAGCTTAAGCCCAAGAGTTAGAGGTTGCTGTGAGCCGTGTGATGCCACGGCACTCTACCCGAGGGCAGTATAGTGAGACTCTGTCTCTACAAAAAAAAAAAAAAAAAAAAGACATATGAAGTAGAAGCCTGAGTTTTGAATTATTACACTCAACAGATGCAAAATTATTTTGTCAAAATGTCAAGAAAATTTCTAAGTGCTCTTTTTCTCTCAAAATTTGTATGTAATATGGCCAGGCGTGGTAGCTCAAGCCTGTAATCCTAGCCCTCTGGGAGGCCAAGGCAGGTGGATTGCTTGAATTCATGCATTTAAGACCAGCCAAGGCAAGAGTGAAACTATTTTTCTTTTTTTTTCTTGAGACAGAGTTTCATTATGTCACCCTCAGTGGAGTGCCGTGGCGTCAACCTCAAACTCTTGGGCTTAAGCAATTCTCTTGCCTCAGCCTCCCAGATAGCTGGGACTACATGTGCCTGTCACAATGCCTGGCTATTTTTTTTTTTTGTTGCAGTTGTCATTGTTGTTTAGCAGGCCCTGGCCAGGTTCCAACCTGCCAGCCTGGGTGTATGTGGCTGATGCCCTACCCACTCAGCTATGGGTGCCGCCCAAGAGTTAGACTCTTAACTCTAAAAAAAATAGCCAGAGGGGCGGCACCTGTGGCTCAAGGAGTAGGGCGCCAGCCCCATATACTGGAGGTGGCGGTTTCAAACCCGGCCCTGGCCAAAAACTGCAAAAAAAAAAAAAAATAGCCAGGCGTTGTGATGAGCACCTGTAGTTCCAGCTACTTGGGAGGCTGAGACAAGAGGATTGGTTGAGCCCAGGAGTTTGAGGTTGTTGTGAGCTGTGATGCCACTGCACTGTACCCGGGGTAAAAGACTGAGACTCTGCCTCAAAATAAAAAAAAAAATTGTACATAGTTTGTTACAAATGGGAACCAGCTTATTGTCTGCAGACCACAGTGATATAGGTCCTGGGAGAGATATGGCCTGGAGGGACTCTCAGGCCCCACACCCAAGCAATAGCCACTCGAACAAATCTGCCTTTACTTGGAACCTGATTTCTCCTGTGTGCACGTGTCACAGTTAGAGGGGCATGGCTGGTGATGCCAGGCCTACCTGGGTTGCAGTCTGTGCAAACTCTGGGTTCTAGCTGAGACCCCCTAACTCTAATTATCAAACCTATGTCATGGAGTTGTTGAGAAATCCTCCCTAAAGTTTGTAATTTTCCTGTTTGGGACCGTATCAGTTATCTATTGCTAAGTAAAAACCACCCCAAAACCTACTGATCTCCAACAAGGAAACTGATTACTTCTCAGGGTCCTGTGGGGTGGGTGGCAGTCCTGCTGTAGGTCTAGCTTGGGTGCTCGCCAATGCAGCCAACAAGTCCACTGTGCCAGGGGGCCTCTCCCTCAAGGTGGACTCTCAAGGCCCTCCCAGGCCTGCCTCCAAGGGAGCAAGTCCCTGAGGGCCTCCCCACTCCAGCAGGACCCCCAGCAATTCCACCTCATTCTACACAGCCGGCCAGATTCAAGAGGTGGGAGGAGCTGGCAGAATTTATGGCCTTACTGAACCTTGGGGCCCTTGCCTCAGTTTTGATGGCGTCTCAGGAGGCAGTGGGAAGATGTGGTTTCTCAGGGTTGGTGCTCAGTGTCCTTAACATGTCACGCTGGCTGCAGAGGGCAAGCTAGAATCTGCTTTGATGACATGAGCCCTGTCCCCGAGGGAAGGCACACACCCGGATACAGGCAGAATGGACTCACACCCCTGAAACCCCCATGCTCACTCAGCTCTGGTGACAGAATGAATTGTCCCTTGTGGTTTAGGCCAGAAGCCTGAGTGGGGCTCCAAGTCCACCCAGATTTCTCCACCAGACATGTACAACCAGGATGAGGGGAAGAGACAGGTGGACAGACATGTGTGGGTGAGACCACTGGCCACACGGAGGTAGGAAGCTGGTCTAATGTGAGAGAAGGTCACACAGGGGCTGCCAGCCAGGAACTGGGCCCAGTGGAAAGCGTGGAAGCTTAAGCAGCAGGTGGTGAGCGTGGGACCGGGCCTTCTCCGCCCACGCACACTCTTCCCCTGGCCCCTCGGTGACTGTGGCTGGTGCCAGCACCCTGACAGCTCCTGGTAAGGCTATTGTTGGCTGGGGAGGGCTGTTGTGGCTTTTCCTGCCAACTTTCCCCTCTCTGATTTCTGTCTCCTACTCATCATGTCATGTCCAGGTTCCTTGGGACCAGAGGTGGCCTCTGCCCCCATGAGGATGTGTCCCCGGCACCCTGAGCCTGTGCCCCTGACCCACCCCCTCCCTGTGTTGAAAGAGGCTCTGGAAAAGGTCAGTGATGACCCAGGAGGGAACGGGTGTGTGGGCTAGGGTGGGTGATGAAGGGGAGGGCCTTCCCTCTGTGCAGGCAGTGGCATTCCTTCATTCATTCACCCACTCAACATGTATTCTTAAGCACTTACTCTGAGCTAGGCACTAGGGAGAAGGCAGGAAAAAGATGCCTACCTGCCTTAGTCTAGGGATGAGGGGAATAGTCATTGTGGGGGGGACCTGATGCAATGGCTCCCACCTGCAGTTCTAGCTACTCAAAAGGCTGAGATGGAAGGATTGCTTGAGGCCAGGAGTTCAAAATTAGCCTGGGTAATGTTATAAGACCCCATTTCTAAAATATATGTTAGCTAAGCATGGTGATGTGCAGTCCCAGCTACTTGGGAGGTTGAGTGCAGGAGTGAGCGATAATTGCACCACTGCCCTCCAGCCTGGGCAACAGAGTGAGGAAACTCCCACCCATCTCTTAAAAAAAAGAGGCTATGGGCGGCTCCTGTGGCTCAGTTCCTGGGGCGCCGGCCCCATATACCGAGGGTGGCAGGTTCATACCCGGCCCCGGCTGAACTGCAACCAAAAAATAGCCGGGCGTTGTGGCGGGCGCCTGTAGTCCCAGCTACTTGGGAGGCTGAGGCAAGAGAATCGCTTAAGCCCAGGAGTTGGAGGTTGCTGTGAGCTGTGTGAGGCCACGGCATTCTACCGAGGGCAATAAAGTGAGACTCTGTCTCTACAAAAAAAAAAAAAAAATTAAAAAAAAAAGAGGCTATATATGACTCGTCTTCTGTGGCTCAAGCGGCTAAGGCGCCAGCCACATACACCAGAGCTGGCAAGTTCGAATCCAGCCCGGACCTGCCAAACAACAATGACAAGTGCAACCAAAAAATAGCCAGGTGTTGTGGCGGGCGCCTATGGCCCCAGCTACTTGGGATGCTGAGACAAGAGAATGGCTTAAGCCCAAGAGTTGGAGGTTGCTGTGAACTGTGACACCATGGCACTCTACTGAGGGTGACACAGTGAGACTCTGTCTCAAAAAAAAAACAAACAAAAAACAGAGGCTGTAGGTGGAAGATAGGAAAGATGAGATGGGAGAGGATGACAGAGCCTAGTCACTACAATATGATTAAACACGCCTCACAAAAGCCGGGAGCAGTGGCTCACGCCTGTAATCCTAGCACTCTGGGAGGCAGAGGCCAGTGGACTGCTTGAGTTCAGGAGTTCGAGACCGGCCCAAGCAAGAGTGAGACCCCATCTGTAAAAACAAACTAGCCCAGCATTGTGGTGGGCGCCTATAGTCCCAGCTACTTGGGAGGCTGAGGCAAGAAAATTACTCAAACCCAAGAGTTTGAGGTTGCTATGAGCTATGATGCCAAGGACAACAAAGTGAGACTCTGTCTTTAAAAACACACACACACACACACACACAAACAAAAAAACAAACACCTCTCACCCTCCCACCCCACACCCACAGCACAATTTTAACCATTGCAGGGTGATAAAATACTAGAGGGAGGTGTCAGCCAGCCCTAGTCTGCTCCAGTCAGGCCCCACCCACTTGGGTCACCTTAGGAGACATGGAAAGAAAAGAAACAAAGTCAGAAGCCTGGAGGGGGAACAGGGACTTGAAAATGCCAGCTGAAGGGGAGAGGATTGTGAGTCCAGAGAAGACATAGGCAGTGCGGAGACACAACTGCTGTCTGCACCTATCTGAAAAGGTTTTTTGTTTGTTTGTTTAGTTTTGAGACAGAGTCTCACTCTGTCACCCTCAGTAGGGTGCCCTGGCATCACAGCTCACAGCAAGTGATAAAGTGATCCTTCTGCCTCAGCCTCCTGAGTAGCAGAGACCACAGGTGCCCATCACAATGCCCAGCTAGTTTTTCTATTTTCAGTGGCAATGTGGTCTCATTCCTGCTCAGGCTGGTCTTAAACTCCTGACCTCAAACCATCCACCTGCCTCAGCCTCCCATCTGTAAAGCTTTTGTGGAAGAGAAGGAGTAGAAGGGTCATAGCAATGTTCTAAAAAGCAACAATAATAACTACAGCTGCCTTCCGTTGAGCACCTAGTATGTGCCAAATGCTGTGCTGACCTCTTCTCTGCATCCCTCAGGAGGATGCTGAGGCTCCGAGAGGCAAAGCTGGGGCAGGGGTAGAACCTGGAAGTAGGCAGAGCTCAGTTTAGGACAGGAAAGTCACTCAGCAAGGTGGGCTGGCAGTTAATTAAGAACTGGGGGTGGAGTTGGCACAAGGTTCTCATCTCGATTCCTCCAGCCATAAGCCACTGGGCAAATCCTCGTATATTTTACAGACTCACTTTTCCCATCTGTAAAATGGGGAGAAATCAGTACTGACTTACGAGGATTAAATGAGACAACGTATGAAAATGACTATGTCATGCTTGACACATTCTAAATGGTTAAGAAATGTTAGCTGTCGTCATCCTCATTGTACTTCATCACTGAAAATAATGAGGTACTTTCAGTAACGTTCAAAGAGGGTCGGGTGGCGCCTGTGGCTCAAAGGCCGGTCCCATATGCCGGAGGTGGCCGGGCCAAATCTGCGCAAAAAAAAAAAAAAAAGAGGGCCTAGGAGCCTCTATAGTGAGTTCCCCAACACTAGGGGGTCAGACTAGGTCTATTGGTGGTTTTCTTTCTTTCTTTTTGTTTTTTTTGAGACAGAGCTTCAAGCTGTCGCCCTGGGTAGAGTGCTGTGGCGTCACAGCTCACAGCAACCTCAAACTCTTAGGCTTAAGCGATTCTCTTGCCTCAGCCTCCCAAGTAGCTGGGACTACAGGCGCCCGCCACAATGCCCAGCTATTTTTTTGTTGTAGTTGTCATTGATGTTTAGCTGTCCGGGGCCGGGTTCGAACCCGCCAGCCTCAGTGTATGTGGCCGGCGCCCTACCCGCTGAGCTATGGGCACCACCCTATTGGTGGTTTTCTAAGGCATCAGACAAGCCTTTGTCTAACTCTGTAGTTTTTTCTCCTTTTTTATTTTGCTAAGGAAATGTTTCTTCGAGCAAAAAATCTTAAGAGGAAGCCCTACACTGCGGGCCTACTCCATGGGAGATGGTTTGGGAACCCAAGGTCCAGAAGCTCACAGGGGGCCTGTGTGCAGGGCATGACTGTGGGGGTGGGCAGGCTGCAGAGTGACTGCTGGGGGCTGGGGAGGCGGAGGGTGCCTGCCACTGCACTTGCTCTTCTCCCCCAAGGTGGACAGTCTCTTGCGGGAGGCCATGTCTGCCCCAGGTCTGGCTGCCATGTCTGCGGTTGTCATCCACAATGACACTGTGCTCTGGACTGGGAACTATGGGAAGAAGAATGGCTCAGACCCCGCTTCTGGGACTCCCAATGAGTATACCATGTACCGGTCAGCTGGAGGACCTCCAGGATCCTGTGGAGGGGGCAGGGGACGGGAGGGCAGGGGGACCTTGTAGATAAGGACACTCAAAGAATCATGGCTGACGGGAGGGTGTCTAAGCTTCCAGAGCCCATTCATTAAGTCTTGACAATTTTTTAGAGAGGAGAGTGAGGTCCAGAGTGGACCGATGAGTGCCCAAAATGTAACCCAACAGGGATAATAGGTCAGGAAGAAATACCTTCTGGAAGAGTCCTTAGCTCTAAACCTCCAAACTAGAAAAAGCTCCCTTGTGCCACCTCCTACCCAGATGCCACACAGGAACTATACCTGGTCCTTGGGTCCTTTCCCCTGGTCTCTATCAGTGGGCAGCAGTGGCACATGTAGAAGTAGCTAGGAACATTCAGTTGCATTCCTGTAGTTTTGGCTCCTCTGGGCTCTCTGCAGGATCCTCAAAGATCCCAATATAAAGTGAACTCACATTTGTTCCCAGGGGTACTATGCGTACCTCATGCTACACGGCCTGGGTGCCAGTAATAGGGCCTGCAAATGTGTTTGCTATCATTTGTCAAATACTTACTACCTGCCAGCTAGGTCGACAAGCACTTTACGTGCATGCTTTCATTTCCTTTGACAACCTGTGAAACAACCAATGAAATGGAATCTTGGAAGGGTCTAGTAACTTGCCCAAGGCCACACAGCCAGAGAGAGGCAGAGGTGCCACCCAAACCCAGGACTGTCCCGGAATGGGAAGTGCCAGGTGGGTAAAGGGCCTGGCATGGGGTAGGTGCTCAATTGAGTTCATCCCACCCCTGTTACCCAGTTTCTGTATGTTCTCAAGCATCCCAAAGGCAGTTGCACAGGGCTTGGCGAGTTTCTGTCTGAGATGTTGACTTAAGGATGGATTCAGTGCTTTTCTAGAATACTAGAAAGTTGTTGACGGGGGGCACAGGATGGGAAGTGGGATGCCCTTTGCACCCTTGTGTCCCCCAACATTGTCTAGGATCTCCAGCATCTCCAAGATCTTCCCAGTGCTCATGCTGTACCGTCTGTGGGAGGAGGGCACCGTGGCCTCCCTAGACGACCCTCTGGAGCGGTACGCCAGCACCTTCACCATTAATAACCCACTAGGGGTGGCATCAGCCCCTGAAGAGCAGGGCCTGATGGATGGGCTGGCAGAGGAGAGTCCCATTCTGAGGCCTTCACCTGTCACCCTCCGAAGGATGGCCAGCCAGCTCTCAGGTAAGCATCTTAGCACCGATCCGGATGGACCCTGGCCATTTTGGGGGGGTGGGAGGGATGGGGAAAAGCCTCTCATCCAGCCAGGGTGGGCCCCCTCTCTGCGCTGCTTCCTGGCTTGGCCACACCTCCCTCTCATAGGGCTTGGATAGTGGGCCAGGGGTAGAAACATCACATCAGCTAGAAGCAGAAACAAAGTCTAGCAATTTTTTTTTTTGAGACAAGAGTCTTACTTTGTTGCCCTGGGTAGAGTGCCGTGGTGTCATCACAGCTCACAGCAACCTCAAACTCTTGGGCTCAAGCAAGCCCGTTCCCTCAGCCTCCCAAGTAGCTGGGACTACAGGCATATGCCATGACACCTGGTTAGTTTTCCTATTTTTAGTAAAGATGGGGTCTCAATCTTGCTCAGGCTGGTCTCGAACTCCTGAGCTCAGGCAATCCACCTACCTCAACCTCCCAGAGTGCTAGGGTTATAGGTGTGAGCCATCTCACCTGGCCAAGCCTAGCGATTTAGACCAAATGGACAAAGCAAGATGAGTTGCAGGTCAAAATCAAGTTAGTAGGTTAACAGCAAGTCAAGAAGTCAAATTTGTAGATAATTTTAATATAATGAGGACCTAATTTCCACTACTACAGAAAGATCACCTACAAATCAGTACAAACACTACAGACCAATAGAAAAGTGGGTAAATAATAGCAATGGAATCAACAGTTCACAGAAGAGTCTCAAGAATGTTAAAAAAAGGCTAGGCACGGTGGCTCACACCTGTAATCCTAGCACTCTGGGAGGCCAAGGAGGGTGGATTGCCTGAGCTCACAGGTTTGGGATCAGCCTTAGCCAGAATGAGACCTTGTCTCTAAAAAAAAAAAATGCCTGGTGTTGTGGCGGACGCCTGTAGTCCCAGCTACTCAGGGAGGCTGAGAAAAGACAATCACTTGAGCCTAAAAGTTTGAGGTTGCTGTGAGCTACGACACTACAACACTCTACCGAGGGCAATATGGTGAGACTGTGTCAAACAACAACAACAACAGAAGGTAAAAAAAGGCCAGGTGTGGTGGCTCATGCCTGTAATCCTAGCACTCTGGGAGGCTGAGGCAGGTGGATTATTTGAGCTCAGGATATCAAGACTAGCCTGAGCCAGAGTAAGACTCTGTCTCTAAAACAAATAGCTGGGTGTTGTAGTGGGCATCTCTAGTCCCAGGTATTCGGGAGGCTGAGGCAAAAGAATCTCTTGAGCCCAAGAATTTGAGGTAAGTGAGCTATGATGCCATGGTACTCTACTGAGTGAGACAAAGTAAGACTCCGTCTGAAAGAAAAAAAAGTTAAAAAATATTAAAAGATGCTCATCTTCACTCGTAACAAAACACATGCCAATTAAAACTATCCTGAGACACATGTTCCCTACATCAGACTGGTGATAATCAAAGTAGAGGACGCACTGAGTAGGTGAGGCCGTGGGGAAATAGGCCCTTTTGTACACCAGCAGTGGGGATTTAATTCAGCATAGCCTGTAAGGAGGGCCATTGGCATTATTACAATTTAAAATGTACATATTCTTTGCCCCAGCAATTTCACTTCTAGGAAATTCTCTTACAGATGTACTCACACAAGAATGGTATGGTGAGTGTACACAGTTATTCACTACAGCATCATCTGTGATAGCAATGAAACTATCTAAATGCTCATCAATAGGGGAATGGCTAAAGAAACCATAACACAGCTATACAACCAAGCCCTAAAAAAAGGAAAATAATGTTCTTTGTGTACTGAGATGGCGTAAGGTATAAAACGAGTAGGAAAAAAAAATCTCATAATAGCATATATTTTATGCTACCATATAAATAAAGAATAAAAATAATATATGCATATATAATGTGCATGTGTAGGTAAATACGTACATATAACACACATATACATATTAGTTTATATATGCATCAACTATCTTTGGAAGGGAACTAAGAGGTGGAAACATTAGCTTGCCTCCAGGGTGGCTGGGAGAAGGGTTAAAAGGACCCTTTGGTAGCCTTTGAATTTTGAATCATGCAAATGAGTTACTTATTAATGATAAATAATAATAACAAAGGTATGGTAACAGATCAAGATGGAGTTGATAGGGCAGAGAGATAGAGCAAACTGGTGCCAGGAGACACTGCCAGGGACAGGCAGAGGGGCAGGATCGGGAGGGGAGTTGGGCCAGAAGGAAAACAAACTGGATGAGGGGGGTGGCTCTGGAAGCTTTTCAGGGTGCTCTGTTGGCCTTTATGCCCATCTGCCACCCGTGAATGGAGGGGACAATGAAACACAGGCAGGAAGAGAAGGCAGGATTGGAGTCCATACTACTCTGTTATTTTTTTTAGACTGACTGGTTGTCATCTCTCAACCCATGGAAGGTGGGGGAGGGAGTGCACCCTTGGGCCCACCATGCCGCTCTCAGCCCAGCCTAGCAGGTCTGACCACTGCTCCTCCCTAGGGCTGCCCAGAAGGCTGCGCTCCACTTCGCTGCTGTGGAGAGGCAGCACCCAGGAGGCCCTGCACCTGCTCAAGGATGATGTGCTGGTGGCAGACCCAGGAACCAGGTAAGGAGTATGTGCTGATACCCAGCCGCATGTTAGCAACCTCCCTGGGAGACACACCTATCTGGGAAACAGCCTGTGTCACCTCATCCTAGATGGTCAGAGCCTGTCACTGAATATGACTCCTACTCCACAGCTGGAAAGACCAAGGCCAACAGAGGAAGGCCAGCAAGGCAAGGGACAGCTGGGCTTAAAATCTAGTTCTGTTTGAATTCAGTGTTCTTTGCATGCATCAACCCAACATGTATTGAACACCTACCCTGCCTAGATTGCTGCTAAACAGTGTGCTATGGAAGTGAACAAACCAGGCCCCTCCTCTTGGAGTTTGCATTCTTGCCAGGGAGGTACAGGGAACAGATAAACAAGATGAACACAGATTAGCCAGAATGGAAATGAATGGATGCTAATGAGATCAGGAGTAGATAGGTTGGTGGTCCATAAACAGAGAGACCCAAATCTGGGGCACTGGGCATCCCCTGCCTCAGAGGTACCCTTCTGGGTCCTAGGCAGTACCCCTTTTCCAAATTTGCCCTTCTGCTTCTCCAAAAGCTGAATCTCAGGCCCCACTTTGTTAAGGAAGAAATGATCCAGCTGATGCAGAGAAGAGACACTTGGATATCCTCAGGCTGGAGTCCCCCTTCCAGCTCTGCCATGAACTTGCTGTGTGACCCGGGTGAACCTCATCATCTCCATCTGCAAACATAAGGCAGTTGGCCTTGTCCAAGATGCCTAGTAGGATTTGTGAATTTTCATGCTTCCTTGTGCCTCCCTGAGGCACTATCTTAGAGACTCTGCAACTGCATCACTCTTATTGGTTATTGGTGTCTGCCAGGGCTGGAAGAAGGGAGAGGTGAGACCCTGTCTCAAATGTGTTATTCTTGAGCTATGTGATCACTCTCATTTTTTCTCCATGGAAAAGTCTTCTTCAATGGAAGACTTAAGTTTTCCATTTGATAAAGTCAATCATACCAAAGTGTAAAGGACCCAAATTCTCAGGTGTATTGCTGAGTCCAGCTCTCCGCCATCTTGCTGTGTGACCCCTGGCAGTTTCCTGCCCCTCTCTGGGCCTCACTCTTCCGAGAAGTAAGAGAGTTGTAGTGAATGGTCTCTGAAATCTCTTCTAGGTCTGACCCGTCTGGGATGCAGTGAGGCAGGTTCCTTCCCATCCCCACCCAGCCCAGTGAAACTCTGGTGGCATTTCCGACAGCCTGAGGAGGTGGGAAGGGAGTATTTAGGGCCTAGCAAGGTCCACGTTAGGCCACACCTGTTTCCACTGCTTTCCCTCCAGGTGCCATTACAGCACACTGGCCTTCTCACTCCTGGCCCACGTCCTGGCAGCTCACACTGCCCAGAGGGACTACCAGCGCTGGGTCTCAGAGAACCTGCTGGAGCCACTGGGGATGGTGGACACAGGCTTCGACCTCACGCCCCCCGTGCGCGCTCGCTTGGCAGCGGGCTTCTACGGCAGCGGGCGCCCAGCGCCGCTCTACGACCTGGGCTGGTACCGCCCGTCCGGCCAGATGTACTCTACCCCCGCCGACTTGGCCAAGCTGGCCATGGCGCTCCTGGGGAGCGGGCCCCAGCGGCTCCTGCGGCCAGACGCGGCCAAGACGTTGCTGGCGCCGCTGCTGGCCTGCCCCGGCGCCTACTTCGCCAATGAGACGGGCACGCCGTGGGAGTTCCACGCGCAGCGGGGCTACCGCGTGGTGCGCAAGGACGGCGACCTGGACGGCTACGCCGCCACCTTCTCGCTGGTGCCCCCGCTGCGCCTGAGCCTCGTGCTGCTGCTGGCCGGGCCGCGGCCTCCCGGCCCCGACCTGGTGGCGCAGGCCTACGACGTGCTCCTGCCCGCCATGGAGAGGGCTCTTCGGGAGGCCGAGCCCAGCCCGGCCCCTCCGCCCAGCGCACGCCCCTTCGCCGGATACTTCACCTTCGCCAATTTAACTTTCTACGAGGTGCGCGCCGGGCCGGGGGGCGAGCTGCGCCTGCGCCAGTTCGGGCCCCGCGTGGAGGCGCTGGTGCCCCCTGCGTTCCGCTCGCTGGCGCTGCGCCACCTGCGCAGCCGTGTCTTCCAGCTGCACGTGGCCCGCGAGTTCCCGTGCGAGCTGCCGCTGGGGGACGCCTGGCTGTCGCTTGAGGCCCAGCACGGGCAGCTTGTCAATTTCTACCCCTTGGACAGGTACGGGCTGTCCCCCGGCTTCGACGTGCCGGGTCTCAACACGTACCGGGTACTGCGGCTGCAGCGCAAGCCGGTCTTCAAGCCCCAGTGAGCCTGGGCTCGGTCTGGAGCCTCCCTGACCCCATCCTCCCTGCTTTCCAACCGGAGGTTAGGAAGGGAGGGCTGCCAGCCAGAGAACCCGAGAGGTTGGCGAAGCGAGGTAGTGCAGTTCTCTGTAGAGTCATTCAAGTTGTTACAAGTGTTAATAGTGTTTCTTTTTTTGTTGTGGAATGGAGATACCATGGATGGATAGAGCACAATTTGTTTAACCATTCACTGGTTGAAGGACATCTCAGTTGTTTCCAATTTGGGACTATTGTGAATAAGGGTTCTATGAACATTTGTTCATAAGTGTTAATGTGAACATAAGTATTTATTTCTCTGGGATAAATGCCCAGGAGTGCACCTGATGGATCAAATGTTGGTTATGTGTTTACTTTTTTGTGTTGCAGAGTGGCTGTACAGGTTAGCCAGCAATGTATGAGTGATCTTGTTTCCCCACATTTTTTGGCCAGTATTTGGTATTATTGCTTTTTAAAAAAATTATAGTAATTATAATTGGTGAGTAGTGATATATCATTGTGTTTTAATTTGCACTTTTTTGGGGGGGGGGACAGAGTCTCACTCTGTCACCCTTGCTAGAGTGTGGTGGTGTCATAGCTCATAGCAACCTCAAACTCTTGGACTCAAGTGATGCTCTTGCCTCAGTCTCCCAAATAGCTGGGACTACAGGCGCCCGCCACAATGCCTACCAATTTTTAGAGATAGGGTCTTGCTCTTTCTCAGGCTGGTCTCAAACCTGTGAGCATAGGCAATCCACCTACCTCAGCCTCCCAGAGTGCTAGGATTATAGGCGTGAGCACCTGGCCACGTTTGTACTTTTCTAATGGCTAATGGTGTTGAATAATTTTTATATGCTTTTTTTTTTTGCCATCTGTGTCTCTTCTTTAGTGAAATAGCTCTTTATGTCTTTTACTCATTTTTTTTTTGCCCCTTCTTTCCTCCCACCCAACCTCCCTCCCTCCCACCTCTTCCCTTCCTTCCTTCCTTTTTTTCTTGTCTCACTCTGTCACCCCAGACTAGAGTATCATGGTGTCAGCCCAGCTCACAGAAACCTCAAATCCCTAGGTTCAAGTGCCTTAGCTTCCTGAGTAGCTGGGACTACAGGTGTCCACCACAATGCCCAGCTAAGTTTTCTTTTTTCAACAGTCACTGTTGCTCAGGCTGGTCTCAAACTCTGAGCTCAAGTGATCCTCCCACCTCAGTCTCCCAGCGTGCTAGGATTATAGGCATGAACCACTATGCCTGGCCTTTGCCCCTTTCTTTCTTTCTTTCTTTATTTTTTTGAGACAGAATCTCATTTTGTTACCCTCAGTAGAGTGCAGTGGCATCATAGCTCACAGGAACCTCAAACTTTTTTTTCCATATATATATATATATATATATATATATTTTGAGATAGAATCTCATCATGTTGCCCTCAGTAGAGTGCTGTGTCATCATAGTCACACTATGTCATCCTCACTAAAGTGCTGTGACATCACAGCTCACAGCAACCTCAAACTATTTTATTTAATTAATTAATTAATTAATTAATTTTTTTGTAGAGATAGAGTCTCACTGTACCGCCCTCGGGTAGAGTGCCATGGCGTCACACGGTTCACAGCAACCTCTAACTCTTGGGCTTACGCGATTCTCTTGCCTCAGCCTCCCGAGTAGCTGGGACCACAGGCGCCCGCCACAACGCCCGGCTGTTTTTTCTTTTTGTTGCAGTTTGGCCGGGGCTGGGTTTGAACCCGCCACCCACGGCATATGGGGCCGGCGCCCTACTCATTTTATTTTTTTGAGACAGAGTCTCACTATGTTGCCCTGAGTAGAGTGCTATGGTGTCATAGCTCACAGCAACCTCAAACTCTTGGGCTTAAGCAATTCTCTTGCTTCAGCCTTCTGAGTAACTGAGACTACAGGTGCCCGCCACAACATCTAGCTATTTTTTGTTGTTGTTGTTGCAGTTGTTATTGTTGTTTAGCAGGCCTGGACTGGGTTTGAACCCACCAGCCCTGGTGCTTGTGGCCAGCGCTGTAACCACTGTGCTATGGGCGCTGAGCCAACCTCAAACTCTTGGGCTCAAGTGATTCTCTTGCCTTAGCCTCCCGAGTAGCTAGGACTACAGGTACCTGCCACAACATTTGGCTGTTTTTAGAGATGGGTCTTGCTCTTGCTCAGGCTGGTCTTAAACTCATGAGCTCAGGCAATCCACCCACGTTGGCCTCCCAGAATGCTAGGATTACAGGTGTGAGCCACCCCACCTGGCCTTGGAGACCTGATTGTTAAGCCCATAATAGTGTACCCGTGGTGATCCCTACCCATGAGTGAAATGTGTGTGGTGGAGGTGCTGGGGTGGCAGTCTCCATCAACTTCTCCCTCCCCAGGCCACTTCTGATAAATTTGCCATCTAAAGGCAAATAGCATCCTGGTCAGGTAACTACAATTGTAGGACAAATGTCCTAGTCCTCTGTCTCAAGGACTGGCTGCCCCTGAGTTCTTCCTGTATAGGAATTCTGAGGCCAACAGCCTGAACTCAAGACACAATGTTATTGATTGATAAACCAGGATCAGGTGCTTTGAACAGGGTATGGGGGAGCTGATAATGGATACTCTTTGATCCAGCTTTCTCTGCCTCTTGCCCCACCATATATGCCTGGAGCAGTAGGAGACTGATGGGTCTTCTCCAGGGCTCAGCTCTGGCCTGTTATGGGCCCAGCCCCTAGGGGGCAGAGTCGCTCCATGGAAGGAAGGCCTGGCGCACCTTCAGTCCTCCTGGGCAGTACAGTGGTGCCAGGAAAACAGTGATAAGGCAGTCACACCCAGTAAGCCCCTGCTCTGTGCCAGGCTCTTTGCTGGGCACTCTGGCACCTGTTACTGTTTAGTCCTCAAGAAGATCTTTCCAAGTGGAGTCCTATGCTCTCCCTGCTTGCAGCTCAGGCCATGGGGAGACTGCCCACCCATCCTTGGGCTTCTCTGCAGATCTCTCCCCAGCCCAGGGCTGCCTATCTCTCCTGCTCTGAGTATTCTGGCTTCTGCTCTGCCGTCACTGCCTCCAGCCTCTCCAGCACGACCATGTCTGAATTCTTGATACTGTCAACAACTACAAGGGATGATTCGCTGATGCCTCTGCCCCTCAGGTCCTGGAGCTCCTCACTTGCCATCCACTCTATCCACTGTGCTCTTTCCTTTGACCTTGACAACAGCAGCCTGTCAATCACCAGGCACTACCTCCCATGTTCCTAGGTCACTCCCTCCAGGACCCTCATTCCAGCACGTCTCCCTGGCCCCAGCACCAGACCAGTCATACACCTTGGCCTCATCCTCACCTGTCAAGCTGTCCTACACTCCCTACTCAGCTTTGGTCCCAAGACCCACTGCTGTTGTCACCCGTGCATTTATTTTCATCTCACTAGTTCCCCTCTGGCTTTACTGGAATTCATCCGGCCAAACCCCACATGCCCAGATTTGCTCCTCTGCCTCCAGACTCACATATTCAGCTGCCTACTTGACCTTCAAGAAGAGGCATCTCTAACTAATGTGCACAATTGAATCCTTGATCTCCTCCTAAACTGGCTCCTCCTGCAGTCTGCCCCATTTTATTTTTATATTTTATTTATTTATTTTTTGAGTTTTTTTTTTTTCTCTATTGTCCAAGCTGAAGTTACAGTGGTGACATCATAGCTCACTGTGACCTCAAACTGCTAGGTTCAAGGTATTCTCCTGCCTCAGCCTTCTCAGGAGCGAGGACTACAGATATGTACCACCAGGCCAGGCTAATTAATGTATTTTGTAGAGTTTTACTATGTTGTCTAGGTTGGGCTGGAACTCTTGGCCTCGAGCAGTCCTTCTGCATGGGTCTCCCAAGGTGCTAGGATTACGGACAAGAGCCACCTCGCCCAGCCCTTCTGTCCCATTGTAGACAGTGGCAGCTCCATCTTGCTTAGGCCACTTTGGAGGCCCCCTGATCCCCACTTTCCTCTCACACGCATATCCAGCCATCAGTAAATCCTGGACTATGTCCAGTCACTTCTCAGCACCTCTATTCCTACCATCTTGTTCCAAACCATCTTCCTCCCTCTTTGGGATTATTTTAGTGATTTCTTAACTCTCCCCTGATTCCATCCTGGCTCCCTGAGAGGTTAGTTTTATATGACACCATGGCTAAATTACAGTATCCGGTTATTTACACACTAATTCTGGTGTAGCTATGAAGGTGTTTTGTAGATGTGGTTAATGTTTACAGTCAGTTGACATTAAGTGAAGGGAATTATCCTTGGTACTCTGGCTGGGTCTTATCTAATCAGTAAAAGGCCTTAAGAGCAAAATCGAGGTTTCCTGAAGGAAGAAGAAATTCTGCTTCTGGACTACAGAATCAGCTCTTGCCCGAGTGCTTCCAGTCTGCCCTACAGATTTTGTATGTGCCAGCTGAACACATGCACATGGGGGAAGGCAATTCCTTGAAGTATACCTTTAAATATAGTCTTTGAATATATATCCTACTGGTTCTGTTTCTCTGGAGAACCCCGACTGATACACCCTTTCCCTACCATTCTACATGGCCATCAGGTGATCCTTTTAAAAGTCAGATCATGGCACTTGTATTCTCAGACACTCCACAACCTTGTGTCTCATGTGGAGAAAAGTGCAGATCCTTGTCATGTCCCACAAAGGACGTCAGCTCTTCCCACTCTCCCCCTTACTGTCCCTGCTCCGGCCACCCTGGCCTCCTCGTTGCTCCTTGAGCATGCTAGGCAGGCTCTGGCCACGCAGCCTTTGCCCTGCTGTCCCTTCTGCCTGAGATGTGCTTCCCTGGTGAGCCATTCAGCTGCTCCCTTACCCTTCAGCTTTTCCTGTACTCGAATGCCTTCTTCCCAGTGAGGCCTTCCCTGGCTGTGCTATTTTTGTAAATTGAGGGATATCACACAAATGTGTATACAGTGTACTAATCTTTACACATGAGGACTTTTCTCTTTTTTTTTTTTTTTCAAAGTTTATTTATTTTTTCTACCAAATCATAGCTGTGTACATTAATGCAGTCATGGGGTACAATGTTTTTATATACAATTTGAAATATTTTTTTTTTTTTTTTTTTTTGGCCGGGGCTGGGTTTGAACCCGCCACCTCCGGCATATGGGACTGGCACCCTACCCCTTGAGCCACAGGCGCCGCCCTGACTTTTCTCTTTTTAACATATGCCTGTAACCACTACCTAGATCAAGGAGCAGGACATTCCCAGCCCTCCACGTGGTCCCCTTTCTGCACTCCCCAGAAGTGACTCCTCTGTGAGTTTGCCACCACTGACAAACTGTTCTTGCTTTTCATTCGATTGGGATCTTAGATTATCTGCTCTTCTGTGTCCAACCGATTTCAAAATAGCAACTTCCCTCAAGGGCCCTCCACCTAAAGCCTTTCCTCACTAAATTTTACATGGCTTCATCCCCACCTAACATATTGTGTTCAATTGTTTAAGTGCCTGTCTGCCCCCGCTGGGACCTGGCCTTTTTTGCGGTTTTGTTCACTGCTCTATTCCCAGCACCTGGGGAACTGACCCTCACATGCACACAGTCAGTAAATATTTGCTCAGTAAATAATGAACTAATCTCCATTTTCTGGATGATGACATTGAGTCTCAGAGAGGTGCAGTAACTTCCCTGTGTCACACAGCATTAACGGTGGAGACCGGAATGGAGCTGTTACCTACCTGAATGCAAAGGCTGTGCTCTTAGTCTGCAGCTTTAGTTCCTCCATCTATGAGAGTCCATATGCATGTGTTCATGTGTCTTTGGGTAGGAAAAGGAATGGGCACAAGGGTATTAATTTATTCAGAAGTATTGTCTTGTCTTTTTTTTTTTGAGACAGAGCCTCAATCTGTCATCCTGGGTAGGATGCCGTGGCATCACACCTTACAGCAACCTCTAACTCCTGGGCTCAAGCGATTCTCCTGCCTCTGCCTCCCAAGTAGCTGGGACTACAGGCACCTACCACAACACCTGGCTATTTTTTTATTGCAGCCATCGTTTGGCAGGCCCAGGCTGGATTCGAACCTGCTAGCTCAGGTGTATGTGGCTGGCGCCTTAGCTGCTTGAGCCACAGGTGCTGAGCCGCCTTCTTTTTTTTTTTTTGAGACAGAATTTCACTCTGTCACCGTGAGTACAGTGCTGTGGTATCAGAGCTCACAGCAACCTCAAACTCTTGGGCTCAAGCGATCCTCTTGCCTCAACCTGCCCAGTAGCTGGGACTACAGGCGCCTGCCAGGACACCTGACTAAGTTTTCTATTTTTAGTAGAGACTGGGTCTTGCTCTTGCTGAGGTTGGTCTCAAAAGTATTTTCTAAGTTCCTACTGTACAGTCATGCATGGTACCAGCAACGGGGACCTGTCGATTGTAAAACAGACACGTTTGTATGCTTGTGTGTGCATTCCATGTGCATTCACATGTATTTATTATAGGGGACGAATGCATGCCCGTTTTTGTATGTGTGTGTCTAGAGCAGTGTTTTTCAACGTTTTTAATCTCATGGCACCCTTGAACCTGTGGTTAAACTTCCACTATACATAGAAGTAAAAGAAGTAAAAGAGTAAAAGAATAAAAAAAGATGCTGCCCCATACCAGTTGAAGATCACTGCTCGGGCCTACTTGTTCCCACTGGTATCTGCAGGTGTGTGTCTTGTGCTGCGTATGTGAGTAGAAGCTGTGTTCAAGCGTGGAAGGACTGGAGATGGTGTTAGTTTTAGAGCAGACTGCTGACTCCTGCCCATACTATGTAACTGTGGGCAAGTTTCTTTAAAATGCTGTGCCTTGGGGATAATGACTGCTGTCCCTGGGGTGCTTTGGGGCAGTGCTGCTGAAAACACAGATCGGACTGGTACATGTCCTAGAACTGTTGGTTAGTGGTCTATGTTGAGATAGGTACAGGCATTTTAGAACCTTTTGTGGCCTCTTGACATTGCCACGACATCTGAGCATGTGATTGGTGGACAGGTCTTGTGGAACAGGGTTTGAGTTTTGGACAGTTTGAGTATTGATTTTACTGTCAGATCATATATTAGATCCTCAACAGGTTGGAAATTAAATTTTTATTTTCTATTTTTTTTTTTTGTTTGTTTGTTTTTAGTCAAGACCAGGGTCTCACTCTGGCACAGGATGATTTTGAACTCCTGAGCTCAAGTGATCCTCCTGCCTCACCCTCCTAGAATGCTAAGATTACAGGCATGAGCCACTACACCTGGCCAGGTTGGAAATCAGAATGAAAGAAAAAAGAAAAAACAGGTCATTCTCCCACAGATAATGTAAGTGGCTCAGGTTTGTGGGATTAAGCAAGATGACACACGCAGAGCTGTGCTACGGTGCCTGGCAGAGTGAGTGTGCTAAGGACAGTCTCTGCTCTTGTGACGTGGGGTGAGCGTGTGGATATAGGGTCTGAGCAGGGTGTGAGGCTGAGTTTGAGAATGAGCCTGCATTCGTGTTCCTGTGTGTGCATGAATGAGGGGAAGGAGGAATTTTATGGCTTTGTGTGTGAAATGTACTATATGTAGCTGACAGCCTGAATGTATGTGCAGTGGGAATCACTTGCAAATGAGCCCATGTAAATTTCTGACAGCCTGGGGACCCCAGGGCCGAGGACGAGGATGAGCCATGGCAGCAGCAGTTTGTAGCCCTAGAGTCTCAGTTTTACCCTTATGGCATCTGGGGTGCAGAATGGGAGGAGGTGCCCACATAGGGTTTTGGGGGTCAGGGCTGGTTGAGTCAGATGCTTTGGTCTGATGGGATCTGTGGAGGTGTGTGGGGGAGGGGTGGAACATTTTTTACAGTCCCACTGGGGTGAGGGCCTCCATAGCCATTCTGACAAACCTAGTGAAAGGCTATGGGGAAAGCCCTTCTCTTGTTTCTCTTTTTTTCCTTGAGGACATCTTTTGTGGCAGCAATAACACGCTGTCTTTGATAAATGACTGCTCCTGTGGGTGCCCATATGAAGCCAAGAGGGGCAGAGACTGGTCTCAGCTGTCCTCCGGGTGGGGATGAAGAGTGAGAAGAAGGCAGAGAGGAGCGAGCATGGGTTTTGTGAGGGAGCTAGGGTCTGGGTCAGTGTCCCTGACAGATCACCCTGAGATCATACTGGATCTCAGAAGGGGCAGGAGAGCCTAGTTTGGGCTTGGGGTTGGGGCAGGTGGAACCAGAAAGGGGATCCAGACTCCTCAGAGGAACTGGGCTAGGAGACCCAAGTCACTGTGGATGGTGGCTCTGAGGCCACAGGATTCCTGAGGAAGGCCTGGAGCTGGCAAGCTGGGCCCATGGTGCTGTGTTCCTGGCCCAGTGGGTCTCACTGCAGGCTCTCATGGACGCACCACCTTGTGGGGTCTCTCACGGCCTTGCCAGCATGGTTTATAAAGTTCTGTAGGTATTATGTTCAGTACAGTAGCCATGTTCACATCAGTATTACTTACATAGTGTCGGCGTCCATTCCTGCTACTGTAAAATACCTCAGACTGGTAACTTATAAAGAACAGAGATTTAGGGCGGCACCTGTGGCTCAAGGAGTAGGGTGCCGGTCCCATATGCCGGAGGTGGTGGGTTCAAACCCACCCCTGGCCAAAAACCACAAAAAAAAAAAAAAAAAAAAAGAACAGAGATTTATTTCTCACAGTTCTGGAGGCTGGGAAGTCCAAGGTCAAAGCATCAGCAGGTTTGGTGTCTGGTAAGGGCCTTTTCCTCCCAGATGGCAATGTCTAGGTGACTTCGTGTGGCAGAAGGGACCGAAGGGCAAAAGGGGTCCAATGCTGTGTCCTTATGTAGTTGAAGAGCAAGCAAGCTAACCGCTGTGTGAAGCCCTTTCTCAAGGGTCTGGATCCCATCCCAGGGCTCTAACCTCATGGCCCCGTCATCTCCTAAAGGCCCCACCTCTGACTGTCAAATTGCTGATTAAGTCTCCACACATGACTTGGAGCAGTGGTTCTCAACCTTCCTAATGCCGTGACCCTTTAATACAGTTCCTCATGTTGTAGTGACCCCCAACCATAAAATTATTTTTGTTGCTACTTCATAACTATAATTTTGCTACTGTTATGAATCGTAATGTAAATATCTGATATGCAGGATGTATTTTCATTGTTACAAAGGGGTTGTGACCCACAGGTTGAGAACCACTGCTTTGGAGGGACATTCAGATCATAGCACATAGTAATTCACAAAAGATATATCACTGTTTCACTTTATACCTTCATATCCGCTGTTCCCTCTACTTGGAATACTGTTTCCATCCTTGGCTTCCTGGAAAACTCCTATTCATGCTTTGGAACCCTACTCAGCACTTGGAGGGGCTCCCATTCAGGGATAATTGCACCCTTCCTGGAAGCTGTAGACGCTTTGGCGCACATGTTGCCCTGAGTTGTAATGAGATCTTTCATGGACTGAGGACTTCCACAAGGACAGGCACATGTCCAGTTCACTGCAGCATTCCTAGTATCAGCCTGAGCCTGGTATATCATGGGTGCCTGATTCATTGGCAATGAAGTGTCCCAAATGCCCTGATAAGTTCTCAAGTGCAGGAGTCATTTCTGTTTCCATGGTATCTGATGCAGTGCCTTTCATGTAGTGGGAGTGCAGTAAGTAATTTTTGAATGAATGAGTGAATGACAGAATCAGGGGAAAGCCTCCCCTATCTCATCCTTCTCTCACTTCTAGGCCATTGTATTTTCCAGACTAAACTTCAGCCCCATTCCAGCCCCCAAATCTCTGAAAAACAGTCTCTTGGTCATGGTAGATTAATCTAGGTATTAGTTGCACAAGGACACAATGATCTTTGGTTTCATTTAAAACTCCTGAATGTATGCACAGAGCCAGACCCGTGGAGCAAGCCCACCAGGCATCTTTGGGGGGCAGTAGATACCCGATTCATTCCACTGGTAGATTTTATTACATAGGTGTCTGTGGGAGGTGGGCACTCTTCCTACGCAAGTTCCTCTCCCTGAGACAGATTGGAGGGTAAGGAGAGAGCGACTATGCTGATGCCAGTGGCAAGCTGTGGCCTCACCAGGGGTAAAGCTGTCTTGGAGGGCTACGCCCTTGTAGTAGGGGGGGCTCTCACATCAAGGCAAAGCCAACAGGCGTTAGTCAATTCCGGTCACGATTGATTAAGTACCCCATAGGTGCTGATGAGAAGGTCCCAAATAGGATCCAAGGGCCCGGTGAGGTTGGTTGGTAAGGGGCTGAGAAATGGGCTAAGAAAGAGGAGAGTAGAGGGTGTAGAGGCGGGGAGTGGGGGTGGATTAGCCGGGACCAGTGGGTGTGGTGCAAAATGGTGTTAGGACTGACAGCTGAAGAGGGGCCTGAGTTGGGGGTGGAGTAAATAACTTTCAAGGTGAAAGTACCCCCTTTGTCCATGTAGGGCCACTGAATGCTGTCATACAGGCAAATTCCCCAAGTCTTTCCCCATTTCCAACCTACTGCCTTTTTCTCTTCTGCCGTGAATCTGATGAGGACGGGGTTGCAAAGCTGATCTAAAGGGCTCTGTGCTCCCGGTCGCGGGCAAGATGGTGGGGCTGCCGTGGCTCTCCTTACTGTAATGAGATCCCCTTTGTAAGGGGGATCCCACATGATGTCCGTGGAGGTGCAACTCCAAGCTCGGCAGAAAAAATGCTCAGCTCTACCACACTTGTCTACCCTGTAACCAGGGCACACATACTATTGACTGGTATCCCACCCAATGGTTCCAATTAAATCGTCTAAGTCTACCTGCAGATATGGATACCAGTCACCCTGAAGGTATAAGCCCCAGGTCTGCTTTAGAATCCCCCCCTTGGCTCCTCCCAAGATCTGCCAGGTGATGTTGAAAGGTTGGTGCGGGCTGCTGAGGACTTCGCAGGAACTTAAGCAAGGGGGGGGGGCACATACAGTTAATAAGAGAGTCAGGGTTGTCATCAGGGTGATTGTGTGGGATGCTTGAATTTGAGTTTGAACGGGTTGGCAGGGTTTTTCTCGAGCTTCCATCGTGGAGTGTAATCCTCTCTGATGGCAAACGGGTCTGCCAACCCGACGTGGGTGTGATGGACCCATGTGGTGATGCTGTCCACCTTGAGTGCGCTGGGGGTGGTCAGGATCACAGTGTAAGGCCCTTTCCACTGGGGTTCGAGTTTCCTGCCGATGTCTCTTGACATAGACCCAGTCCCCTGGCCGGAACTTGTGAGGCTCTGGGATTGAACCCGCCACGTAGGTGGCACTCAGGCCGTTCCAGTTCTCTTTTGGAACCTGCTGGTAACAGCGGAGGGAAAGGAGAAAATCTTCATTATTTGCCTCCGTTAAGAGATCTATGCAGTTATTTGGAATAATGGGGGAGAGGGGCCTCCCATAGAGAATTTCATAGGGTGAGAGACCTAGGGTATAGGGGGAATTTCTAACCCTATATAAGGCAAAGGGAAGGAGAGTCACCCAGTCTCCGCCAGACTCCAGGATTAATTTAGTTAGGGTCTCTTTTAAGGTTCTATTCATTCTTTCTACCTGTCCTGAGCTCTGGGGCCTGTACACACAATGTAATTTCCAGGTTGTTCCCAGTGCAGTGGCTAACCCCTGAGTTATCTGAGAAATAAAGGCTGGCCCATTGTCTGAGCCAATTAAAGCTGGCAGTCCATACCTGGGAAGAATGTCCTCTAGTAACTTTTTCACCTTGATTTGTGTGGTTTCCTTTTTGGTGGGGAAGGCCTCCACCCACTCTGAAAAGGTATCTACAAAGACTAAGAGATATTTGTACCCATACCGACCAGGCTTAATCTCTGTGAAGTCCACTTACCAATACGCACCAGGCTTGGTCCCCCTCATACAGGTACCTTGAGTCTTAAGCCCGGCTCGGGCATTAATGAGCTGGCAAGCTTTGCAAGCATTTACTATCTGGTCCACTTTTGTATCCATTTGCTCGATCTTAATCTGTGCATGTCGGACTAGATCTCTTAACTTCCTACTGCCCATGTGGGTTGCCCGGTGCATATGCTGCAAGATGTCTAGTCCCAGCTGCGCAGGGAGGATAGTTTTCCCATTGGTTATGCACCACCAGCCGTTATACTGGGAGGGGTTATGTGCTTGAGGGATGGAGCAGATCCAAGCCAAGTCCTCGGGGTATATTCAGGCTCTTCTGGCAGGACCAGAGGCCCAGTGTCCGGTAAGTTAACCATCAAGGCCTGTGTGGCTCTGAGGGCTGCACTTCTGGCGGCTTTGTCCACCTGATGATTGCCCTTTGACACTGGAGTAGTGGGCTTTTGGTGTCCTGGACAATGGATAATGGCTAACTTTTTTGGCAGCCAGATGGCAGCTAATAAGTCTAATATTAATTCTTTGTTTTTAACAGTCCTCCCTTCTGCTGTCAACAACCCCCTCTCCTGGTAGATGGCCCCATGTATGTGAGTGGTGGCAAATGCATACCGACTGTCAGTATAGATGCTAAGTTTTTTTCCTTGGCCTAGAACTAAACCCTTGGTGAGGGCAATTAATTCGGCCCATTGGGCAGAGGTTCCGGCCGGAAGAGGCTCAGCCCAAAGTGTACCTGCCTTGGAGACCACGGCCGCCTCCGGGTACCGTTGACCTAATGAAGCTGCTTCCATCCATGAACCAGGTTTCCTCTGCGTCCCACAGCGGTTGGTTGGTCAGGTCTTGGTGTGTGCTGTGGACTTGGGCCAGGATATCCTGGCAATTGTGGAGTGGTGTCTCCACATCCGGGTTGGGCAGGAGAGTGGAGAGATTTAAGGCAGTGCTGGGCAAGAACCGGATTCGTAGTGGGTTTAGCAACAAGCTCTGATAGTGTGTTAGACGTGCATTGCTCATCCGGTCCGGGGGTTGTGGTTGTTTCAAGACCCCCTCGATGGCATGGGGCGTGGTCAGCAACAGTTCCTGCCCCAGGCTGAGTTTGTCTGTATCCTTTACTAGCAGCGCAGTGGCTGCCACAATGCGGAGGCAGGGGGGCCATCCTGATGCTACCAGGTCTAGTTTCTTGGATAAGTATGCTACTGGTCGGTTCCAGGGCCCCAAAGGCTGGGTCAGCACCCCCTTGTCTATTTCCTTATGTTCATCTACATAGAGATGAAATGGTTTTGTAATATCAGGCAGTCCCAAAGCATAGGAAGAGAGCAGAGCAGTCTTAAGTTTCTGAAAGGCTACTTCTCTTTCTGTCATCCATTCAAGGGGTGCCCCTCCCTCGTGGCTTCATAGAGGGGTTTTGCGATTTTAGCAAAGCCTGGTACCCAAAGTTGACAGAACCCTGCAGACCCCCAAAACTTTCGCACCTGTCAGGGGTTTGTTGGGGTTGGGATCTGAAGTACAGTCTGCTTCCTGGCCTCAGTGAGCCACCTTTGACCATCTTTAAGGGTGTATCCCAGGTAACTTACAGTTTGCTGACAGATCTGGGCTATATTTGCAGATGCCCGATAACCCATTCCCCAGTGTGATGAGCAAGTCTCACGTGCCTTGCAGGCAGTCCTGTTGGTTGGTGGCCACCACTAGGATGTCCTCTACATACTGGAGGAGAGTTAGATTGGGGTGCTGCCTGCGGAACTCACTGAGGCAGGGCCTCATCAAAGATAGTTGGAGAGTTTTTAAACCCTTGTGGCAAGCGAGTCCATGTTAACTGCCCACTGATGCTTCTCTCTGGATCATTTCACTCAAAGCGAACAGGGCCTGGCTCTGGGGCGCCAGTGACAAGCTGAAGAAGGTGTCTTTTAAATCTAATACCTATACCAGGTCTGGGATGGGGCCAGTGAGCTTAAGAGGTTATGGGGGTTTGGCATGGTTGGATGTATGTCCATTACCCACTTATTAACCTCCCGGATGTCTTGACCTGGCCGGTAATCATTAGTGAGGGGTTTCTTTACCAGTAGCAGGGGGATGTTCCATGGGGACTGGCAAGGGGTTAGAATCCCGGCATCTAATAACCGCCGAATGTGTGGCAGAATTCCTTTTCTGGCCTCGGGGGTCATGGGGTACTGCCATCTCGCACCGGTTCAGCTCCAGGCTTGAGCTTGACTATTACCAGGGCCTGATGTTTTGCCAGCCCCACTCCCCCTGTTTCAGCCCAGGCTGACGGGTAGGAGTCCAGCCACCCCGAGACATCTGCTTGGGCTGGTGGCAGAGGTTGTTGATGGAGCCGATACTCATCCTCAAAGCGCAGAGTGAGAACATTGACAGGATGTTCCTATCTATCTGTGACCTGTAGCATTCCTTGTTTGAAAGAAATTTGTGCTCCGATTTTACTAAGGAGGTCTCTACCCAGTAAGGGGTAAGGGCAGTCTGGGATAAGCACGTGTGACACTTGACCTGCCCCTATGTCCACTGTTCTCCGGGTGGTCCATGAATACTGCTTCATCCCAGTAGCACCCTGCACCCAGGATTTTTTGGAGACTAGCTTGCCTCCGTTTTCAACTAGGACTGAGTATTGTGCACCTGTATCTACTAAGAAGTCTATTTGCATCCCCTCCACTTTGAGGGTTACCCAGGGCTCGAGGAGGGGATCCGAACCCTGTCCCCTCTAGTCACTGAGTTCCTCAAGTTCTAGGACATTGGCTTGGTTGCTAGGGAGATTCTCCTTGTCCTATTTTTTTGGAAGGCAGCTATACTCACCACTATACCACCAACGCTGTCCTATTTTTTTGGACATTCCCTGGCCCAATGGCCAGTCTCCCTGCAGTATGCACACTGGTCTTTCTGCAGCTGAGCTCGATCCCCCTGGGGTGACTCCCTACCTTTTCCAGTGGCCAGTTTCCACAGCCTCCACTCCTTCTCTTCAGAGCCGCTGACCATGGCAGTGAGCAGGATCTTAGCGAGGTCCTTGGTTTGCTTGTTGCTGGCTGGCACGCGTCTGTCTTTCTCTGGGCTCTCTCGGTTGTTGTATACTCATTCAGCCACCACCAGCAGGTCCTGCAGGGTCTTCTCTGTCAACCTGTCTGTTCTCTGAAGTTTCCGTTTAATGTCTGGAGCTGACTGATTCACAAAGCCGTCATTACTGCAGCTTTACTTCCCTCCGCCTCTGGGTCCACGGGCGTGTAAGTGCGGAATGCCTCCATGATCCACTCCAGGAAGGCGGAAGGGGATTCATCCCTCTCTTGCTGCACATTCCCTACCTTAGCCAAATTAGTCGGCTTCCGTGCCGCTTTACAGAGACCCCCATTAGAGTCTGGTGGTAAACCCGGAGCCTCTCCTTACCTTCTGCCGTATTGAAATCCCAATCTGGCCGGGTCAGTGGGAATGCAGCTTCCATTAATACTGGATTTGTGGTAGGCTGCCTATTGTCGTCTAGGACGGACTTCTGTGCCTCTGCCAAAATTTGGTCCCTCTCCTCGGTAGTGAAGAGGACCTGTAGCAGTTGCTGGCAGTTGTCCCAAGTGGGCTGATGAGTGAAAAGGACAGAATCTAATAAGTCAATAAGGGCGGTGGGTTTTTCTGAGAACTTAAGGGTTCTGCATTTTCCAGTTGTATAGGTCACTCATGTCAAAGGGCCAATAGTGTAAAGTTTCCTCCTCAGGAGGGCCCACCGCCCGGAGCGGTAAGGCCATAGAGTCGGCTACAGCCCACCCAGGCTGCCCAGACGCGTCCTGCAAGGCCCTCCTGCGGGTGTGCGGTGGACTGCTGGCAGGTGGCGCTGCTGCTGCTTTAGCCTCTCCTGGGACCTGCTGATTGTTATGACGCGCCTGAACTAAAGGGAGGTAGGGGGAAGGGCAAAGTTCTTCTGGGCTCGCCACTCAGCAACACAGCATATAGGAGTGCGGAGACTGGGGGTCTAGTCTCTTTGGGTTTAGGCTTTTCCCGCAGGGCGAACACTGTGCTGGCCTCTGCTGTACTGCCCTCATTTTTTTCCAACCGGGCTGGTAAGCTACTTTTCAGCCAGGGAGGGGGGTTCTCAACCAGGTCCTGCCAGGTGGTGATGTACGGGACCTGATGGCCCGTCTTAGGCCTATAGACAATATCCTTAACCTGGAGGATAAAGGGGAGGTGAAAAGTTACTTCAGGCAGCCATCTGGTGTGGAAAGTTGGCCATTTGCTCCTGCAAAAAGTTTCAAGTTTATTTTTCTTTACCACTAGACCCAGGTTCTGGGCTTGGGCCGGAAGTCTTGGAAGTGGTCAAAGATAAGTGAAAGGGGAGTCATCTGAGTCTGTCCCATCATCAGAGTCGCCCACCCAACACACAACACAACACAGACTACACAAAGACAAAGGCAGACACGGCCATGGACTGAATTGAAGCAAAACTGAAAGTAAATGGACGGCCTGGCGCTCGTCCGCGGGCACAGCCTGCTCTTACTCAAAAGTCCTAGGGGTTGGGGTGGCGCCTGTGGCTCAAGGAGTGGGGCGCCTGTCCCATATGCTGGAGGTGGCGGGTTCGAGCCCAGCCCCGGCCAAAAACCACAAAAAAAAAAAGTCCTAGGGGGATGGATTCCATGTGATCCCTACCCTCGGGGCCTGGGGATTCCACGACCCAGCCTTCCCCCAGGGAGGTGGGAACGTCTTCCACTGCCTCTGGTCGGTGGCCCTCCAGTGCATCCACCTAGGCCGTCTTCTGACCACAACTCAAAATCTGCGCAGAACAAAAGCACAAAGACACTTACACTTACCAGCCCTCCGGATGGGGTCTCTCGGGGTCTTGGGGATTCCCGGCCAGCGCACCAAATGTTACACCTGAGAATCGGAATCCCCAATGACCATATGAGAGAGACAGACACCAATGCAAATCACACAAGGGCGTTTATTCAGGCTCCAGCCGGGGATGTCCGCGTTCCCCAGACGCAACCGGGCTAAGAGTCCTGTGCTCGTTGCCCGCGGGGGGCAGGGGGGGGAAAGGGGGGGGTTTATGCAGTGGGTATGGGGTGAGGGGCGTGGGAAACAAAGCTTGGCCTTTGGATTGGTTATTTCTTATCCCTATACTAGAACTCAAAACTGATAGGGTCCCGCCAATCTCAACTGTCAGGAGGCGGGTGCACTTTGGGAAGTAGGAGACGTGTGGTTTACTAAGAAACCAGACAAAGGGTTTTCAGGTTGTCTTTAAAATGGAGGACAAAAGCCTGAAATGATGAAAGGCCCAAAATGGCATCGCTGGGTCCTTCATTCTAACCACCAGAGCATTACCCAAGCATGTTCTCAGGGACACTGGTCCCATAAGCTGCTCCCCTATAGGAGAAGCTTGCGCATAATAGCACCTTTTTAGAAAATCACTTTACACTTTCAGTTTATTTAAAGCTCTGCAATATCCTGAAATCTGATTAACTTGCACTATTATAGAATTTGCCAAAGTTATTTGACCAAGAAACCTTCCCAAAGGTCCATGCCATCTTCAGAGGGTGCCAAAGAAATGTATATACATTTAGGAAAGGAAAAAACTATTAAAATTGTAAAACAAAATATATACCAATAACAAAAGATGAATACAAGTCATGTTTGAGTACCTCTTGTAATTGTAGAAGTCAAATGTCTTGAGTATGACAATTTCAATAAAATTTATTCCTTTCTTAAAATGTGTAGACACGGGGCGGCGACTGTGGCTCAAGGAGTAGGGCGCTAGTCCCATATGCCGGAGGTGGCGGGTTCAAAACTAGCCCTGGACAAAAACCACACACACACACACAAAAATGTGTATGCACTTTTTTGGCACCCTCTCTATTTGACAAACATTTATTGAGTGTCTAGCATAAGACAGGTACTGCCTGGGTTGAGGAGAAAAGCAGGATGTAGGATAGATACAGGCCCTGCCATCACCGGCTTCTTGCCCAGCAAAATAACAAGAATGAAGTCCGGGGGTGCTCAGGGCTTTCCAGGTTTCATTTTGTTTCCTCCTTGCCTGCACTCTAGGAGTTAGATATTCGATTGTCCTGGTTTCACAGACATGAAAATGAGACTTAAGTAGGTGACCTTTCAAGGCAGCTCACAAAAGGCAGAGTTGGGATATGAATCCCTGGACCCCTGACAGCAGAGCTCAAACTTTTAAACACGACTGAGGGTTCTGAGAACATTTAAGAGCTGTTGCTTGATTGCAACACCCAACCCGAGCCCAGGCCAAAGCCCCACCCCAGCCCCAATGTCCACCTCAGCCCCACTCAAGCTCCACTCTTAGCCCTGAAAAACTCCTGGTCATGCTTTCAAACCCTGCTCAGGGACTCTGGGAGCTCCCAATTATTCCTGGAGAACCCTGGAGGAAAAAATACTGAGTCCAAGTGATAATTTTTACAGTTCACATTTATTTTGGAAAAAAAAGTTTTGCTAAAAATACTCCTACAAAGGCATCGGAGTAACAGGGTCAGGTTGATCTTGGACACAGCTGGTGAGATTTCCTTGGTCACATCAGTGGGGGGACTGCAGGAGCTGGGTCTGACCCATGGGCATGGGTGTGTCACTCCTTGACCTCCCAACATTGTCGGAAAAACCCAAGGGTATGACCAGAGAAAACAGGTTTCTGTGAAACTCCACCAGACAGCCCCAGGCCCCCTGGATGAGAGCCCTGGACTGCATAGTTGGGTTGGGACGGACACCTCACGAGGGGGTCTAGCGCTTGCTCCCACTACCTGTAGCTCTGACAGCAGTTCTAGGGGGGCCATGCTCAGAAAGGATGTCAGAGAGTTCCTTGGGGGGTCTGAGATTTTTCTGGCAAAGGATCTGACAGTGGAGGGGCTGAGGGGCAACCACTGGTAGCAGCATAGTGTACTGTAGTGATTAAGAGGGTGGGTAGTGTGTGACATGGGAAAGCCATCACGTCACGTCTCTGAGTTTCCTAGTCTGTGGAGTGGGAGTGACCATTGTACCTATCTCACAGAGTGGCGTGAGGATTAAGCAAGACACTTCATGTAGAAAAAGCTGAGCACGGTGTCTGGCACATGGTTGGCTCTCAAGCAATAGCAGCTATGATTATGAATTGGGGCTGGGCAAGAACAAGCAGTAATTGCTCTTCTCTGGAATCCAAAGAGGCCGACTGGGAGTGAATGTCGCTGGGTCAGCCTCAGAGGCTGGACATTGTGCCCCTCTGTCTGAGTCCCTGTCCACAGAGGGAGAGCAGCCAGGCTGAACGCCAAGTTACCAACAGGCCCCTGAGGCCCGCCCCCCAGGGAGCAGTGGCTAAAGCTGAAAAGGGGGAAGGGAGTCCTGGAGTGGGGCAGGGCCAGCATGGCCTCCAGGGTTTGCAGCAAGATCCTGTGGTTGTCCAGGGTTAAGACTCTGGCTCTGAACAAGAGGGTGGTCTCCTTGCAGAATAGCCTTGGCTGGGGTCTCCCAAAGCAAATCCCTGGCCCTGAAGCATCCTGCCTTGGGGTGGGGTGAGGAGGAGATGAGTCTCTCCTCAATTGAGCCAGGAGGAGAGGGGGTCCCTGCTTGGTTCCTGAGCAGAGCTGTCAGAGACCAAGAGCCAGTGGGCACTGTGGCCTGTGTGGGGCTTTGCTCTGCTACAGCTTGGAACAGCCAGCCCTGCCTTGCCCCCTGCAAGGCCTGAAGCATGCAATCCTGCTGCTCTACCAGGGAGAAGAATTCTGCATCAAACTCAAAAGGAGGGTCTTTGGCTCTTGCCAAGGTCCATCTGTGACCCAGATTCAAAGGATGGAGCTTTTCTTAGTATTTGTTTTCAGCTTATCTCCCTCTCCATCTCTTTCTCTCTCTCTCTTTGTGCTTTTTTAATGCTAGGGTCTTTAGGCTTGGGGACCAGTGATAAACAATGGGGCTTGAAATTTCAAGAATTAGCAGTATAGAATCATATAGCGATGGCATCCTAAAAACATGGCATCCTTCCATTGGAATCTTAGAATTATGGAGCTTCACCCATGGAATGTTAGAATTCTTGACTCTTATTGCCTCAGTGGGTACTCCAGAGCGTATGTAGTCCTGGCTTTGACCTCCTCTAAGATGTTTCCTGACCTCCCTGTCCACTTCTCCCTCTTCTGCTCCTCTGCTAACACTCACAGCCCTGCTCCCACAACAGGCTTATTAGATCCTGAGTAGAAAGAGAGGTCTTCCCTCCCTCTTCTTCCTCTGGGAAAAGTTGTGTCTTAGTTCAGGTAGCCAGGGCTGGGGGAAGCATCTATGGTGTCAGGTCCAGCTGGAAGCCCCACCCTGCCTGTGCCTGGCCCACCTGGCCAGGTGCTGAGTGAGCAGTGCTAGACCATAGCCGCAGGGCC
Source organism: Nycticebus coucang (assembly GCF_027406575.1). Classification (NCBI taxonomy): domain Eukaryota; kingdom Metazoa; phylum Chordata; class Mammalia; order Primates; family Lorisidae; genus Nycticebus; species Nycticebus coucang. The sequence goes on along the minus strand of NC_069801.1, from coordinate 17,213,975 downwards.
TATGGGGTCTCCAGAGGATGTCCCTGGGTGGGCTGCGGGCCCCTCTGAAGTATTAAGTTCCTGCTCCTTTTTACTATATCAGCTTTCTTGAGGCAGCCTTTGTGCCGTGAAGCTAAACGTAGACAGACTCAGGGTCTGGGGGTCTTTCTGATTTTCCTGATGGCTTAGCTCAGTCTGAGCACATTCCTGAGGGCCGGCCCTACCCCCCACTTCATGGGTCCTAATCTATGTCTGAGTTTGGGCATCTTATCTGGCGATATCCTGCTCTTTCCTAATCCCCGTCTACACCAGACCCTCTCTCTGCAGACATCGGGGTAGTTTGTCATGGGGTAGCTGAAATGAGTTTAGTGTCTGGAAGAGTTTGTCAAAAATGGAGACCCCTGGACCCAACCTCAGGGAATCTGATTTATGGGGCTGGGGTGGAGCCCGGGAAATCCGTAATGTGTAGCCCAGGAGATTCTGATAGAGGTGGCCAATGGCACAGTCTGAGAAATGCTGGGAGGTGGGAAGGACTGCAAGCAGATGGAATCAGTTTTCTCATGGGTAAAGTGGTGGTGGTGGGCACTACTTTGGCACCCAGCACATGGTAAGTGTTCAGCTATTATTGCAATCCCTGTGGCTCCAAAGTCCTGAGACCAGCCTCTGGTGGGGTAGGCTCTGAGCCTAGTCTCTATGTTATATGACAAAGGTAAAGTCCTTTCCTGCAACCAACAGTCTGACTTTGGTCTCCCTGTAGGGGAAATTGGCTGGCTTTGAGGCTGTTCTCCATCCTAAGATGTATGGCAGGAGCCATTTTGCCAGAGGCCAGGTAAGGCCGACTGGTGGCATGTGTAGGGCCCATGTGGCATCACACAGTGCAGTGAGGCTCCCTAAAATTCCCCCTGGTTTTCCCAGGATAACACACTATTGGAAAAGACAGGACCCCAGACTCCTTTCAGCATGTCTGGGTGAGCTCTCCAGGGCTGGGGTGATGGGGGCAGAGATGAGCTTCTTGGATTTTCATGCCCACGTGCGTAGCTCCCTTGGTGCCTGGCGCTCTCTCCCCACCTCACCTGCCACCCCTTGAGAGCCTAGAGGAAATAGGGGTGGACATCAGCCAAATTAAGAATCAGGTAGCACAAGATTAGGCCCTGCTGTTCTGAGAGCTGGAGTGACTCTTTGGGTTATATGCACCAGTGAGGATGGAAAGTGAACTGGTACGGCCTGGATTATTCTGGAATAAGTGATCCCTGCTCCTAGGGCTCCTCTTCCCAGGGGGCAGGGGTATAGCTAGGAGGTATCCTGCCCTCAACTAATGGTAAAACTCCTCTTTCCAGACCCTGAGACTCACTCCGCCACTGCTCTGCTCAAGAACCTGCTGTGGCTGGGCTTTACATCATGTGCAGACTGCCCCAATTTCACCTTATATCAGTCCTCACTTTCCTCCTTTCTCTGGCCAGTCCAGACACAACTCCTCACAGTGTTGGACCATTCTGGCTGCTGCTGCCTCTTGCTTGGAATGACCTTTCTTTTGACCTCTGTTAGTTTCAAGACAGCCTCATCTAGGAAGCCCTCCCTGATAGCTGCAGCCCATTTGAGCTTTCCCTTGACCAGGCAGCATCAGACACCGAGTCCTTCCTGTCATCTAATTGACATGACATGGTAGGGTGGGCACTTGGAGCAGATAAACCAAAGTCCCTACTCTGCTCCTTCCCCCCCAGAGCCTCAGTTTCCCCCCTACATGTAGGGGGTAATAGTCCCTCCTCACAGGACTGAGGTGTGTAAGTCTTTTGCACATCCTGGCTTTCCCAGTGCAATGCTCTCATTTTATGGATGGGTCTCGAGGCTCAGTGAGGAGACATGGCTCCCCAGATCCATGTCTCTAGTGACAGGAGAAGGCTGCCACCCTGGGAGCAGGGTGCACTTTCCTAGCTTCATGTGGCATCCTGTCCTTTGAATGCATTTACATTATTTTCCCTGGTAAGACTCTTCCAGCTTTGGGTACATATTGTAAGTACATGGGCCGTGGAAATAGCCAGGAGTGGTGCAGGGCCCAGTGCTGAGGCAGGTAGTCATCTGGGGCCAGGAGCTTTCCTGCGCTTCAGCCAAGCATGAGGAAGGGGTGGGGGCTCCCATCCTCCTAGAGATGAGCCCGATTTATTGGAGAGTGGTGCCCCCAGGCTACTGCCTGCCCACCAGGGGGTGGCAGAGAGGCCCCAAAATGGTGGCAGGGTGGGGACCAGCTAGCAATGATGGGGAAAGATGCTACCTGAGCAAGAGGCACCTATGGTTAGTAAGTAAACAGCCACTGCCCCAAGTCTCTTAAGTGTCCCCTGCTGTCCCTGCCACCACAGCCCCTGCTGCAAGGCCTTTGGTACAGCACCAAGGCCATCACCTATCCTGACTGGTCTGCCCATGTCTCCCCATTTGATGGGGATTTTGAATGTTGTTCCCAGGGAGAAGCCTGCCGATCACCAGTAGTGACCCATTTGGGGGGCCTCTGGAGCAGAAGGGCCGGGGGTGGGAGACATGGTTCCCTCCTACCCAGCCAGCTCTGTGCAGCTCTGCCAGTAATACCCTCCCAGAGCAGCTGGTCCCCATAGCCACGGTGCCCTGGCCTGGCTTTATGAGGCAGCTTTCTTCCCCCGAGCACCAACTGTGTGCGAACAGCCGGAAACTCCTCTAACACTGCTGGGCAGGTGGGGGCTGGCACTTGGAGAGGTTGAGCCAGGAAAGGATTAGTAACCAGGCAGCGGTGGCTCAGAGATGTGTGTCCGGGTGAGCGGGTGGCGTAAGTGGAAGGCGCTTGGCAACATGGCCTGCCACTCCTGCTGAGCAGCAAGTGAGAGGGTGTGTGGCAGCCAGTGTCCCACCAGTGGGGAGGGAAGACGTGAGCAGCACCTGTACTCCTGGGACAGTCACAAGTGATGTCTGTTATCCTGAAGTGGAGACACAGAGGTCTGGGTAGCACCTGTATTCTGGGGGTTCAGGGCCACTGAGGACCTGGGGCCCTGGAGGATGGACAGGCAGACATGCTGGCTAGCGGACACCAGCCTAGCAGCTTAGGACAGGAAGCCATCTGACAGGAAGCACTGACTGCCAGCCCCATGTGGGGCCCTGGACCATCAGGAGGTGGGCTGGGGAGACAAAACTAATCTAGAGAGCATCAGGGCAGCTCCTGCCAGAAGGTGACCTTGTGTGCCGGGACAGCTGCCACACGTGCTGGGGACCTTTGGGGCACACCGTGGTGGCCGGTGGGCCACTGCCGGCCAGTTTGTGGGAAACTTGCCAATTCTTTCTTGTGGCTCATCCTGCTGTCCTCCTAGGGGGCCCACACTCCTCTCTAATCCCTTCCTTCCCTTTGCCTCTCAGTCTCAGAGCAGGCAAGTGACAGATGACAGGCTGGTCCTTGCTGTATGCTTGCTCTGACCATGGTGCTTTTAGCTGGCTGCCTGTGGCCTGAATCTCTCCCACTGGTCAGTCTCCTCAAAGAAGCTCCGTGGACAAAGGGAAAGGTCCAGACTCAGCCAGACTCGATATCCCCAGCCCCTCCAGTTCCCCACTGGCACCTGTCACACAAAGAATTCTGATTTTAATGTGTCAGTAAGAGCCCATTTGCACAGAGGAAAAAAAAATCAAAGTTGGCCTGGATAAGGTGATCATATCTTGTTCTGCCTGGGAGCCCCCAGGCACCCTGGGATCCTGACACCCCACCATCACAGCTCACCTGATTTGGGGAAACCCCTTCCTCTGGCCCGGGTATGCTGAGTGCACCCCTGTGACTCCCTATGGCTAATGTACCAGCAGCGATTCCCAGGGCATCAGCCCCAGAGTTCTGAGCTACCTCCAACTTGCTTTTTTTTGCTGCCTGGACTTTTGACAAGCCAGAGCCAGAAAGGCCACATGGAGCTGTTGTCTTCCATGTGCTCCAGGCCTTCTAGAATTTTGAGGGAGGGTCACTTAGAAGAGCATTACGGTCACTTGGCACATCCTAAGGGTGCCAGGGTCTCTCGGAACTTACAGAGAACAGGGCTGTTTTATAACTAAAGCGTTTATTTCCATCAATTCACTAACCGATTGTTCTGCTCAGGCGCCTGCGTTTGCTCACAGAAGGGAATCTGCAGCCAGACCTTTTGGCTGATGGTTTCCCCATGGCCAAGACCTTCAGACCTGGCGAAGTTCTGGTGGAAGGAAGGAGGTGGGAGAGAAATCACACATGTTCTCCCCAGGGAAGAGAAGGAGCATGCCTGCCCACGTCTCTGGGGCACCCTCTGGAGGGCTGGGGTATCACAGTGAATGATCCAGGTCCTGGACTCCGATGCGACCTGGCTTAGGCTCCCAGAGGCAAAACTGGGTTTTGGCCATCTGAGGGCACTCAGGAACCTCAAAGGGGCCTATTTGCCTGGGAAGTACTAGACAGATCAGGGCAAGAGTGTCAGGGAGCAGGCAAGGACTCAGCCCTGCAGCCCCAGAGCCCACTTCCTCCTTGATCCATCACCTTCATAAACAGTCCTGAAGTGGGATGCACCTCTCTCTCCCCACCCAAATCTCACTCAAGTCTCTGAAGGGCCCAGATGGCCCTGTGGCAGTTGGCTTTGGTGAGGTCTGGTGGGAGGAGGGAAGGGTGTCAGTGAAAACCATATAAAAAATCCAGAAATGTGCATATAAAATCTCGCCCTTGGTGTATTGCCTAAGTCAATAAGCAGAAAGCACCTTCTTCCTGGAGAAGGATCAAGTCCTCGTAAGTCCTCAAAAGGTAGGAAATGTCAAAGTGTCACTTCATTGTCATAAAAAAAACCCCAACAAACAAACCCCCCAAAACCAAAACCACCCCTGACCAAAATACCCCCTAGTTCTCGAATCGCTGTAAACAAACCCAGACGCAGGATCAACCCTTCTCAGTGGCAGTCGTAGCTGACGGCGGTCACTGCAGGCAGCATCAGCCCACGAGGTGGGGGCTGGCAGGAGGGGGTGCCCAGGCAGGTTGGGGCTGCCAGGTGGTGCGTGTGATATGTACGTGAAGCTGCAGACCCAGGGGGCAGCCATCCTCAGGAAGGCTATCCTTTCTGGTGTCCTCATGTTTTCCCTGACCCAGGAGGACAAAAGCCCCTTTTCATCCCCATGAGCCGACAGGAGAAACAGTATCTTTCATTGGAGTTTCTAAAATATTCTCCAAAGACAGAAAAATGCTTCTGTTTGCCCAGTGGCAGCTGGAATGGATTTTCCCAGAGGATTCCTGGGACTGCCTGCCCCATCCGCCTGGCACTTAGCTGTTGATGAGGCCTAGAAGAGCAGCCAGGGATAGGAGAGAAGGGCGACCCGTCTCTCCCCTTCACATTTGTTTTCCTGAAAGTGTTTCTTGGCTCTGGCCAGGTCACCTTTCCAGAGGGAGTTGGAGAGAAACTGCTTTTGGTCTCTGATTGGACAAATCGCAAGAATCTCCCAAGCCCTTTTTTTCCCCTAAGAATGGTCATTGCTTTCCTTTTGAGAATCCTCCCGCCCCCTCCCAGATTCTATTTTCTTTTTTCCCCATTCCCTTTTTTCCGTTGTTTGAATCGCATTTGTTCTTGGTGACATGGAGAGCGCTGCTTGGTTCTTCTGCTGTCCGTGGCCTCCTGGCAGGTGGCTGACCCTGCAGTGGATGGAGCACCAGGAGGGCCCGGCATGTGGGGAGGAGGGGGCGGGGCCTGGAGGAAGAGGCGAGCCGAGGCAAGTGTCAAACCTCCACAGACTGAATCTGGTTCATCTGTGCCCGCATCACCTGGATACTATTCAGGATTTTTTTCTGGTGGCCAGCCAAAGTGACCCCGACCCGGAGAATGTCCCTTTGGAAGAGAAGCACGTGTGTTAGGGAAATGTGGGGGTTCATGCTAAAGACAGTAAGCGGGGGGTGGGTTCTGGGATGGGGGTGAGGGTGAGTGGCCAAAGCTTGAGTGAGTGACTGTGGTGAGGTGGAGAGCCCTTGACCTCGAGTCAGGGCACTAAGATGAGAAAACAGATTGATTTGCTCAAGGTCACATAGTGAGCAGGTAGCAGTATGGGTATCAGTCTGGATGTCACTCCAATGTTGGCTATCTTGCCCCTTGGTCCCCCACATCCTCTCTGGGACACTATTTCTTATCTCCCAGAGTACCCCACTTGGCTGGAGGGGTAGACAGGGGAGGGGGGCACTTACTCCATCATCATCTGAGACACAACATCGAAGGAGGTGAAGCCGGCGTTGGCGAAGCTCTCCTTGTACTGCCCCATCTTTATGGCCTCCAGCCACTCGTCCACGGTGTTAAAGCTGGTGTAGTCGGGGATCGTGCGGTCCAGCAGCGGCAGGTTAATGCTGGAGGCGGGGGGTGGAGTGGGCGACAGAGATGGTCAGGGCACAGGCTTGCAGGAAGTGTGAGGGTGTGTGCGTGGATACGCCTGTGGGCTGTGCACACACGTGCCCTCTGTGTGTGTGTGGGCAGAGTTGGAGCCTGTGTGGCTATGTGTGCAAGCATGTGTGAGTAAGTGGGAGTGTCTGTGCAGGTTGCAAAGCTGCTGAGAGGCTGGCCTACAGGAGTGAGGAGCAGAAGACACTTGTCCCTGTTTCTCATTTTCTGAAGGAGGGAATTCAGCTGGACCAAATGTTAAAGTTATTCGTTGTTTCCTCCCCCAGTGCCATTCTCTGCCCTGCTTTGTGCTATAGGAGGCTGACCTTGGGGACTGTACCTTCAAACTCCAGCTCAGGCTGGTGTTGCTTATGGGAATGACATTCTGCTTGGCAAGTAGTGAAATGACTCTCATGAGATGAAAAGCCCTGAGTGATTTTATCTGGAGACTCAGGAGTGCCTGATGCAGGGTCACGGTGAGGAGTGACAGGTAGAGGCAAGCACAAAGCTGTCTTGGCCACAGGAACGTAGTGGAGGAAGGACTTTGGCCCACGGAATCTCTGGCCACAGCCAACCTAGATCCTGAGGACACCTGGCTGGACCATGGCTCTCAGACATTCAGTGGTATTGTGGGTCCAGGAGGGTAAACATGTGACCTGTGACAGCTACCCAAGGAAGGCAGTGGTGAGTCGTAGCCTGGGTGAAGCTGGCCTGGAGTCTTGGGAGAAGAGATGCGCTGGACACCTGAGCTGAATCCCCCTCAGGCTGAGCCTATCTCTTGGGCATGGGGACGCTGACCCAGTAAGAGGACACGTACGGTGTGTGTGATATGCACTAACTTCTGAATGGGGCTGTATGTGCAGGTGCCTATGGATGTGTGTGAGCGTGAGAGCCCGAGACTGTGTGTCTTTGTGTGAGATCATGTGTGTAAGCAAGTGTGAATGTGTCTGTGTGTTCATCTGTGTGTGTAGGTCTATATTTGAGCATGTGTGTGAGATGAGGATGGAAGTTAGACAGTTTAGGCTTGAATATGAGAGTAGCTATGGAGTAACTCTATTCACCAACTAAAATGCTGGTTTGGTGGTGTTTCTTAAATGCTGTCTCTCGAAGCATGTGAAAGGTGCTTTCTCTACTGCGCACAGGATGTGTGTCCTTCTCCTCTGGACAGTTTGTCCTGGGCTCCCCTGCACTCCCAAGTCATGGCAGATGCCCAACAAACACTAGTCCTATCCATTGCCCAAGCTGCAGTTGGAGAAGAGCACCTGCCTGAAGCAGGGACTGCCGTGGCAGCAGAAGGGAAGGGCCAATTGGACAGAGCCCAGTATCCAGAGGAAAGGGCAAGGGCGGTACCCAGAGGAGAAGAGTGGGCCAGGGGCGGGGCATACCCAGAGGAGGGGGAGGGCCGGGGGCAGGGCTTACCCAGAGGAGGGGGAGGGCCAGGGGGCAGGGCTTACCCAGAGGAGGGGGAGGGCCAGGGGCGGGGCATACCCAGAGGAGGGGGGGGCGCTGATACAAGAAGAAGGGCGGGGCCAGGCAGGACATACCCAGAGGAGTGGGGAGCCATGGCTTTGAGGCTGTTTGGGTTGCGGATCATCTTGTCCAGCGTGTTGACTATTTGGCCAAACTTGGGCCGGTGGTTGCGGTCCTTCTGCCAGCAGTCCAGCATGAGCTGGTGCAGGGCGCTTGGGCAGTCCATGGGTGGCGGCAGCCGATAGTCCTGCTCAATGGCGTTGATTACCTGGGGACGATGTAGGGGCAGAGTGGGGTTGGGTGGAGGGGCTGAGGGCATCTGCTGTCTGCCAGGTCCATTTTTTCTCTGCAGGCCTGACTTAACTGGTTGCCGTGGCAACCACCTGCACTTCCTGGATACAGCCTCAGGGATGGGCCAGACCTGGGTACTCACTATCTATAGCCTCAGTCTGACCTAGCAGCGGGGTTCCTGTCCCATTTTCTGCTAATCTTGGGACATCTAGTGCCCCAGGCTGACCCTCCTGTGCCTGGCTCCATCCTTCCTCTTTCCCATCTGTGAGCCCTTCCTGGCTTTGATGGCCCTGAGGACTCTCCTCTCTGACTCCTTGCTTGACCCCAGGTGGCCATGTTATTGGTTTCAATGCCATTTACAGCTCTAGGTAAAAGGTACCCTTGTAAGGCTCCACAGGACCTTCCCACCTCCCCCCACCTGCTCCTCTGTCAGGGAAAGGAGCTTGGACATCTCTCTCAAATTTGGCCTGCCACCATGACCATACTCAGTCCATTCTCTATGCCTTGACTGTGGGTCAGTCTCCCTGTTCAGGAAACTTGCTTTAACGCCTTCCTATTAACACTCCCCAACATGACCCCTCATTATCCCACCTCTGTGCCTTTGCCCAGCGTGGTCTATCCCACCTCTGTGCCTTCGCCCAGCGTGGTCTATCCCACCTCTGGGCCTTCGCCCAGCGTGGTCTATCCCACCTCTGGGCCTTCGCCCAGCGTGGTCTATCCCACCTCTGGGCCTTCGCCCAGCGTGGTCTATCCCACCTCTGGGTCTTTGCACAGCGTGGTCTATCCCACCTCTGGGTCTTTGCACAGCATGGTCTATCCCACCTCTGGGCCTTTGCACAGCGTGGTTTATCCCATCTCTGGGCCTTTGCACAGCATGGTTTTTCCAACCGAAAGCCCTCAAGTCTCCAAGTGCTGTTACCTTCAGAGCCCTTGGGAATACTCTTGCCTCAATGCCTATAACAAGACCTCTGCCTTCTCCAATTTAGTACCTGATCATGAAAGGTCCTGATAACTTATCTGTTTGCTTGAATAGTTGTTTGCCACCCTCAGTGAGGTGGCAAACACATGAGTGGACATGGTCTTATTCAGGGCTGACCACAAGGTACATGCATCCTGAAGGTTTGCTGATCTGTGGGTAGGTGGCCTTTCCTACCCCCTGGCGAGTGCAGGGTCCTATGCAGACATCTGAATCACCCAACATCAGGCTGAGAACTGCCCTGGAAGCTTGGCTCTTGATTTCACCTCTTTTGCCCTGGGAGACTGGCACAAGGTCAGAAGCCCCTCCTTTCCCTCCCTCATCTGGCTGGCCAGAAAGGCTCTGTCCACCCCCTTGTAGACTTACGTCCTGGTTGGTCATGTCCCAGTAGGGCCGCTCCCCATAGGACATCACCTCCCACATAACGATGCCGTAGCTCCACACGTCGCTGGCTGAGGTGAACTTCCGGTACTGGATGGCTTCTGGGGCTGTCCAGCGGATGGGGATCTTCCCCCCCTAGGGGGAAGAGAGAGAGGGTTTGTGGGTAGGAGGCTGTCCTGCCTGGCCCCTTCTTTTTTTTTTTTTGTAGAGACAGAGTCTCACTTTATGGCCCTCGGTAGAGTGCCGTGGCCTCACACAGCTCACAGCAACCTCCAACTCCTGGGCTTAAGCGATTCTCTTGCCTCAGCCTCCCGAGTAGTTGGGACCACAGGCGCCCGCCACAACACCCGGCTATTTTTTGGTTGCAGTTTTGGCCGGGGCCAGGTTTGAACCCGCCACCCTCGGCATATGGGGCCGGCGCCTTACCGACTGAGCCACAGGCACCGCCCCCTGGCCCCTTCTTTCCATGCTCCACACTCCGTGCCCTGTGCTGCAGCAATCTCATGAGGTACCTTATGGTTCCCCAAACTCACTACATTGCTTCAGACCACTGTACATTTGCACATGCTGTTCCCTCTGCAAAAAGTGCCTTTTCTCACCACGCCATCTGGAAACCTCATCCTTAAAGCCTTTTTTTAAAGCTCTCCTTAATCTCACAACTGTGCCTCCTATCTGTCCAGCTGGATGCCTGTGAACTGACCATCATTTTGCGTGGGAGGAAAATTGATCACCAGGGACCATGTGTTATTTCTTTCCATTTAAAATCCATCAACAACCCTTTTAGGAGTGAGTTTGGGTATCCAAGGCCCTGCCTAGCTCTCCAGCACTGTTGCTCACCCTCTTACAACTTGTGTTCCAGTCCCAGGACCCTGCTCTGAGAACGTGGCATCGAGAAACTTTTACTGGCCCTTCAGCTCTCTGCTCAGCTATCACTCCCTTTAGCAAGCCTTCTCCTGCCTCTCACTGCTGGCTGTCCTGCTCATAGCCCTGTACTTTTGTGATCCTACCAGCCTGAGAGTTCCAAGGGGGCAGGATGTCTCTCTCTGTCTCTGCGGCCCCGCACAGTGCTTGGCATGGGTAGGGGTCAGTGGCAGTGTACTGCAGAGAGAGATGGACATTTATGCCCTTCTCTCTAGCGCTGTGACTCCTGTGGTCTTTGCCTGTCTTACCAGGGCACTGGTGTAGGTGGGGTCTGAGGTGTCGTCCTCTAGAAAGCGTGAGAGCCCGAAGTCAGACACCTTGCAGACCAGGTTGCTGTTGACGAGGATGTTGCGGGCAGCCAGGTCCCGGTGCACGTAGTTCATGTCTGCCAGGTACTTCATGCCAGCTGCAATGCCCCTCAGCATGCCCACCAGCTGGATGACTGTGAACTGCCCATCGTTTTGCTTGGGAAGAAGCAGAGAAAACACAAGAGTAAATGGAAGAGTAGGGATCTGAGCCCTGGATCATCCTTGCCATGGGGAACCAGGGCAGGACCCTGCCAACCTGGCTTTGGGGTCCCTTCAGAAATGACTCAGTCTGGGCTCCTTGGAGAGGCTACCTTCAGGGTGGTTGAGAGAACACAGGCTTTGAAGAAGACACACCTGGTTTGACTCTGGCCAACAGTTCCCCTCTGGCTTTGCAACCTTGGACATGTGACCTAACCTCTCTGAGTCTGCTTCCTTATCTGTGTATTTAATGCGGATAAATAATGCCCAGTTCTCATGGGTGTTCAGAGATACAAGGGAAGGTGCAAGGCACACAGTAGTTGCTTCAGCTAGCCTAATGCACTGGTTCTGATGTCCATTCCAGTGCTCTTTGACTGTGATTTCCTGGGGGGAGCCTTGTGTTCTGAACTCCTCCTCCCAGCCTATACAGCTTTGGGAAGTCCAAAATCGGGTGAAAAATCTGGATGGGGGGTCTGAGGTCTCACTTTGATCCTCTAGGTGACCCTGGACAAACCCTACCTCTCTTTGAGCCCATTTGCTGCTATACAAAATGAGAAAGTTGGCTAAAGAATGGATGGAAACAGATTTCATATGTTGTGTGCTGACTCTGATTGGTTGTGGCTTCCTGGGAACCATATAGGGAAGGATTCTGAGAATGCTACTGGGTTTAGTGGAAGAGAGTGCAAAGATTGATTAGTAATGCCTGCTATGGGTAGGTGAATGGGAAGTGACAGCCTGCAAGCCATTTCTGACCTAGAGCTTTTCCAAGATCCCTTTGACAGTATGAAAGTATGGCTGTCATCCCTTTTCCTGCCTCACCCAGGGGCCCTTGGCACTCTTGGCTTCCCGTACCCGTAGGAAGGAGTCCAGGGAGCCATTCTCCATGAACTCAGTGATGATCATCACGGGTGTGCTCTTGGTAACAACACCTTCCAGGTGGATGACGTTGGGGTGGTCAAACTGGCCCATGATGGAGGCCTCGCTCAGGAAGTCCCGGCGCTGTTTCTCAGTGTAGCCCGACTTGAGTGTCTTGATGGCCACGAAGATCTCTCTCTTGCCTGGCAGCTTCAGGTGGCCACTGCAGACCTCCCCAAACTCCCCTGGGACAGATACACCAAGAGAGCAGAGTGTCACTTGCCAGGTGGAAATGCCACCTCACTGTAACCTGTCACTCTTGGGGCCTGCAGGTGCTTTCTCCTCAATGGTCCACTCATCCTTGTAGACATAGAACCCCTTTGAGAATGTGGGGGCCAGAAAAGTCCCAGCCACCTTCAGGAACAGGTAGTAAGTTCTTCATGGTTGCCCCGTGATATCTGGCTGGGCACAGGGATGACGATGCAGGGGAAGCTCCTGAGGAGATAGGGACAGGCCCCTGGGACGAAGGGCAGGAAGAAGGGAAAGTACTGGACTGAGATCAGTGAATTGGCTCCAGACCCAGCTCAATCTCTGACTTGCTGTGCAACCCCCTTCCCAGCCTGTGCCTCAGTTTTCCCTTCTGTTGGTGAGTAACCTTTGGGGGTCCTTCTTCTTGGGCATGATGATACTTCAGGCTTTGAAGATCTTTGAGGCCCTTGTCCCATGTCCTACCCTCTGCCTCATGGCGGCACCGGTGGCTGAGGCCATGGAGCCTGTGAAGGTACCAGTCACCTACCTGCTCCGATCACCTGCTCAATCTTGACACAGGAGATGTCAATTTCTTTGGCAAACTCCCTCACTGCCTCATTGGGGTCCTCATAGGTGAAAGGGTCGATGTAGATTTTCATGCCTGGGGTCACTGGGGGACAAGACCAGGCTTGGTCACGGACTGAATCAAGATGCACACAAATGGAAAAGTGGAAGCCAGTCCCTCCCCTGGGGGGTATCCACAAGGAGGTGGGCAACCCCCTGCAAGTCATCCACTCCCAAATGCCTCCACAAGGAGGTGAGCAGCCCCCTGCAAGGCATCCACCCCCAAATGGCCTCCACAAGGAAGTGGGCAACCCCCTGCAAGTCACTTGACCTCTCTGGGCCTCACTGAGCTGAGTAGGAGGGGGAGGGGGACAGAAGGTCCAGCAAGAGTAGCAAAGGGTTCCAGCTCTTATTCTAGCTCTGACTGATTGGCAGTGGCTTTCTATGGTCAGGACTGATAAGCAACATCCGTTATAGGTGTGGGCCCAAAGAATAAAAGGGTGGACAGATTTTCTGCCCCTGTGATAGAGAATCAAGGCGTGTAAAATAATGGAAGAGGAAGGCAGAAACGAGAACAGAGAGAACTTGAATTAAAATACCAATCGTTGGGGCCCAGGATTGGCCAGGTCTCTAGCCCTGGCCTATCTGGTGCCAGGGGGAAATTTGTCTTAGCAGGAGAGAGAGGGAGAGAAACAATCTTAGTAGGAGAGCGAATCCTAGCAGTCTTTTTAGAAGAGGAGGAGCGAAAGAGTCTGAGTGAACACGTCCGTGAAAGAATGAATGACCCCTGACTAACCTCTCCTGCAGCTACTTATAGACATAGTCCCTAGTCCGTGGCTATTTGCATCACAGGTGTGGATACTGCCAAGCACTGATGTTGTCGTCTTGTCTCGAGTGCTCTCCTGCTAAGGAGAGCCGAATTCCTTCTCCGTGCCCTTTTCACCAAGGTGTTATATTACTGAGTTGTTACAGGTGTTTCTTATAGTTACAGAGTGTTCAAGGCTTAACTTTCTCTTCTCTTGTCCTTTGAGTTATATGGGCTGCTACAACCAAGAGAGGAAAGAGCAGGCAGCAGACCACGTTGTTCTTGGGGTCCTGCTAAGGAGGCCTCCTCCTGTCTCTCTGAGCCTAATCCTCACCTCCTCTCCCAGAGGAGCCCTTCCTAGCTGCTCAGCCCTCCCACGCAGGATCTGGAGCCTGGAGGGGCCTGGGAAGGGCTGTCTCACTCATCAGGGGCTGAGTGCCCACTTGCCAAGTCTTAACCTTTTCGGGATCCCTGATTCCCTAGTGATCATCATGAGCCTGGACATGGGACATATTAATTTGATTTTTTTTTTTTTTGAGACAAGAGTCTTACTTTGTCATCCTCGTTAGAGTGCAGTGCCGTCACAGCTCACAGCAACCTCCAGCTCCTGGGCTTAGGCAATCCTCCTGCCTCAGCCTCCCGAGTAGCTGGGACTACAGGCACCTGCCACAACACCCAGCTATTTTTTGTTGCAGTTTGGCCGGGGACAGGTTTGGACCCACCACCCTGAGTATATGGGGCCGGCGCCCTACTCACTGAGCCACAGGCGCCACCCTATTAATTTGATTATTAATCTGACATAGATTTTTATCTTTTGATGCAGAAAGAGAAGGCAACCAAGATGTCAAAAACTCAATTCTGACCTAGCACTGAGTCAGCAAAATGCTTTGAAGAAAGGGAATGATGACCCCAACATATTTCCTCTTCCAGATGGAAGTAGGTTTTCCACTGTCCACACCTTCTGGCCTTCTCCCAGCCCAGGCCTCCCCCTGGCTTCTCCAGGCCCCTGCTCCCACTCTTCTACTGCTCCAGGAGCCGTGACTTTGGAGGCAGCTCCTCTATGAGTTGGGAGCTGAAATCTCTGCGTCACCATAAGGCTTGGCTTGTTGGTGAGTGGGGTCAGCACCCTTGCTCGGCTGTGTGACCCTGGACATGTGAGTTGACCACTCTCAGCCTCTAACAGGGATTGCCATATTGGCTTACTGCCTGTTTTATAAATAAAGTTTTATTAGAACGCAACCTCATTCCTTTGCCTATGGCTGTTTTTGTGCTGTAAGAACAGAATTGAGAATTTACAGTAAAGACCCACAAAGCCTAAAATATTTATGATCTGGCTCCCTGCAGAAAAGTTTGCCAACTGTTGCTCTAACACAGTGGTTCTCAACCTGTGGGTCGTGACCCACGAGAACTATATTAAAGGGTCGTGGCATTAGGAAGGTTGAGAACCACTGCTCTAACATATCAGCTTTATTTGGGATTATTTGTGTGGGTGTTTGTATAGTCCTTTGGGTCAGGGGGTTCTTAATTTGGGTCTGGGAGCTACTTGGCATTCTTAGAATGGGCTTTGGGAAGTCTGGTAACCTCCGAAATGGAATGCACTTAATATTATTGTTCCTTTTTGGGACTCAAAAAGTAATTCATGCTCCTTCTAAATCTAAAAATAATGGAAATAAATATTGTCAAAAATAAATTTCTTGGCTCGGTGCCCGTAGTTCAGTGCCTAGGGCACTAACCACATATACCAAAGCTAGTGGGTTTGAGCCAGGCCCGGGCCTGCTAAACAATAATGACAACTACAACCAAAAAATAGCTGGGCATTGTGGCAGGCGCCTGTAGTCCCAGCTACTTGGGAGGCTGAGGCAAGAGAATTGCTTAAGCCCAAGAGTTGGAGGTTGCTGTGAGCTGTGACTCTATGGCACCCTACTAAGGGTGACATAGTGAGACTCTGTCTAAAAAAAAAAAAAAAAATTCTTAAAAATCTGTCCCTGTGTGGCTTGGTGCCTGTGACTCAAGTGGCTAAGGCACCAGCCACATACACCTGAGCTGGTGGGTTCGAATCCAGCCCAGGCCCACCAAACAAAAAATAGCCAGGCATTATGGTGGTTGCCTGGAGGCAGGAGAATTGCTTGAGCCCAGGAGTTGGATGTTGCTGTGAGCTGTGATGCCATGGCACTCTACCCAGGGTGACAGCTTGAGGCTCTGTCTCAAAAAAAAAAAAAAAAAAATCCATCCCTGTGTATAGACATCTGGATTTTTCTTTTCTTTTTTTTTGAGACAGAGTCTCACTACATTGCCCTTCATAGAGCGCTGTGGTGTCACAGCTCACAGCAACCTCAAACTCTTAGAGGGCTTAAGCGATCCTCTTGCCTAAGCCTTCCAAGTAGCTGGGACTACAGGTGCCTGCCACAACGCCCAGCTATTTTATTTTATTTATTTTTTTGTTGCAGTTGTCGTTGTTTAGCTGGCCCAGGCCAGTGCGAACCCACCAGCCTTGGTGTATGTGGCTGTCACCATAACCACTGTGCTACAGGTGCTGAACCGACATCTAGATTTTTCTATTTTTATTTATTTATTTATTTTTCTTTTAGGACTTTTCTATTTTATAATTTTATGCATATATACACACAGAAATATTTGTATTTTTCTGTCCACAGACTCCAAAACTTTCAGCAGAATCTCCCAGGAGTCTGAGACTTCCAAAGAGAGTTACAAACCACCATCCAAGACTGAGTTTTTGGAGGAAGGGGTAGGTATGCGATCTTTTCTCATTTTCCCCCTCCCTGGCACACTGTGTGAAGCTCTGCATATGACAGACACTGAATGTCTGTCGAGCTGAGCAGAACCCAAATGACAGAGACAGAATAATTACAGCAGAAGTTGTCACTTACTGAGCCCCTTGTCTGTGCCCAACACCATGCCAGGCTTTATCTCATCTTCTCTGCCCAACAACTCTTGGAAAAAAGGATAATTATTCCCTATTTCTCATATAAGGAAACTGTGGCTCAGAGAGGCTAAGTCATCTGGCCAAGGCCACACAGCTAACAAATGGCACAGCCAGGATTTGAACCTGAGTCTGTCAGACTTGAGCCCAAGGCCTGTACTCTTAATCACCATGCTCACTGCCTCCTGGCTAAAATACAACCAGGATCTGGTCCCTGCCACCTGGAGTAGCCCTGACTGCCTCCTTTCCCAAATCAGCTTCGTCAGAGCTGGAGGATCGGCTCCTTGGGGATGCTCGTTTTCTTGTACAGACTTGATGCACAGCCTGTGATTCTTGGTGCCTCCCTCCCAACAGAACTGGAAGAGGCCCCTTCTGGTGCACAAGGAAGGAAGGGCAGGAACGGGTCAAGGGGGAAGCATGGCAGGAGCTCAGAGCCACCTTGGTTCCCTCTGCTGCCAACCAGTTAGTTGTCATCCCCAAACTTTACAGCCCCCAAGTTGGTGCGGCTTTTCTATCTTGTACTAGGGCTCCCAGCTATGCACGCTTTTCAGCCCCTGCTGCTCCTTTCTGGAACACTCTACTGCCTATGAAGGCTTACTTTATCCTCTCCCCTAGAAGGATAGAGACTGGATCTGTCTTGTTCATGCTGAATCCCAGGGACTGGCATACACTGGGTATTCAATAAATGCTTACTGAGTGAATAACAGCGTTACTTAGTTCTGTGCCTTCTTGCATTCTTTCACCTGTTTGGGGTAATGAATGACTTTGAGAATTTGATGAAAACTACATACCTGCTCCTTGGAAACGCATCCCATAGTGTTATATGAAATACACATGCCTGTATATTTTGGGGTATTCACAGGCCCTTGGAAGCTCCAGGTCCATAAACCACAAGTTATGAGCCCTTGCTCTAGAATGTTGGCTCTGGAGCACATACGTGAAGATGGTATACAGTAGATGCTTAATAAACACTTACTGCATATATATTCAGTGTAGATTCACCAGGTACTAGGGCCTGTTCTAGCCACTTTACAGTTTTTGATCTAGTTAGTCCTCCTAATAACACTATTAGGCTGAACATCACAAAATTTTCAATAGTTCTTTCTGACCTACAAAAACTGCAATTTTATTTGGTACAACCCAATGTTATTTCTATTTTTCAGATGAGGAAACTGTGGCATAAGAGATGTTAAATGACCACCCATGTGGACATGAAGGTAGCTAACACACATAAAAGGCAGGCCCAGGCCGGCCGCAGAGCATCCACTTTTAATCACCAGGCTGCGGTTTCTTCTGGGTGCTGCCCCAGTCTGTCTCCTAGAAGAGAAGGTGAGCTCCTCATGGCCAGAGCAACAGACAAGGCCTGGATCCCAGGAGGCATTTGCTAAACTGAGGTTGCAGGCAGAGTCTACAGAAAATACTGGCTGTCTTTTGATTTATGGCTGTCAGAGCCAGTGACTGTCTTCCTGAACCCAAAGGGGAAATTCATGATGAGAGAAGAACCAGGGGTGCAGAGTCCTGAGTTTGAATTCTGGTTCTTCTGCTAATAATGATCACGAATAAACTGCTTTATGGGTTTGAACCCAGGAGCATCTATTGTGTTGATCCAGCCATGTCCCCCTGCAAGTTACTTAATCTCTATATCCCACTTTTTCCATCTACCAACTGGGTATAATGCACAGTCTGTACCTCATAAGGGGACTGCAAGGATCAAATGAGAATATTTTATTAAAGGGTTTAGTACAGTAGGTGGCAAATGAAAACACTGAATAATTGTTACCTGCTGCAAAGAGAAGTTGGCTATTAGATATTATTATTGCAAAGCACTTTAATAGCCATTAATTCACTTAATCCTCACAACCTTGTGAGATGAGTATTATTCTTGCTACTTCCCATAGAAAGATGCCAAGGCAAAGAGGTTTGATGACTTCCCTGAGGTCACCCAGGGGCCAGTGGCAAAGCAGGGATGAGAAACCAGGTCAGTCCCTCTGGCCCCACATCTGGGCACTACAGACCTGGGTAGTCACTCAGCACCTGCTGAACGACAGAAATCCTGCGACTGTGTGGGTGACAAGCCAGTCACACATATCTCTGGGCTTCAGCCTCCTCCTCTGTCCTGGCCATGCCACCCAGGGGGGCTAGGTGGCAGGCATTGCTGACCATGCTTTGAAAAGAAGAGTCCTGCTCAGATCTAATGCTGCAGTTCAGCATGCAGGGAGCAGGAACTTAGGCTTTAAGATGTGTTATCGATGAACAAATCCTGGGGTTTATTTTTAAAATAAATCTCACCTGTTTTCCTATTACTGCCTCACACTCCAAATAACAATGCTCCCAGATGGCCCCAGGTGATGAAGCCTGGATCTTATTATAGCTTAGTAGAATGTAGACAGCATAGGGTGGCTAAGAGTGTGTTCCCTGGGGCCAGACAACTGGGGTTCCTTCCTGAGCAGCTGTGCAACCTCTGTGCCTCAGTTTCCTCACACTCAAAGTGGGAAATTACAAGGATTCAGTGAATACAAATATGAAAAGCATTAAAACAATTCTTGGCACAAAGAATGTGCTCAGTGTATCTAGCCATATCCACAATCGTGATTTTATTACTTGGGGAATAGGAGGAAGTGACATAATTTATGAGCTTTATTTTTAACATCCAGGTGATTTTTATTTCGAGGTCGTTAAGTGTCCACCTTTCTCTCATGAGCTTTTCATTGCTTTTATGCTTAGAAAGTCCTTTTCCATTTCCACATCCATTAAATTGTTACCTGAATTATCTTCTAGAAATTTTAATGGTTTAATTATTTTTGCATGTATGTCCAGAACTATTTTTAAACCTGGGAACTTGTTACTTCAGAGCAGGTTGTACCCAGAGGCTTACTATCTAGAACTGCTTGACTCTGCTCTTTTTTTTTTTTTTTTTTTTGCAGCTTTTGGCTGAGACTGGGTTTGAACCCGCCACCTC
Source organism: Nycticebus coucang (assembly GCF_027406575.1). Classification (NCBI taxonomy): domain Eukaryota; kingdom Metazoa; phylum Chordata; class Mammalia; order Primates; family Lorisidae; genus Nycticebus; species Nycticebus coucang. The sequence continues at coordinate 17,194,716 of NC_069801.1, read as the reverse complement.
TGGCATATGGGGCCAGCACCCTACTCCGTTGAGCCACAGGCACCGCCCGACTCTGTCCTTTCTTGTATGTCCCTTGTCTGATCCTGCAGCAAATCCAATGGCTTTACTCTCAAAAATACATCAGAATCCAACCACTTCTCACCACCTCCACTGCTGCCACCCGGTCTGGCCACCATGATATCTTTCCTGGATTATTCCAACAGCCACCTCACTGGTCTTCCTGCATTAGCCCCTTTGGTCCATTTTCTATACTGCAGCCAGAGAAGTCTTGCCAAGACTAGCTCAGGTGTTAGTTCTCTGTTCACAACCTTCTAGCAGCTCCCCGTTTCACCCCAGTAAAAGCCAAGGCTGGCAGGAATCTGCATGTTGGGCTCCCTCATACCTCCCTAGCTCCCTGTTCACTCTGTTCCATTCACACTGGCCTCTTTGTTGTTGGAAACTTGCCAGGCATGCTCTAGCCTCAGGGCCTTTGCACTGATCCTTCCATTGCCTGGAATGCTCTTCCCTCAGATTATTTCCCAGCAGCTCACTCCCTACCTCCTTTGTATCTTTGTTCACATAAGACCCTCTCAATGGGCTCGGTGCCTGTAGCACAGTGGTTACGGCACCAGCCACATATCCTGAGACTGACAGGTTTTGAACCCAGCCCTGGCCAGCTAAGCAACAATGACAACTGCAACAGAAAAATAGCCCGTAGTTGTGGCGGGCGCCTGTAGTCCCAGCTACTCGGGAGGCTGAGGCAAGAGAATCGCTTAAGCCCAAGAGTTTGAGGTTGCTGTGAGCTGTGACTCCACAGCACTCTACCTTGGGCGACATAGTGAGACTCTGTCTCAAATACAATAAATAAATAAATACATAAAATTGTCTAAAAAAAAAAAAAGACCCTCTCAATGAGGCCAACCCCACCTGCCCTATTTAAAAACATAACCCCTGGCTGGGCATGGTGGCTCACACCTATTATCCTAGCACTCTGGATGGCTGAGGTGGGAGGATCACAACCAGCCTGAGCAAGAGCGAGACCCCATCTCTACTAAAAGAAAAACTAGCTGGGTGTTGTGGTGGACGCCTGTAGTTCCAGCTACTTGGGAGGCTGAAGCAGAAGGATTGCTTGAACCCAAGAGTTTGAGGTTGCTGTGAGCTAGGCTGACACCATGGCACTCTTCTCTGTCTCAAAAAAATAAAAATAACCAGCCCCTGCCCCCAAAAAAAACCACACACAGCCTTGATCCCTACCTCTCAACCCACCAGCTGTTCCACAGGTGCCTTTCCCTTCATCTTCTCAGATGCCATATGCGTCACCCATGTATGACACTTTTTAAAAACTCCTTGTCCTTCCCACTAGATGCAGGTTCTTCAAAGGCTGGGGCATTTGGTTTGTTTGCTCAGGCATCCCCAGCACCTAGAAGAGGGCCTGGCACACGTAGTAGGCCCACAACAGACGTGTGACAACTGCAGCGATACGACGATGGCCCTCCTTACCTGGAGGCAGCCACCTGAGGAACCCTAGGGTGCCCCACTGAGTACAGTTTGAGAACCCATATTGGACCCATTTAGAATTTCTTTCTGCTGAGTGAGCTGAAGTAAGGACTAGGCACCCCCGGCCCTCGAACTCCCCGAGTGCTGGTTCTGCCAAGGTCCAAAGGAGAGAGGAATCTGTGATCTCTTTTTCTCTCTGAACCTTCAGGAGGGGGCACCTGCTTGGGGGGTGCATGCGGAACGTATATCCCCAGTCCCAGCCAGACACAGGATGGGACAGTTGGGAAAATGGAGCACTGGGTGGAAGTAGGCGGCCAACAGAGGAGTCACCAGAGAGGAACAGGGGTGGGGGTGGAGCACGGAGTGAGAGGAAGAGGAGGAGGAAGGGGCTCCTGCCCTTTCTCTTGCACTTCCTGGGTCAGAGCCTGGGGTCTGCATATCTCATTCATACGTTCAGTTCCATTTATTTGTTTAGTCTGCAAATGTGTATCCAGGGCCTGCTACATGCTTGGCACCACGCGGGTACTAGGGAGGCAGTGGCGAATGTCAGACCCCATTCCAGGTCTCCGGGGCCCCACGATGAAGGTGGGGAGACAGGGAAAGGATGTCACCGTGCAGCCTGGTAAGAGGGGCTGAGCAAGCACAGGTGGGTGGGGCTGGGGAGGCCTCTCAGAGGGCTTTGTGCATGAGGAGGCCTGAGGGGTAAGTTAGAGGATGGACGAGGGGCTCGAGGCAGAGGCAACCGCACGTGCCAAGGCTAAGAGGTGAGTGGGCCTGGCACATCCTGGCAACAGCTCGACATTCAATCTGGCTGCAGCATGGTAGGAAGAGGCGAGAGAAGGTTCTGGAGGTCTTTGGGGAACCAACAGTGAAGGGCCCGAGGGTGCCAGCCCCGCTGGGGTGTGTACGTACTGTGGCCACTGGTGTAATGCTGCAGCTTGTCTGTGTACTCCGAGTCGGCACGCTCAAACCCCCGTCTTCTGGAACAAGAGCAAAGGACTGGAGCCACCTGGAGGCACCCAGGGAGCTAGGAGCCACAGTAGGTGATAAGGAGAGAGTGGCCAGGCCCTGGAAGCCACACCCCGTCCAGAGGGCTCCCTGGCTGCCTCTTCTGTCTCTTCTGATCCCTTCCCACCTCTCTCACCTCAACTCCAGGCCCCCCTTTCCCCTCTTCAGTCAGGCCCCTTTCATAGGGCAAAGTCATCCAGCCCCAGAAACCCCCGGGGCTTCTGTCCATCTGACCTTATGGTCTATTCTGTCCTGAAGTGGAGGACTCATTAAAGAGTGGCATTGTAGGGCGGCGCCTGTGGCTCAGTTGGTAAGGCGCCGGCCCCATATACCGAGGGTGGCTGAACTGCAACCAAAAAATAGCCGGGCGTTGTGGCGGGCGCCTGTAGTCCCAGCTACTCGGGAGGCTGAGGCAAGAGAATCACTTAAGCCCAGGAGTTGGAGGTTGCTATGAGCTGTGTGATGCCATGGCACTCTACCGAGGGCCATAAAGTGAGACTCTGTCTCTACAAAAAAAAAAAAAAGAGTGGCATTGTACCAAGCAGAAGGCCAGAGACTGGTTCCACCCTCTACCATTGCTTGTTCTGTGCCGGCCACTTGGGAGGTCTTTCCCCAGCACCTCCTGGTACGTCCTCCCTGCTGTTCCAGTACCCAAACTTGTACAGAAAGCAGGGTGTTCTGTGCTGCCCTTTTGCCATTCCCCAAGCTCCTAGCATCCTGCAGTCTTCCTTGCCCACTGTTCTGAGACATGCCATGCCTTCATGGCGAAGTGTCATTCATGCCTCCGTGAGCCACCTCCTGGAATAGTGGGCTTGTCAAGGTCACTGCCTAAACCCAAGGGATGGCCTGTTCAGGCAGTGGGGGGCCACTGGAGGGTTTCCAGGCCTGCCTGAGTCTCTCCCTGTCACTGGCATCTGTGGGAATGCCTCTTCCATTCATCAGCCATTCAGGAAGGGCTGAAGGGATGGAGAGAACCCATCTTCGAGAGCCAGGCCTGCATCAGGCCTGGGAACTCCCACCCACCTGTTACACACAATGGCGATGACAACCACGGCAATGAGGAAGACCAGGCCAGCGGCTGAGGAGCCAATGATGAGTGGCAGCTTCTCCTGGATGCTTGTCTGGTACTCGGCTGGGGAGAAAGCACAATGGGGTGATTTTAGCCTGGCTCTGGGGGTCCTGAACCCACCCCCACCACCCCCATCCTACGGGGTCTCCTGGGATGACCAGGCTCTACTCCTGCCCCTGACAGAGCACCTGTCACATGCCTATGTGGCGATCAGGCTATCACTCACTTACAAGTAACCCTGGAGACGTCTATGAACTGCTCCAGTCCTCAATTTCTGATCTATAAAATGGGCACAATAATATCTAGATCTCAATGTTGATGTGAAAATCAACAATGGTAATAGCTATTGAGTGTTTTTTGTGTCAAGCACTGTGCTAAGTATGATACGCATCTTGTCTGAATCTCAGAAGGGTCCTATGATGTGCGTTCTATGAACATGTCATTTAACAGATGAGGACACTGAGCTCAGTGAGGTCAGGATTTGCCTCAGGTCACACACAGTTAGGAAATGCTCCTAACTGTGTGTGACCAAAGCCAGCATTTGACGCAGGTCTCCTTGACTCAAAGGTAGGGATTTCGATGAGATTATGCAAAACATGCATTTGGCATTGGCCTGGCTTTTGGAAACCACTCAGTCCATTCTCAATGCCATCAACACAGTCGTTGTTTTAAATTTCATTACTTTTACTTTTTATCTGCTCCCTGACCATAACAAGAGCTTATCAAGGTCAGAGACGAGGTCTAAGGCAGGTTCTTAGCACCTGCACGTGGTGTGGCAAATGGCAGGGCTCCAGCACACATTTGTTGAATTAATAAAGGATCTTGGAAAAGTACCCCCATTCCCAGTGACATGTCTTCAAGATGAAAAAGGGGTTAGACGGGATAAAAGTTGCACAAAGAAGAGTGGGATTTTTACAAAGGAGGTAAGTACTGTGAGAGATGATAGAGCCATAGGGAGGATTTCTGGGATAAGACAAGAATTTAGGAGCCTCGTTAATAGTCAGGTAGAGGCCCATGCCCTGTGGCTGAAGTAGATGCTAACCTAAGAGGGAATGCTGGAATCTGGTCATAGGCAACCCTGGAGCTTGGCTGGCTGGTTAAAGGGCTCCCAGACTCACAGCAATGACAGCTATGGCATAACTACTATTGGCAAGTGCTAACTATATGTAGGACCTAGTGCTAACTCCATAGGTCCCTTATCTTTAGTTTAATAATGATGATGAAAATGAGTTTGTTCATGTATTCCCCATTTATGGATGAGAAAATTGACAGTCACAGAGATAAGGTTACTTATTCAAGGCCACATAGTTAGGCCTGAATCAGCAATGGAATTCTGTGTTTGGCTTCAGAGCTTATATTCTTTAATCTATACTTCTCTTCAAAGATGATTAGAGCAGGAATGGTGCTTAGAGACCATGTAGTCCCAGAGAGGGAAACATACAGCACATGGGCTGTAACCTACCATTTCTTTGCCTAGGACAGACATTACTAATCCCAGCACTTCTTGCTGAACTCAAATGTAACTTCAGAATCCTTCTCAATTCAACAGCAAGTCTTTGGAGTGAGTCATGTATGGAAAAAATATGTTTACTCTCTCAGATTGAAAATGATGCTTTCTTTTTATAGATGAGAAAAATTTGGACCAGGGAATGAGAATGACTTGCTCAGAGTAGCTGTGTAAGTTAGAGCGGAGCTTTCCAGAATCCTGGGATAAGAAGTAGCCTGGTAGACATGATGGTAACAGAGGAATCCACATGTTTTCTGGCCATAGAAACAAGGTCTCTCTATATGGCTGTGCAGTTTGTAGAGTGCGCAGAGGTCTGTAGCCAGGAGGGAGGGAGGTTTGACTTTTAGAAGAGGTGGTGACTTTTCTACTCTGCACAAAGGTGCTTCATAGGATGGTGGCCCTCAAGTTTGCTCTGGGTATGGGGTCAGTGCCCTCCTCCTGCCTGTTGGACTCTGCTCACCTTCTGTCATGGTCTGGAAGTACATCTTGCCACTGTAGCGCCCGTAGCCTGCCACGGTGCGTGCCCGCACCTGGAAGACATAGATGGCGCCGGCTTTGAGGCCCTGCACAGTGACCGTGTTGGTGGGGCTTTTTATGGCTGTGGCGTTGTACTCACTGAGCTCCTGCCGAGGAACAGAGAAGACAGTTAGTGAGGCTGTTGTCCACAGTGGGCCCAGAGCCCACTGCCCACACCTGCCACATTGGGGCACATCTCGTCATTGGATAAACATCTATGGCTCCTAATCCTTCACTCCCTCCCTGTCATAGAATTTCACACCCATGCCTTTTGCCATATGACTTTGCAACACTTCCCACCAAAGTTGGCAGAGGCTATTTCTCTGCCTCGTGGATGTTGGATTTGTCCATATGACTTGTGTTGACCGCTGGAACATTCTACTAGACAGGATGTAAGCAGAGACTTTATGTGTGTTTGCCGATTTGGCTTGGCCTCTTGTGCCTCTGCTGTCTGCCCTGGGCTTGCCCTGGGTTAACAGCTGGCCCTAGAATGAGAGACACATGGAGACCCTGACCCAACTCCTAGACTGAAACAGGGCCACCCCAGTTGACCCACAGACAAAAACCCATGAACAAGAAAAATAGCCACTTATAGTAAGCCATTAGATAGAGGGGATTTTTTGTTTTGCAGTGTTATCTCAGTTAACAGTTGACTAATACACACATAGTGAGTGGTCACTGTGTGCCAACTCTGAGGACTAGACTGTGAGTTCCTGAAGGCAGCAGGGAGAGGGACCACCTCATTCATGTCCGCACCCCCCTCCCTGCCCTATGCCTCAAGTGAGTTTCATGCCCTATGAACGGGGATGAAGGACCCTTGTTCATCCATAGCATACTTGGGTGAGGCAAGAAATAAGACCCAGAAATGGAAAATAATGTTCAAAGTCACACATACCAGCTGGTAGTTGCTCTGGGACTCAAAACCAGGCTCTTGCATGGAGCCACTTCCAAGGTCTACACCTTTGGGTATCCAGAACCTAATGTCCTCTCTTCTGAGAGAGGAAGAACACTAATCCTGGCCTCTTGAGTACTACCTAGGAGTAACCTGCGGAGTCTGGGCCAGGACAAAGAGCTGGCTGCGGCTGGTTCAGGCATCTGTCAGTCAATTGGCAAACCTTTATCAAAACCATTCTGCACTGGGCCTGAGCTGGGCACTGGCCACCCACAAGGAACAGGCCCTGGCCTTGGAGAGCTCAGTGCACAAAAGCAAACAGTGTGGGGAATCCAAGCCACTGAAGCTCATGAAACTCTCATGACTAGGTGATGAAAACCTGTGAACCCTTCTCCAGAAAAACCCACACATAATCATATATGCTGATTATGTACGTATCACGGAACACACAGAGCCCTTAAAAACCCTTCTGAAGGGTGGTGCCTGTGGCTCAAGGGGTAGGGCGCTGGTCCCATATGCTGGAGGTGGTGGGTTCAAACCCAGCCCTGGCCAAAAACAAAAACAAAAAAAACCCTTCTGAAACAATGAAAGCTCAGTGTGAGCAATATTACTACAGGTGTTATAGTGTGGAAGTTAAGATCACAATCTAGAGCCTGACTCTGCTACTTACTACCTCTATGAACTTGGGCAAGCTCTTTAACGTCTGTGTCTTCATCCGTAAAATGCAGATAGTAATAGGAGCTACCTCAAAGCATTGTTCAGAGGATACAATATGTACAAAATACTCACACTGGCAAGGTAAGCACAATAACTTAGTCTGGATTGGGGGCTATCAGGTGAAGCCAGGGAAAGCTCCCTGGCAAGTGTTGGGGGGTCACTGGACTGGACTGGAATATTAACAAAAAGAACAAATAGGGCTGGGTGTGGTGGCTCACACCTGTAATCCTAGCACTTTGGGAAGCCAAGGTGGGAAGATTGTGTGAAGCCAGGACAGCTAGGTAAGACTGGGCAACATAGCAAGACCCCATCTCTACAAGAAAATTTAAAATAATAGCTGGGTATGGTGGTGTGCACTTGAAGTCCTAGCTATTCAGGACGCTGAGCTGGGAGGATTGTTTGAGCCAGATCATAGCTCGCTTGAGGCAGCAGTGAGCTATGGTCATGCCATTGCATTCTACCCAGATGACAGAACAACCTTCTGTCTCATAAAAAACAAGCAAACAAATCAACAAAAAGAACAAGTAGGAGATACCTAGGGAAAGAAGGGCATTCCTCACAGAAGCAGCAGCAGCACGTTCCAAGGCAAGGAGGTGATAAAAAGATTGCAGTGTGGTAGCTAGAGAGGGGACTGGCCTGCAAGTGTGTCTTCCCACACCCAAACCAGGGGGAGGCAGGGATGGCTTGTGTGGAGTGGCAGCAGCCCACACTCTTTTGCTGAGCCAGATCATCTGCCCCCTCCTGCAAGAAGCCTCCTTGACTTCCCAGCCAGACGTGCCTCTCCCTTCTCTCAGCCCCAGAGCACTTATAGGGGTACCATAGGAAGAGGTTTCTGCCATCCCCCTCACCTGGGGCTGAGGATTCTCTTGTGCTCTTGACTGTAAGCTTATGAGAGACAGCCATGTTTGTGCCCCCATATACCATGCACAGGGCTCTGCACACAGGGTCATTCCCCAATGACCACAGGATGAAGGCTGACCCCTTAGCCTAACATTCCAGACTCTGCATCACATGCTCTTTTGCCAGTCTCTCCTGCCACATCCCCAATGTCCTTTGGGCTCCAGCCATCCCCAGCTCCTTTCCCCTTTCTTGGCAGGGCTGCCAGATTTAGCAATAAAAATTCAAGATGATGCTCAGTTAAATTTAAATTTCAGATGAACAACAAATAATTTTTTTTTTTTAGAGACAGAGTCTCACTGTACTGCCCTCGGGTAGAGTGCCGTGGTGTCACACGGCTCACAGCAACCTCTAACTCCTGGGCTTACACGATTCTCTTGCCTCAGCCTCCCGAGCAGCTGGAACTACAGGCGCCCGCCACAACGCCCGGCTATTAACAACAAATAATTTTTAGCACAAATATGTCCCATGAAACATTTGGGACACATTTATACTAAACATAATTTTTTAAAAATTTAATCTCCTATGGTGTTATCAGGTTATAGTTTATCTGGCAACTCTACCTTCCCTGGACACCCTGAGCTTTTGTAAGCACTATTGCCCCTGTGTGAAATACCCTTTCCTCACCTGTTTGGAAGTTCCCTACTCATTTAAGACTCAGCACAAGTGTCACCTCTGCTGGGGAGAATTCCCAGATGTCCCAGACAGGGCTTGGAGGTCTGCTGTCTCCTCTCTTACCTATGGTTATGATTATGCAGGCTCCCTGAGGGCAAGGGCCGTTTCTTGTTCATCTCTGGATCCCCAAGGTTGGCACACAGTGGGGCTCTCTAACTTGACATAAACAATGTACCTTAAACCACTCCAAAACGATACAAAACCTGGGGTGCAGTACCAAGCATGACCACGAGGTGCCGCTGTCCAACATGGGATCTGCTCAGGCTTAGAAAGGGGTTCGGTTCTGCAGACCGGGTCAGTGCCCACTTAGAGGTGCTGGAGGTTTCAGGTTCCTGATTACATAATGCAAGGGAGATGAGAAGTAATTGCTGGTACTGCAGAAGACGGAGGAATCAAATTAAGCAGATCACTTCTCTAAAGCTGGGCATAGCAGAGCAAAGAATTGAAGCTCCATCTGATGACCCGCCCAGTTCTTCCACTTAATTGCATTGTGACCTTGGAACAGACCCTTCACTTCGCTGATCCCCTGTTTTCTATTCCAGAAAATGGAGCAATAAATGTCAATTTCTCAAGCCTGTTGTGAAGATAAAATTTGATCAGGTAGCGCCTGGCTCATCAGAGATGCTCTAGGGACAACAAATCCCTTGTCTTTTTTTTCTCTGGAGTACCTTTATCTTAACAGTGATTAAACACCAAGGGGCTATGGGAGGAAATTCAGTATGAAATCCACTAGTCAGTCCTTAGTCTAAGGACTTCTAGTCCTTACCTAGAAGCTTAGGGCCAGTGAGGCTCTGGGTGTGTGTCTTAAGTTTTCTGAACCTCGGTTTTCTTATCTCTAAAGTGGGATAACACCAGTAGGTATTGTGGAGATTGAATAGGAAAATACAGGTACAGCTTTCAGTGCAGTCTCTAGCACACATTAGGACTAAATAAATGTTGGCCACCACCATCACTGTAATTATCAACATTATAAAGTGAGCCCTCGCCAATGTTCATGAAGTAAATGAATGAATATAAAAGTGAATGAATCCGTGAATGAACCTCTCCAGGCAGATCCTGCCTCCAGTATGCTGGGCAGCAACCCGAATACAACCCAGACCCCCAGGGGGTAGTTTACCCCCACCCCCGCTTTGGTCCCTCTGCCTGGAATGTTCTTCCCCTGCCCTTCTGCCAAGCACACATTTCTATTGAATAAACACTGAAATCGATGTGGCCTCTAAGAGTCCATTGACCATAGGTGGCCTTATGAGTGATTCTTTTCCTTGAGCTCTTGAGGGGGGCCCATGGGAAGCCTGAACCTGTGTGCTTTGGGGTAGCTACCAAAGGAGGCCACCTCTCCTAGGACGCTGGAACTGATGGAAACAGCCAGCCCCAGGTCTGCAGTGAGACTAACACCATTCATCAGCGGCATTCAGAAGCCAAGGTGATTGTCAGCTCTGGGCTGCTGGGAAATCCCAGTGGAGATGGGGAAAGGCCAAATGGAGAGCCCTGCTCCAAAAGAGCTCTTTCTAAAGAAGGAAGGAGGAGTGGGTAAGAGGTGGGGGTGGGAACCACAGGGCAGGCATCAGACTCCCCTTCCTAGAAGACGGTAGTGTTCAGGAAAGGAATGGCAGACACCAGGATCATTCCAGCATCAGGTAGGAGCCAGCTGTGGATGTGGCAGAACAGACCCCTCACTTGCAGCCTGGCTGTTCGTCCCTGATGGAGAGGGCTAGAGGTGGTGGCTGGAATGTCACAGTCTTGTCAGAGAGGTCAGGGACAGAGACTGCTGTGCTGTGCCTCCTTTGTCACTTTCATCAACACCTCTTCCTTCCCCTCCTTGAATCTTTTTTTTTTTTTGAGACAGAGTCTCATTATGTCGCCCTCTGTAGAGTGCTATGGCATCACAGCTCACAGCAACCTCCAACTCTTGGACTTAAACGATTCTCTTGCCTCAGACTCCCAAGTAGCCGTGACTATAGGTGCCCACTACAATGCCCGGCTATTTTTTTTTCCTGTTGTTGTTGCAGTTGTCATTGTTGTTTAGCAGGCCCTGGCTGGGTTCAAACCCACCAGCCTCAGTGTATGTGGCCGGTGCCCTAACCACTCAGCTACGGGTGCTAAGCCCCCTCCTTAAATCTTGACTCCTTCTGCTCTGTCACCCTCTGCACTCTCTCCTGGCTGCTCTGACCCCTCACCCCCACCTACCCCAACGAGTGCCATACCTGAACCTGACAAGTTACAAACCCACATCTGCCCCAGGAAAAGGCACCCCATGCCCTGGAGTCACCCTTCACATTTTCCTAGTGCCCTGGCCTTTAAAATATCAAATCTGTCGGCATCTTGCCCCACAATCCCATCCCCAGGCCATGTCACCATTGTTCTCACTAGGTGTCCCATGAGAGCCCTATAATAGGATCTCCCTGGGGCTCCAGATCCTCAGCAGTCTATTCTCCACACAGAGAACTATAGGGATCTTTAAAGCAATCTGAGTCAGACTGCATCATTCTAGAACTTTCCCAACATACTCTAAATCGAATCCAGACTCCCAAGGTGGGGAGGCCTCCCATAACCGGGCCCTGCTTCCCTCTCTAACCTCCTGCCCTGCTGTTCCCTTAGCTCACGTTGCTCCTGGCACATGTACCTTCTCTCTGTTCCCTGAATGGAGCCTGCACATCCCTGCCCCAGGGCCTTTGAGCAGCCTGTCCCTCCTGCCTTCAGTGACTCTGCTCTCATCATATGTCTACCTGGCATCTTTCAAGGCTCAGCTCAAATGTCACTGAGGGAAGAGTTACCTGCAACCATGCCAGGATTTCAGAACCCCCATTGGTGCCCTCAGACCTCTGGTGGCCCTCCTCTCGCTAGCGTCATACCCTGTCTCATTGCTATTAGTGTCTGGACCTATCTTTTCCCTGGATTGTGAGTGAAGTCCTCTGGGCCATGTGATCACTCTCAGAATTCCCAGCACCCAGCTTAATGCCAGGCCCAAATCTGATGACAGTGAAAGTCAAGTGAACTGGTGTCCGTCTCCCTGTGGACAGATGCTAAGCTGTCTCCTCTGCACCCCAGGTCCTGGGGGAGGGGCTGGCAGAAGTGAGGCCATGTCTCATCACAGCTATTCCTCAGGTTGCCGTGCCCTCAGCCCTGCTCCTTTTGCTCTGTAAGAATCTTCAGAGTCCTAGATCTGTGCTTAAAATCCTCCATGGCTGGGGCTGATCCTGTCTACCTCTTAAAAAACTAGGGAAAAAATGGGGAGGCAGAAGAGCCAGGCAAAGAGCAAAAGCACCAGTTCAAATCCTTCCTAGGTACTCTTGGACAAGTTATATAACTTCTCTGTGCCTCGGTTTCCCCTCCACCCAATGGTGTGAAGAGGATGAATGAGTTGCTGGCGGTAATGTGCCTAGTGCAGAGTGAGTGCTCCTGAATGTGCCCATGTGGTGACCTCAGCGGCTGTAGAGCCTGCTGGCAGTCCTGGCAAGGGGTTGGGGACGCTTGGGCAGTGGCAGAAAGTAGGCCAGAGCTACCTCCCTGGTTCACACCTCCATCAGCCTCCTCAGGCCTGCCCGCTGCGGCAGGAAATGGGTCGCAGGCAGGACCCGCGCTGGGATTCCTCATTTCCGTTCCCTGTCTTTGGGGATGAACATTTTCAGTTTCATTTAATCACAAGGCTTCTTAATTAGGTTCCCCCCCCCTTTTTGAGTTCTGAGTTGCTAAGCTGTCCCTGCTAGAGGGAGCAGAAATGCCACCCAGGACACTTGACTCCTTCAAGGCCCACGAGGACCTAAGGGGGGCGAGGCAGCTTCCTCATGCCACCCCAGGCTCAGGTGGTCACTTCTCTGAGTCATCCAATAAACACCTCTTGAGCACCTACTGTGTGCAGTAGGTGTTGGGACACAGCAGAGATAATGACAAGGTCTCTACCCTCAAGGAACTTGCTATCTAGCTCAAAGTAGGAGCCTTTGACAGTACACATGTAATTCCTTGATAGTATTTTAAACACTGTAATGGTGACAAACGCTATACAGAAGGGAGATGTACAAGGAGAAGGTAAAATGTGTTCCTGGGGCCGGGCATGGTGACTTACGCCTGTAATCCTAGTGCTCTAGGAGAGGCTGAGGTGGGTGGATTGCCTGAGCTTAGGAGTTCGAGACCAGCCTGAGCAAGAGCGAGACTTTGTCTCTAAAACACAGCCAAGATTTGTGTGGGCGCCGGTAGTCCCAACTACTCAGGAGGCTGAAGTAAGAGAATCACTTGAGCACAAGAGTTTGAGGTTGCTGTGAGCTATGATGTCATGGCACTCTACCAAGGGTGACAAAGTGAGACTCTGTCTCAAAAAAAAAAAAAAAATGTGGGCCCTCAATGGGGATCTGCGCAGTGAGGGTGGGCTTCCCTGAGGAGGTGACATTTAGCCTGCGTCCCTGGCCATGTGGAACTGAGGACAAGGGAGTGGTCTAGATTCATCCATCTGCCTGTCTATCCATCCATCCAGTCACCAGCTGCCCATTGGCTTCCCTCTTTCCTTCTCAGGTCCCATCACTCACTTTTCGCATTCATTCATTCATTCATTCAGTTTACTCATTCACTGTTCATAGTTTGCTGGGGGCACATGGGTACCCACTGCCAGCTTGCAGTGCTTTAAGAGAGTGGCAGAGTGGGTGGAAAGAAGATATTAATTGGGTGGCAGCCTGAAGATTTGGACAGGCAGAGATAAGGGGAGGGTGGAGGAAAAAGTGTGGGCAGCAAGGTGGGCAGGTGGAGAGAGGGGCATGAGGTCCCAGGGGTGTTCAGGGGCTCTCTAGGGAGTGGTCAGCTCCGGTGGCAGTGGCTAGGGCACAGATCATAGGAAGAGACGCATTCTCCTATTCACTCAACCAGCACTGACCAAGTGTCTTTTTGATGTATGGCTGACGGTGCTGGGGAAACAGGAGCAAATGGAGAGATGTGGGCCCTGACCTCTCTGACCACTGCCTAGAGGAGGCGATGAGCACGCAACATAGAGGGCACTGGCTCAGATGGAGAGATGTTTGAAGGGCTCCTGAGACTCAGAAGCATCAGCCAATCCAGCAGGTAATAGAGTGTCAGGGCCAGGTTGGGTCTCAAGGGACTCTCGCAGGACTGGTGGAGCTTCCTCCATCTCATCCTTTAGGGAGAGCCTTTCTACCTTTTTCTGGTTGCCGATGTGCCTGCCCTCAACTAAAGTCCTTCCTAAAGTCCTTACACTTTAGTCTGAACAGAAACTTAGTGACAGCTTTCCCAGGGGGCCTTTGCAGCCTTTGTGACTGTGTGGTGCCTCAGGGAGCAGGTAAGAGAAGTCATCATTCAGAGGAGAGGCTTTCTGGGGCCTCTGACGTCCAGCCATATGGGTGGCTGACTTCTCTGTCTTCCTCCCAGCTCCCACATTCACCTGCCTTTAGGTCCTGTTGCCTTTGCCCACTGTGCGGCAGGCAGGGTGGGGGGAGGAAGAGAAGGGACGCATACTGGCCTCTGCTGAGGGCCAGGAAAAGTGCTGGGCACCACACCTGCCTTTTCTCTTCTCACTGGGCTCCTGCACAGTGTGTGTGTCCTGCACAGCTACCCGCTAGGGACAAGTCTCATCTGTACTCAATACAGGTGGAAACCAGGGCTCAGAAGGAGAAAGATGCTTGCTCAAAGCCGCTGGTTAAGGATGGAGCTGGGATTTGAACCTATGGCTTCACTCCTAGAAGTAGAACGAGTCCAGTGCTCTTTCTACTACAAAAGGGGCTTCCAACCTTGGGTCCCTAAAGGGAGTAATACAGGTCTGATTTAAAATCATCCGTTTCTGCTTGGTGCCTATAGCACAATGGTTATGGTGCCAGTCACGTACACTTCAAACCCGGCTCAGGCCAGCTAAACAACAATGACATTTACAACCAAAAAATAGCCAGGCGTTGTGGTGGGTGCCTATAGTCCCAGCTACTTGGGAGGCTGAGGCAAGAGAATCACTTAAGCCCAAGAGTTTGAGGTTGCTGTGAGCTATGATGCCACAGCATTCTACCCAGGGCAACATAGTGAGACTCTATCTCAAAAATAGAAAATAAATCATCCCTTTCCTGGGCTCAGTGCCCGTAGCTCAGTGATTTTTAAAGGCACCAGCCACATGCACTGGGGCCGGTGGGTTCGAAGCCAGCCAGGGCCTGCTAAACAACAATGACAATAACAACAACAACAAATAGCCGGGGGCATTGTGGTGGGCACCTGTAGTCCCAGGTACTTGGGAGGCTACGCAAGAGAATTGCTTCAGTCCAAGAGTTGAAGGTTGCTGTGAACTGTGTACTGAGGGTGACATAGTGAAACTCTATCTCAAAAAAATATAAAATAAAATCACCCTTTCCCCATACAAAGGCCACCCAGGCACATGGAAACCAGGGTTTTAGAGCAACATGGAGAGAAGCTCCAGCTCTATCATCCCATACAGAAGCTCTTGTGCAGTTTCAAAGCTCTGCTAAAGGATAGGTGAATGACTGATTATTACTTACTAAGTGTGACTTTTAGGGAAAGCAGTCCTTTCCTACATCAGGCCCACTGAAGTTAAGATGAAAGGGGTCTTGGTGGGGAAAGGATATGACTGATGCACTTTCCCAAGGTCTGGCTGGGTCCCCCAGACCAGAAAAGCAAGACTCAGAGAGGTTAAGATACCTGCAGGTCTCACAGCCAGGGAAGGTGGGCAGTGGGGAGGGTGCTGGGTACATAGGTACCTTCTCATAGTACTGCAGCTCATAGTCCAGGATCACACCATTGGGCTGGTCTGGCTGGGACCACGACAGGGTGATGCTGTCCACTGTGCGGCTCACCTGATGCATGATGGACACGGCCGACGGAGCTGGAAGAGGGAGGCTAGAGGTCAGCGGTCAGGATAGGCATGAGAAGGAGCAGCTTCTGGCCTGGCCTTAGAGGTGCCCAGATAAATGGGGAGCTCTGGGGCCAGAGAGGGCAAGGTCCCTGGCCAAGGTCACACAGCCAGTCTGGGGGAGCTGACTGGGCAGAAGGGCTCATGCAAGACTTCTGGAGCTACTGCTGAGCTGTCTGGGGCACCAGCAGGTTACAGACACTAACTTCAGCCAGCCCTGAGGAAGTTTAGGCCACATTAAATCAAGAGAAACTATACATGGTGAAATGGTTAATTCAATGGTATGTTATGTAAGTTTTACCTCAATAAAATCAGCTCGTTAATCAATAAGTTCACTGCCCCCTCCCATCGGTTTTGTTAGTGTTCTCACACAGGATGATTAGATGAAGGAGACAAGAAGTTGGGGGGCTGTTTTCAGTGCTAGAAGGACGCTAAACAATAATTCAGCCTAATGCTCCCATTTTACAGAAAGAAACTGAAGTCTGGAGAGGGGTGTGAGCTGCCCAAGATTCAGAAATGGTTCAGGGTATGCAGCCTTTCCTCATTTCATGACATACTCCACCCTCCAAAAGGAGGTTTTACCTCCTTCTCAAATGGGTTTTACCTCCTTCTCAAATGGAACAAACCACACAAAGCACCTACTATGTGTAGACACGGTCCTGGGCCCTTTACACACTGTTTTCTTTCTTTCTTTCTTTCTTTATTTTTACACACTGTTTTCTGATCGATTGTTTATGAGGCAGAATTAGCCCCACTGACAAGTGAAGACACCGAAGTGCTGAGGGGCATGGGGCTTCCTGAGATCACAGTCAGAGGGAGCTAGGATTTGAACCCAGGTCTCCCTTTCTCCAGAGCAATGTTCATCACAGAGTAGGACTAGCTAGGGATGGACTCTGGACGTGATCCTCCCTATGGTGTGACCTAAGGTTGCATGGTCCCAACAGAGGCCAAGGGCTCTCCAGGGGCAGGAGCACCTCCTGCAGTCTCTCCTGGTCCCTGGGCAGGTCTGTGACAAGCAGATGTGCTGTCTCAGCCAACACAGCGGGTCCTGACAGCTGACCCTTCTCCTCCCAGCCCCAAATCCCACTGTGAGGGGCTCTGACCGTATAAACTGTGAACACAGAGCAGGATTGTAGAGGCTCAGGAGACATGAGCAGCAGGTGGGGTTTGGAGCCTGGAATTGGCTCACCTATTTCCTGCTGTTTCTGCCTCCAGATTCTCTCCCCTCCCAGGACCTGGCTTCCTCCTCTGCACCACGGGCCAGCCTGAAAGGCCTCTGAGGCCTGCAGCTCAGATGCTTCTTTCTGTCCTTCCTGGGCAGCCCTTGGCCTGGAGCTGGATCAACTTGGAGGCCAACGTGGGCCTGAGCCGGTTGACTTCCCTCTGACACTCCAAGGAGTGTGGAAAATTATCCTGAGACACTCCAGATGGGGTGGCAGCACCCATAGGCAGGACTTGGATGCTGATCCAGGTGTCCCTGATAAGTCCTGGGGGTCAGGGATCTGGTCAGTGCTCAGCATAGCACCTGGCAGGTGGCCAGCACTGTGAGCATTTGTGGGTGTCATTTGCCACTGGGCATTGAGCAGCTGACCTGTGACAGCTCATTTGATCCTTGCAACACCATGTGGGATGGGGCTTAATATATTTATCTTTACAGAGGAGGAAACAGAGGCTCAGAGAGTCACAGTGACTTCCTCAAGGTCACACAGCTGGTGAGCAGCTAAGCAGAGCCTGGAGTCGACTCATCCTGCCCCAGGTCTGCTCCCTGGGGGGGCCTCAAAGCAGTCCCAACTTCTGTCTCCTTTGTTCCCTGCCCCTGTCTCCTGCCCAGTGCTCCTGAAGGCACATGCTGAGGCTGCAGAGTGCTCCAGCCAGGACCTCCCACCAATCCCCAGAAAGGCTATCCAGCCTGGAGGTAGGGAGCCCTGAGGACAGAGTCCACAGACCTGTACACACTCCAACTCCTTTCACTGATGTGTGGCTCCAGCAGGTTCTCTTAACATCTCTGAGCCTCAGTTTCCCTACCTGTCAAATGGGAAGCCTTATCTGGCAAGGATGCAGAAATACACAGAAAGGTCCCAGTGTGGTGCTGGGCACCCTCCAGGAGGGAGATACTGTGAAAAACACTTCCATTCGTGGGGTTGCTACAGCACCAGCATGGTGTGGGGTGCCAGGGCATGGGAGGACAGCCTCATGGGTCCCTGCCTTCCAGGGCCTCACGGCTCAGAGGGAGACAGCATGTTCTCAACTCAGTGACACCTACCCTAGCCTGGGCACCATGCTAGGCATTGGGGCAGCTGTTAGATTCAGACTTGGTGTGGAAATCCTGGCTCCAAGCCCCATTTCAGGACTCAGCCAGGGTGATCTGGCCCCGAGCTAGGGCAGGCAATGTTCCATTCACACCTCTCCCTGCAAGTCACCTCCTAGCAATGAAGAAACTGGTAGAATGCATTCCTCTAGGTAAGTGTTTTTCAACCCTTTTTTTTTTTTTAAATCTCATAGCATACTTGAACCTATAGTTTAATTTCCATGGCACACTTAAATTATGTTGATTTAAAAAAAGTATAAAAAAGGGCGGCCCCTGTGGCTCAAGGAGTAGGGCGCCGGTCCCATATGCCGGAGGTGGTGAGTTCAAACCCAGCCCTGGCCAAAAACCAAAAAAAAAAAAAAGTATAAAAAAATAGAATATACTTACTGTACTTTGAACTTGTTTTGAAGATAATTTAATTAATGACCTTCAAAAATTTTCAGGAGTAGGGTGCCGGTCCCATATGCCGGAGGTGGCGGGTTCAAACCTAGCCCCAGCCAAAAACCAAAAAAAAAAAAAATTTTCACGGCACACATATGATCCTCTCAGGGCACACCAGTTGAAAACCACTGGTCTAGATTAGTGGATTAACTCTCTCAGCAGGCATGAGAATGACCCAGTGACTTTGTTAACATTCACTTTTCAGGGTTCCATCCTCCCCTCCCCCCCAGGTTCTGGGGTGGGGACTGTAATGTGCATTTCCAACAAGCTCCAGGGACGCTGACACTGCTGGTCTGTGGACCACACTTTGAGGAGTAGGGGATTCAGGGCCAGAGAAGAGAAGTGACTTGTCCAAGGCCACAGAGCAGGCAGTGGAGGGGCTGGGACTAGAGCCCAGAGCAGCTGAGTCCTGGTCTAGGGTGTGTCTATCCACGGCATTGCTCCTGGTGCCCTGGCTTCTGCTCTCACCAGCCCCCCTCATCTGCCCAGGCTGCACTTCTCACATGGGGCCCTGGCACTCACGGAGTCTCAGAGCAGTGGTACAAGATGATCTGCAGAGGGGCATAGACAAGGCTGCTTGGGTAGGTGGGAGGTCCTGGGTGCCCAGCCTAGGAGCGTGGCCTAGTCCTGAAGACACCGGACAGCCACAGGAGGACTGTAGCAGGGTGGCAACAAGCTTGTCATCTCATTCTGACAACCACTATATGCCTAGGATGTGCAGCCGGAGGGAAAGCCCACACGGTCACCAATTGACCAAATGCCTTCCCTCAGCTCACTTAACTCTCCCCTCAACCCTATGAGGCTGGCGTTATTGTTATACCCACTTTACAGACAAGGAAATGGAGGCAAAGAGGTGTCAATAACTTGCACACAGCAAACAATGGAGCTGGGATTTGAACCCAGGCCCACCCAGGCTGTTTCCTTTCCCCTCCACTGGCTGTAGCTGATGCTGTCTGGCCAGGGAGGTCTGGAAACCAGCAGACCTCTGAGGGCCCCTGAGGACACCCTGGTCCAGCTCCCATCCTGCTCCTGCACAGCTAACTAACTCCACCCTGCTCGGCTGACTCACTCACCACCCACTCAGCCTGCCTCAGCTCTGGGGTCTCAGCTGCTGGCAGAGGCAGGTCCCACACAGCCATGGGGGTCTGGGCCTGGCGGGCTTAGATGGCAGGCTTGGGTTACAGGCAGCGAACCCAGCCTCTGATCCCATAAGCCCTGTAACCCTGGGCGTGGCAAGGAGGCGGCATTTGCCAGGAAGATGATCAAGGCAGACCAGCAGGGGACTAGCAGGGCTGGCCTTTCTCCTGGAATCCAGGGGGATTAACAGCAGGGAAAAGGGAACAGCTGGATATTCTCCCACCCCTCCTGCTGCCCGCTGCCCACCCTGGGGTGTCAGGTTTCCCTGTAAGTTGGTCATCAGGGAATTCTGGTATTTTCAATTACCAGCCGGGCACACCAGCAGGGGGATAGGGTCATCGGTGCCCTGTGACCCTTGCAAGGAGATGGAACCCCAGGGAGCAAGCACAAAAGAGGCTTGTGGATAAGAGGGGCAGGGGAGGCTGGCCAGGCTGAGCCTGCTTGGCTGGAGCAGGTGGTCAGGGGCCCTGCTGCCCCCAGCAAACCCTGGGCGGGGAGTTCAGGCCTTTCCTCAGCTGAGACTTGGGGAAGAACCTTCCTTCTGTGTGCCTCCGTTTCCTTCCCAGGGCATGAAGGGGCTGGACAAGGTGGTCTCAAAGGGCCTTCTAGGACTAGGACCCCAGTGCAGGACAGGGAACCAGGTGGCCTGTGACCCTGGCTACTGCAAGTAGGGTTTGGGGGTTGGTTCATCTTTGCCTCCACGCCCTGAGCTCTGAGGAAGGAAGGAGACCCCTACCCTTTTCCTAAGCAGAAGACCCCATGAGCTAAAGGGGCAGGGAGAGGTTGCTGGGCATTGGGCAGTCTGAGAGCCCACCCCAAGGCCCAGAATCGCAAGCCTCTCTCTGACACCTTTACTCCCTGTTGGCGGTCTTCAGTGGCCTCACCACACCTGGAATAAAACTCAGACACTCTAGCATGACCTGCAAGGCCCACCTGTCCGGCACCTGCCACTTCACTTGGCTCCGCCCCGGGCTTCCGAACACCATCCCCACTGGGCCACCAAAGGTACTGAAGTTATTCCTGCCTCAGGGCCTTGGCCCCACAGTGCTTCTGCCTGAAAGCCAAATCCTTCTCTTTATTTAGATCTCAGCTCAAATGCCACCTCCTCGGACACGCCCTCCCTGACTACCTCCTGTCGCCTCCATCTTGCACCTGTTTATTTTCTTTATAGCACCAACAACCATCTGAAGGCAGGGGCCCTGTCTCTCATCCAGTTCTATATCCCCAGTGCTTGGAACGCTGTGTGGCTCCCAGTAGGCACTTGACCAGTATTTACAGGAGGAGAAAAGGAAGGAATGAGGGAGGGAGGAGGGAAGTGAGAGGATGAGGGTGGGAGGAAGAGAGACAGGAAGGGAGGGCAGGCGGTCTTCCCTTTTCTAGTTCCTTCTGGAACCTGACCACCTTGTGGGCTGGGGCAGCAGTTCCCAGCAGTCAGTGGAGGCAGCATGGCTCATATGACAGCCACTAACAATGCGCCCTCGACCTCAGGGCTACCTGCAGTTGTGACATGCAGCTGTGACACTGGCCTCTTGTTGGCAGGCCAGTCTATGATAATCGCGACAATTGCTTGCCTTCTCCAGGGTCTGTAGCAGGGACGCTGTTCTCAGGATGGGACTCAGAATTCCCAGCCAGTCATGGGACAGCTGCTTTGGGAATGTTGCTCTCTCAAAACAAGCAGCAACGTAGTCAACTTCCAATGCTCCCACTGCAATTCTGGGTGACCCGGTGACTTCTCACAACAGAATTTTCGCACATCAAACTCTTCTGGAAAATGGGCCTTTGTTTCTTTCTGATACGACCAAGGCTCTTAGAGGATGGGATAGACCAGAACAAAAGGGAAAGGTAGGAAGTGGTGCTAGGGTGGGAGGTACTGGGTATCTCCTGGCCAAGAAAGTTTGAGAAACACAGAGTTCTACATCCCTGCTTGTACAGAGTCAGGCTGTAAACTTGTTTATTCAAGGCTCTGAGAAGTCCTGCAAGGGAGAAACCCAGTTAACTTGGTTTAATGTGGGAGTCTTAGTCTCATTTGCCTTCAGGAACATTTTTTTTCATTACCGTTATCAATGTATTTTGGAACTAACAATCTGTGGAATATATTAAACAAGTCAAAAAATTGGGTCCAGGAAACATCATCACTGTCTAGGGTAGCAAGTGGCTCTTCCTCTGCTCATTCATCCTGCCCTTGGTTCAGCGTATATTTATCAGAGCCTAGCCAGTACCAGGCCCCTTCCTCACAATCAGAGGGAGTAGGAGTTAATAATCCTCATTTTAAAGTTGAGGAAAGGAACAGTCAGGTAGCAAGGCTGGAAGCATCGTGTGGGACTTCTAGGAAGTCTCCTCAAAAGGGAGGGCCTCTACCCTTCTCATTCTCCTTGCATCCTGCTACCTGAGATGGAGATGTGATAGCTGGAGGTCTTGTAGCCATTTTAGTCCATAAGGACAACAAGCTGTGTGCTGAGGACTGTGGATCCCTAATGATTCCATGGAGTTGTCATAACCCCTGTCTTCTGACATTCTTTTTTTTTGAGACAGAGTCTCACTTTGTTGCCTCTGGTTGAATGCTGTGGCATCATAGCTCACAGCAACCTCAGACTCCTGGGCTCAAGTGATTTTCTTACCTCAGCCTCCCCAGTAGCTGGGATGACAGGTGCCTGCGACAATGTCTGGCTGTTTTTAGAGACAGGGGTCTCACTCTGGCTCAGGCTGGTCTTGAACTCGTGAGCCCAGGCGATATACCTGCCTTGGCCTCCCAGTATGCTGGGATTACAGACGTGAGCTACCATGCCCAGCCTCTCTGACGTCCTTTACACACAAGAAAAAGAAAACTGCATTTTGTCTAAGCCGCTATGTTAGACTGGCTGTTAATATCCATCCTGCCATCCTGCCCCTGTGTCTGTACTTTTTGTCCTTAACTTGTGTAGTCCTCTCTCTCTGACTCTGGGCTTGGCCACCAGGATATAAGCAAACAGGACATAAGCAGACGTGTGAAGAAGGCCCGGCAGGTATCTGCAGGCTGTCTTGGTTCCCTGTGGCTGACCGAGACCATGTCCAGGACAACCTGCTGGAGGCCGAGACATGGTGGAACAGTTTTGTTCTAGCTGTCCTCCTTGGGGCCAGTCCAGCAGGAACCCCCAAACACGCACTACAGAGCTCTGAAAAAATCCAAAGAGCTGCTGGGTGACTCGGAGCAGGCAGACCACAAACATAAGAATGTCCCTCACCAGGACCAGAATGACCAGCCAGCCAGCCCCAAGCCTCCTGAGCTGGGTAAGTGCTTTCTTGCTTCATGCTCTGGGTTTTGTGGTTGATTGTTAACTAGCATTGTTGTGGCAGCGGCTAGCTCTTCATTTTCTTCCTGTAATATGCAGCCAAACCCAATCCTAAATGAGGCTCTGGGCCAGCAGGGCCTTCCCTGCAGAATGCCTGGGAGGATCAAAAAGGAAGATGCCTGCAGAGGGCTCAGCCCGTGGAGGGAAGTGCCCTCTCCCTATCTCTTATTTTCTCTCTCTCTCAGCCCTCGTTTCCCCCAGCATGGGCTCATGGGGGGCTCTCTTGGCCCATTTCTCTCTGATCCTTTTGGCTCCCCAGGGAGACAAGTAGGTGAATACATGTTCATGCCAGTTCCAGAGACTAAGCCATGTGTGCCCGCCCCACAGCAGGGAGGGAGGATCAGAGAACTTAAGTGGCAGAAAAGGCTTTGGAGAGTTAAAAGTCTTTCCATGAGAAAGTCATGTGGTGTGGTGTCACAGAGACCAAGCCAGGCTGCTGGGGACCTGCTCTGCCAAGGACCTGCTGTGTAATCTTGGGCAGCAACTTAGGAACCTCTTTGGGCCTCAGTTTTCTCTCTAAAACAGCAGTT
Organism: Nycticebus coucang; assembly: GCF_027406575.1. NCBI lineage: Eukaryota > Metazoa > Chordata > Mammalia > Primates > Lorisidae > Nycticebus > Nycticebus coucang. Next base: position 17,171,367 of record NC_069801.1, on the reverse strand, counting down.
CTCAACCTGTGGGTCGTGACCCACAGGAACTGTATTAAAGGGCTGCAGCATTAGGAAGGTTGAGAACCACAGCTCTAAAAGGAGATGTTTGCACTAGATGAACTCTAAGGCCTCTGCCAATGCCGACGTGTTTTAACTTAAGTTACCTTCTGTCACAGGCAGAATGATGACCTTCCAAAGATGTCCACGATCTAATCTCTGGGATCTGTGAATATGCTACCGTATTTGTCAAAAGGGACTTTGCAGAGAGTAAAGTTACAACCTTGAGATGGGGAGATTTTCCTGGATTACCCAGGTAGACCCAGTTTAATCACTTGAGTCCTTAAAAGAGAATTCTTCCCAGAAGAGTCAGAGAACCGGTCAGCTGGACAGTGGGAAGGACTTAATGCCCTGTTGGTGCTTCTGAGATTTTAAGAGCTCTAGTCAAGGGTCCAAGAAAGGCCAGGAGGAGCTCAGGGAAGCCCCCAGGAAACAAAGAAACAGAGACCTCATTCCTACTACTGCGTGGAAATGAATTCTGCTAGCAAACGCCAGTAAGCCAGGAGATAAATCACCCCTTTGCACCATCAGAAAGGAACACGATCCTGCCAACACTGATTTTAGCCTGATGAGATCCATGCTGGATTTCTGACCCTACAGAACTGTAAGATGATAAATGTGTGTTGTTTTGAGTTGCTAAATTGGTGGAATTTTGTGATGGCAGTAACAGGAAACTAAGCCTAGCTGCCATGTCCTGTCCACCCACTATGTGCCTGTCCACGTTATTGTTATTTCCCCTGGGGAAATCGGCAAAGCCGGAATGATAGATAAATGCCCGCTTTGTAGGTGATGAACTGATACTCAGAGAAGTGAGGTCCCTTATATAGCCTGGCCACACAGCTTGGAATAGGCTGCCCAGGATGAGGCTGAGTTTGTCAGGCCTGGCTCTGATGCCTTTTCTCCAACATGAGCTCCTAGGACGTGATGGGGAAGAGCTCTTTAAGTGGTCCACCCACTGTTCATTATGGATGAACAAAGGCTGTGGACATCCAGGCAGATCGTGGTGTGGATGGCCCTGCCACATCTCTGCAGAAAGCACAGGTCTAGCCAATACTGGGCCCTGAGTATGCAGGGATGTGATTATTCAGGCTCCGTCACTTCCTGCCTGGGTGACCATCACTGACCTCTCAAAGCCTCACTTTCCTTTCACCCATAAAACAGGATGACAACAGGACCCACCTCATGGTGTTGTTGTGAGGACTCGTTATTAAGGGCTGAGTGCGGTGCCCAGCACGTTTCAACACTTGGCAAATGTGAGCTGGATTTGTGATTAGAGGAATAGGGAATGATGTCCGTGTTTTGAGAGCCTACCTGTGCCGGGCAACCTGCGAGGTACAGGTATACATTAGCTGAAATCCCCGCAGAAGTCTTCCAAGGAGGGAGTGAAGATGCTCTTGAGGAAGACATGATGAGCACACGCTAAGTGGCTTGTCCAAGGCCACGTGCTGGGGCCTAGCCAGGCTTGATGCAAAGCCAAGACCTGCTGCCTGGGTGCAAAGCCCAAACCCTTCCCACCACCTCTGGAACCTGGCTGAGGTGGGGATGTTCAGGGTCTGCACAGGGTGAGATCCTTGAAGGGCTTAGGCTATCTCTGGTACAGCCCTGGGGTTACAGTCAAGAGTACTGGACAGATTCCCTAAGGACAAGCCCAGTGCTACTGAAATGCTGTACCCCGGCGCCCCAGGTCTGCATGTCTCCATTAATCATTCAGATCTCAGATTAAATGTACTTCCTTAGAGAACTCTCCTCTGCCTACGGAGGCCCACCTTCCCTCTGTCCCTCTCTAGTGTCATTTTGTTTGTGCTGAGGGGCAGGAGGGTGGCGTGGCCGACTCTGGACACTGGCCTGACTCCAGGACATGCCGCTTCCCACAGAGTGGCCCTGGGAATGCGGCTTGACCGTCCTCAGCCTGCTTCTCTTCCTTCAAGCCCAGCCCATGGGCAGGACTCATGAACAAGAGGTGGAAAGGCATTCTGGAAAGGCAGAATGAGGTTCGAAGGCAGCACGACGGCTTTATGAAGTCAGGAGACAGTTCTGGCCCTGCTGAACGCCAAGGGATTGTGAGCAAGGCCCAGTCACTAGCCCCAAAGAAATACTTTTTCCTTTTAAGGTAACGAGCTAACTATTTATATATTGAATTTTAGGGTTGGTTGAAAACCGACCACTGAATGCATTTGAGTGGAAATCAGGTCCCCAGCCTTATTTTCCAGCCTTATTGCCCTTCTCCACACCCCACCTCACTCCATGCTTCTCTGAACTCTTCTGCAAATGCTCATTGAGCATTCACTGTGGTATGTCCCCCTGTAGGTGCCGGGAAAACCGTGGTGAGGAAAAGCAGACTCTCTCTCATACCACTGAGTGGTGATGGTGGGGGAGACAGACAGGAACTAAATGATCGATGACCTAAGGCTAAAGTTTCAACCACAGGAACTTGAAGGCCATAGTGCGGGGGCTGGGCAGGGAGGAGTCTGACCAAGTCAGAAGGTCTGTGAAATACACCAAGGTCTGAAGGAAGAGTGGGTAGGAAGGCCTTCCTGTGGGCGGGAACAGCATGTGCAAAGACCCGGTGGCAGAGGAACCTGGTACTTAGGAAGAACCCTCCCTCTAGCTGCCTCTTGCACTAGGCCACTTTCCTCCCTGCATGATTCCATTTCTGCTTGTTAGAATCCCCTCCATTCTCCACAGCCAGGCTCAAATCTCTCCTCTTCCAGTAAGCCTTCCAGGATGTACCCTTTTCTCATTACCCAGGAGAAAGGATCTCTCCCACCAGGGCCCTCACTCATGCTATGTTGTATGTGGACTCAGCGTTCATGTCTCATCTCTCCAACTAGGACATTATTTGCAAAAGCAGGTACTGTGTTGTCTCCAGTGTAGTCGGGAGTCACATGGTCCTGGGTTTAGACTCCAGTAAAGGCCACTTAGTAGTGAGACTCTGCATAAATAACTCTTCCTCTCTGAGGCTCAGTTTCCTCATCTGGCAAAGGGGATAACGTAAGAGTGTAGCCTGTCCACACTGCCCCCAGCAGGGCTCTGAGCAGCTGTGAGAGAATAGGCTTGTCAGGGGTTTGGAGCATAGAGGACAGGGGAAAAGGTTTGCTATAATCCAGAGAGCCTTAAGCCACTTGTTAGAAATTCATATTCTCAGGTCCCACTCCTGGGGTTCTGACTCAGCAGGTTTGGGGTAGTAGAGACAAGAAGACTATATTCTTTTTTTTCTTTTTTTTTGAGACAGAGTCTCACTCTGTTACCTTGGTAGAGTGCCTTCTATTATAGCTCACAGCAACTTCAAACTCTTGGGCTCAGGAGATCCCTTTGCCTCAGCCTCCTTAGTAGCTGGGACTACAGGCACCTGCCACAAAAATTGGCTAATTTTTCTATTTTCAGTAGAGACAGGGTCTCACTCTTGCTGAGGCTGATCTTGAGCAATCTACCCACCTTGGCCTCCCAGCGTGCTATGATTATAGGCATGAACCATCACACCTGGCCAAGAAGCCCATGTTCTAAAAAACACTCCCATATAGTCTGGATCTACAATTTGGTGGGGAAACTGCGGCCCAGGGGGAAGAAGTAATTTTCATGTGTGTGCTAGATTAGATGAACTAGGTTCTTTTTCCCCTGGGACAGGATTATGCACCTCCATCCTTTGATGAGTAACCTTGCAGGGCAAGAGCAGCACAGGCTTCTCTGCCCCCTGATGCTGGGCCAGGCCATGGGACTGATTTTGCTGCTGAGCTAAGGGCAGCTGTTTGTGTGACATGGCTCCTCCATGCTCCCACTCTCTTCCTTGAGAGAGACAAACCTGGGGTGGCTGCTGGTCCAAAGAGACACATAAACAGGCTAAACACAGCCCCCATTTTGGAGTCCCAGCCAGCATAGAGAACCTGGCCAAAATAGCCCAACCCTAGCTGACCCACAGACAAGTGCATGAGAAAATATTAATCAATATTTACTTTTGTAAATGACTCTATTTTGTTACGCAGCATTATTTGCAGCAATAGCTGACTAATACACTAAGGTCAATGGCAAGCAATTACTTGCTCCTAATCCAGTGCTGTTTCTGGCTGCTTCTCAGCCTTTCAATCCTCAGGGCTTCCCATGTGTCCCCATTCCTTGGAAGCCCCTCACTTCTATACTCTGCCCATCTCTACTCTCTGGGGATATCCTTCTCCAGATAGCAGGGGCTCATCCCAGAAGCCCAGACCCCAACCCTTGCTGCTAAAGAGCTATTGCTTCTAAAGTAGGCAGTTCCATCCTCAGGGTTCCCAGATGGATGAGAGGAAGCCCCTATATCTAGGGATAGGGTTCTGAGAGCTTCTCTTTTGGCTTCTCCCAGTTAAAAAGAGCTCCGTCCCCTCCACACACATTGGGAGCCAAGCTCAGAGCTTTGTTGAGCCAGAGAGACTCATGGCTGAGGCTTTATAACCTGTTAGGTGTCTTTGCCACAACCTGCTCGCTTTGAGGGGTTCTCTCAAATTGCCTGCCTTGACTTAGCAGCCCTCCAGACTGAGCTTGTCTGAGTGGAGCTTAAATGCACCCAGGGTCCTGCAAGAGGATAGGCACACGCTCACAAATATTCCCTCTCAGCCACAGCAATACCACAGACATTCACAAACCACACTCCTTCTCAGACTCAAACACACAGACAGGTAGAGCTGCACTCAGATATATAAACTCCCGTTCAGATGCACAACACCCCCAGCTCCAGCCCCCAGGCAACCTCAGGTTGAGACACACCCAGGCTCATGAATGCTTATATAAATAAGAAGACACATGGCCACGGTCACATGTGTTACAAACACATGTAGACACACCCATAAAAATACAGACTCATGTGCACAATCAGACCCACAGCCAAACTCAGGTTCCTTAGACACACCCTGGACGTCGGCAAAGCACTAGAGTCCATTAGACCTAGTCAATTCCTGCCTCTCACTCTTCCTGGCTTTGTGACTTAACTTATCTGAGCGTCATCTGTGAAATGAGGACACAAACGCCTCCTTCTCAGGGAGGCCCAGGGGCATGCAGTGAGGTCCTGTGCGTACAGCACCCCTCAATCAGATGGAGATGGCTGTCCCCTCCCCTTGCACAGCCTTGTATGTGCCCTTCCTGATTCTCAGAATCCCTTTTCTTTTGTTTGCTCCCTTCAACCTTCTATTGGTCCTTCTAACTGCAGGCTAAATCCCACCTCCTCCAGGAAGCCCTCCTGGGCCTCCCCTGGACCTGTGTGCTTACTGTGTGGGTCCCACTTTGCATCAGGAAGATTAGCTGGGCAACCCATCCCCTTTCCCTCCTGCAGTCTGGCCTCTCAGGCTCTTCCTCAAGCCTTGCTCGGCCCTTGCCCACTGCAGGTGCATGGCAAAGGATGCTGAGTAAACAACTGAGGTGTCCCCTCACAGTGTCCACTATAGGATCTTCTACCCAAGGGTACACTAATGTTCTTGATAATAATAATCTCAGGTGGCCTCAGAGGCTGGGAAGCATCTCTGGGACTTGGGCTCATGTCACCCTGAGGATATGGTCTTGGTAGAGACATGAGGCCAGGAGCTAAGCGGCGTGAGCTGAGAAGAGAATGGCGTGGGGGTTAGACTGCAATGTTCACCAACTTTTTTTTTTTGCTGTACAGGAAAGGAGGGCAGAGCATGGCAGATGACATGGGGCTACAGGAAGGATTATTAAAGGTGAGTGTAAAGAGAAGTTTTGCTAGAGTCCGACTGGAGTGGGCTTAGGGTCACAGAAAGCACTTGTCATGAAAACTGCTGGATGGCCACCCCACTCCATCTCCCACCTTCCACAGCGATAGAGGTTCAAGTTAGGCTGGGAGATAGAATGTCACCTGGCTCCCCGTGTCTCGGTGAAGCTGTGTGACCAAGGTCTTGTGAATGGAATGTGTGCAGAAGTGGCGGGAGGTACTTCTGCCCACCTTGCTCAACACATCCCTGCTGCCCTGGCTTTTCTTGCTCCGCTCACAGATGTCCCCGTGACTCAGCAGGCTCTGTGCAGACGAGGAGCAGGGAGGGTGGTGAAGTGACAGAGAAGGAACTTGGGTCCTTAAATCTCCGAGTGGATCAGAGCCACCCCACTAACCTGGGCTGCTCACCTCTGGACTCTCACAGGGAAGAAAAATAAATCTCTGTGTTCTTCAAGCCACCAAACGTTGGGTCTTTTTGTCATAGCAACTTAACTTTTACCTTCAATAACATGTGCTCGACAAATGGTAGAAATTATTATAAATATCACTACAGTGGAGTGGTGGCACTTACTCTCCCAGGGGGTTGGGTTACATGAAAAGCCTTTGAAAAGAAGGAATCACTCGGCAGATGCGAGGGAGTCTTTCACCAGGGCTGGCAGGACACTGTTCGGCACGGCATGACAGGGCACTCCCCCGGCCAGCGTTTGAAGTGCTTACCTGCTTGGTTGGTGGTGATGTTCACGGAGGCAAACTGAGGTGAGAAGGGGCTCTGGTCAGTGACGCCGTTCACGGCCTGGATCTCAAAGGTGTACTGAGTGTGGGCCAGCAGGTCGCTGATGTAGATGCGGGGCTCCGTCAGGCCCAACTGGCGCGGTGCGTACTGCACATTGTCCCCACAGCGGGTGCAGGCGCCCCGGCCCGAGCCGCAGCTTTTGCAGATGATGTTGTAGACGAGATCCTCCCGGCCTCCAGAGTCACGGGGAGGGGTCCACTCCAACATGAGGGAGGTCTCATTGACACTGGAAATCACAGCCTGGGGTGCAGAGGGGATGGCTGGGGAGGGGAAGAGTTGTTAGTCTATGGGGGCTGGGGGCGCTGCTGTTCCCCACGAGACCAGCTCCAGCCCAGGCCTCCCAAAGGACTACACAAGAGATGTTTCCAGAATATAACTTATCCTCCTGAACATCTGCTTAAATCTTTCCTTCCATGTTCCAGTCTCCTCAGTCCTCAGTACTGGGGACGGTCTTTTTGTGTCTGCCATTACACCTGCCCAATATCTATTTTCTCATTCTTATAACGCCCAACTTCATTCCTAGTGTCAATATGTCCAGCTGAAAGAAGACATTTTCCAGCCTCCTGTGATTAAGGGCTGGCCACTGATATAGATCTGAAGTTGCTGAATAGAACTGTTTCTGTTTTCTAAGAAGATAGACAGATGTCTGTTGCCTAAAATGTGTGTGATGGCTGGAACTTCAGCAGCCATGTTGGACTATGAAGTGGCCTTAAGAATAGAAAACACATTCTCTGGATGGCAGAAAGAGCCAGATCCCAGAGACCACTGTGGATTTACCATATTATTCCAGGACTGCCTACCTTGGGCTCTTTTTTTTGTGAGAGAACAAATCTGTATGGTTTGAGCTGCTGGGGTCAGATCTGTCACTTGCAGACACCATTCTTGCCTGACACAGGGGTCGTATTACTGTCCTTTTTCTCATCCCTTTCCTAGAGAACTTTGGCCTGTGATTGAGGCAGCTGCTGCCAGGTTAGAACATTGGGTGGCCTATTCTTCTATAGACCTGGGTTAGTTCTCCTCCTGCCAAGTCCCGCATCCCCTGTCCTTTTGTGAATCAAGACCTTTACTGTCTCTTCCATGTGACTCAGCAGAAGGTGATACGGAGCCAGATGCCAGCTCTATAGTGTCTGCCTCGTAGCAGCACAACCACCTCAGGATGGTCCTTTTTTGACCCAGTAATTGGCTGTCCCTCACTCAGGAAAGGCTGGCTGTAACTGGACAGGCACTTAACCCTTGCTCTGAGTGTTTCTGCCTGTAGATTAGAGATTCTGTCAGGGGGCCCTGGGACCTACTTGTGCAGGGCATGTCCAGGGGGTCCAGGTCTGCTCTGTAGTAGCCATTGCGGCAGACACAATTGGTGGCCCCTTCTGAAGTGGTACGGCTATTGATGGGACAGTGGGTGCAGGCCTCATCCCCTTGGTTGGCCTTGAAGGTTCCAGATGGACAAGCTGAAAAAGAAGACAAGGAGGGAAGCCAGATGAAGACTCAAAGGCCACAAGGTATGCAGCCTCATGGAGCGGCCACACAGCCTTGTGGAGGGGCCACACAGCCTCATGGAGGGGCCACACAGCCTTGTGGAAGGGCCACGCAACCTCATGGAGGGGCCACGCAGCCTCGTGGAGGGGCCACACAGCCTCATGGAGGGTCCATGCAATGTCATTGCTGGGAAACTCAATCTCCTGAAGCTTTTGGCATTTCCAGGCTCCAATGTGGCAGTTCTAACTCTGTCTAGCTACCTGGTTTCTTGTCCCTGAAGCTGTCTGTGCATTCAGTTGGGGGCTCATAGCACTCTTCCTCACCTATCCCATGTTGGCTGTCATGGGCTCTGGGGTAAATCTTGACCCAGTCAGGAGGCTTTTGAGGGAGTCTGGAGCAGTGCCCACAGGTCCCAGTCTTGCTTACTAGTTTCTGGTTAGGCCTTGATTCTTGTAACCAGATTCCTGGGTCCCAGATAATTGAGGCCATTGCACTGAAGAATAAAAGTTTTAGGGCAGTGCAGGGCATGTAGAGAAGTGGTGTGGTGGAGTAGAAAAGAACACTGCTTTTGTAATGTGACAGATCTAAGTTTGAGTACCTTTTAGGCCTTTTAATAGTTGTGCGGCCCTAGAAAAGTGGCTTGATCACTTTAAGACTCAGTTTCCTCATTTGTAAAATTATGATTCTAAGGCCTATTTCTGTAGGCCATTGTGATTATTTGCATAAGTATATAAGGCACATCGCATAGGCCCTGTATAGTACAGGTGCGCAGTGAACAGTAGCTGCTATAGTTGGTGTCTGATCAGTTTTATTAGACTAATGGGACCTGCAGAACCAGGGCCAGCCTAAGGAGGGCAGTGTTTGCACTTGGCCTGCATTTGGCAATCTGGGTTCTCCCAGAGCTGTGGCCTTCACCCCTGCTGTGGGGTCCCGCCCCTGCAGCTCCAAGCATGGAGTTAGGTTCTACAATAGAAAACATCCTGTGTGCACATGTGTTTGAATCCACCCTTCCCTTCCTTGTGGCCCTGGGCTGGGACTTGGGAGGCTGAGTGAGGGTTTACGGCTAGGCCCTATCCCTTCCCCAGCCTCAGCATACTGAGGTTCATAATCCCAGCTCTGCTGTGATGCCCTGGAGGGGCGATGCAATGGATAAGTGAGTGGGTGGAAGGAAAAGAGCTTTGCAACAAATAAGTTACCCCTTGGGATAAATGCATCCACAGGCCAGGGAGCCCTTACCTGGAGTCCCTCTCATACTTGGGTGCTGTATGTTATTAGCAAGTGATTCAACTTCTCTGAGCATCAGTTTCCTTGTATGTAAACAACATAGATTTCCCTAATTTATTCTTCCAGCCCCAGTCTTCAAGGCTTATCTTCCAAGTTCAAGTTTTAGCAAATCACTCTCATCAACCCCTCAACTCTGGCCTCAGAGTCCCTGCCTGTCTTGGTGCTTAGAACATCACCTGGGTCTAGAGTGCCTTACCCCCCTGCTGTAACTATTCAGTTAGGTGCCTCCTGGCCACGCTCTCAGCTCCCCACTAAGATCAGAGCCCTGTCTGAATGATAGCTGCTCTGTGCCTAGCTCAGAACCTGGCATGCAGCAGGTGCTCGGTAAATACTTCCCACAGCTGCCTGCTGAAGTGGAAAGAGCATGGCTTTGGTGATCATGCAAGCTTGAAGGCAGTGAACATATCAGATAGCGTGCAGCCTGCCTGGCAGACCCCAGCTCCACCTGCGTGAGCAGTGTGACCTTGGGCAAGTCACTTAAATGGTTTTCTTATCTGCAAAATGAGAGAATAACAGTAGTATCATCCTTTTAGAGTTGGAGTGAGTTTTACTTTGGTTAATTTACATAAAAATGCTTAGAATAATTTCTGGCAGTATGAGCTGTTATCTGGTTCATAAGCAGTTATCTGAGTGACCTTGAACAAGTTGTCTGACTTTTCTGAGCTACAGTTTCCTCATTGGTGAGGGCGCATGTACCATATAATGTGGCCATGGGGATCATAGCTAGTATGTGGGGGACACAGCTGGGTCAGGGAGGGGCTGTGGCTATGTTCCTAGGCTACGTGAATGAAGTAGGTGCTCAGGAAATAATCCAAGAACAACTGCTCCTGGGACACTAGGGAATGTCACCCCAAAGCCCAACCTTTCTTGCCTCTGAGAGGGAGCTTCTGGAAGGTGGGCCAGCAAAGCTGGCAACCATGCCAGTCAACAGTCTGGCATGATGCCACCCAGATGCCACCCAGATCAGGCCTTATGGGGATCTCAGCTTGGTTGCCAAGCAAGGTGGAGACAGGACTTAGATTTAATCAACAGGCCACGGTGATGGCAAAAAAATGCATCTGGGGAGTTATTAAGGCCTCCCTTGTAAAGGTGGGGAACCAGGCTCCGGAGTGTAAATATGTCAGTGGCTAACACTCACTGAGCACTTGCTAAGTGCTGGCACAGCCCTGATGACTTGACCCACGTGAACACATGTAAGCCTCGCCCAGCACTATGACAGAGGTAACACCATCACTCCCATTTTCAGGTGTGGGAATAAAAGTGTAAAGAAGCAAAGTAACTTCCCAAGGATGTGGGCTCACAGCGACAAGGCTGGGGTTCAACCTCAGGTGCTATGGCTTCAGAGGCCACTTCTGTAACCAACACACCACACTGATTTTAAGTGACTGACTTCGCATCAACAGCCCATGCGTGTGGGACAGGGACTGGCAGCTCCAATCTCTGGACACCCGTCCAGGGCTCTCTTCCCTTTACTGTGCTGGCTCTGGGTCCCCTGAGTCCTCCTTCCTGCCCTCTGTCTTTCCCTCATCACTTCCTCTTAGGTACTGACTTTTCCCTGCTGGCTGCATAAGGATCAGCCTCACCACCTTGGCAGTGCCCAGCGCTCCTCGCTTAGAACCCGGCACTCAGCAGGCGATGTGCAGTCAAGACCATCTGGACCGCCTTGCCGGCTGCCCTCTCCCCCTCATCGTCCTGACTCCCTCTCACACTCCCCAGGCTGTCCCTTCCACACGCTGTCCATCATTAGTCCTCCTGCCTGGTCACCCCACACTCCCGCACGTTTTGTGTGTCCATGGCTCCATGCTCCGTAAAACTTGCTCTTCTCTGCTCTCCACCTGACTCTCCCTACCCCCTGCAGCCAATCAATTACCAGGCCTTCCCTCCTCAGCAGCCTCTCTTTTGGCCACTTCCCCCACACTGGGGGCATCTAGAAAGCTCTTCCCACCTGCTCCCCAGCCTCCTACACCATCTGGACTTCTCCCGCCCCACCTCCAGAGCTGCCTTTCTGGAGTGCAGACCTTTCCACGCCACTTAAAAACCCACAGTGGCGTGCACTGGAATATTATTCAGCCATAAAAAGGAAGGATGTGTTGACACATTCCATGACACGGATGAACCTCAAACACTCTATGCTCAGTGAAAGGAGCTGGCCGCAGAGGTATGATTCTATTTATGTGAAATGTGCCCAGGACAGGCACATCTAAAGAGACAGAAAGTCGATGAGTGGTGCAGAGGGCTAAGGACTGGGAGGGGGTGGGATATGGGGAGTGACTACTAATGGGTCATGGGCCTCTTTGAGGGGTGATAAAAATGGTCTGAAATTGATTGTGGTGATGCTTGCACAATTCTGTAAATATACTAAAAAACCCTTGAAAAGCACGATTTCAATAGGTGAATTGTATGGTGTGTGAATTATATCTGGATGAAGCTGCTTGTCAACCTTGCCCAGTGGCCCCCATCAGGCATGGTGAGCTCTGTCCTCGGGGCCCCCAGGACCGTGGGGCTGGCACGTGCCCAACGCTCCACTGCACTCAGCTGTGTACACTGCCTGCCCCCAGAACTACTCACAGCCCTGGCCTTTGTCCCTCTGCTCTCCTTGCCTGAAATGCCTTCCTTTCAGCTCTAGGCCAGCTCCCACACCCCTTTAGAGACCACCTCCTCTAGAAAGTCTTCCCTGAGCCCCTGGTGGGGTTTGGGTGCCTATTTTAATCACTTACTTATAAATCTGTCTGTCAGGATGGAACGTAAACACCCAGCCCACAGCCAGGTACCTCATGGGTGACAGGGATGAGTGAGGAGCTGGAAGAGAATCCAGTTCAACCCTCTCAATCGGCATTTAAGGAAACTGAGGCCTGGAGGGAAGCAGTGGCAGAGGCAGATTCTGATCCCAAGTCTACTTCATGACCACGTGGTTTGCTAGGGTCTCAGTTCCCATTAGCAATCTCTTCTCCCCGCAAGAGAGGCCTGGGGTGGCTGCCCATCCACTGTGCCCTGGAGGCCACAGTGCCACCAGCCTCTGGGGCTAGGAAGGCACCTGTTCTGCCAGCACCTATGTGTCACATGCAGAAGTGGGAAGAGGGCAGTTAGACTTGAAGACAGACATGGGCAGCTGTACCTCTGACAGGTGTGTGGGCTTGGGTAGGTCTCCACCCTTAAGAGACTTGGTCTCCTTATGTGGAAAGGAGGCTGATAACACCTTCATGGTGCAGATGACGGGGAGAATCTCTGAATGGGTCTCTGATCCACCTCCCTGCCAATCCTCCACATCTGTTGGAGTGATCTGTTTAAAATGAATGGGCCTGTCACTCCCTGTCTAACCTCACCCATGGCTCCCCATTACACTCAGAATATATCCACAGGCCTAACTTGGCCACAGGCCACTTCTTGTTCCCTGCCCCTCCATCACTGTGTCCCACCTGTCAAATGGGTTCTCACTGCTAGGCTTTTGGGCATGCTGTACCCTCTGCCTGAAATGCCTCCCTTTCCCCCGCTTCAGGTCTCAGTTCAAATCTCGCTTCCTCTGATAGGTTCACCCTGACCACCCTGGCTAAAGTGATTCTCTCTTGCTGTGCTCTCTTTAAGTCTCTGTTTCCTTCTCTGACTTTCATCACAATTTGCAATTATATCAGAAAGCAGTTTGCAAACTTCTGTGTTGTCTTTTCCCCTGTCCTGGAAGTACCCAGACAGGGGACGAGGAACCAGGCTTGTCTGAGTCTCTTTAGTTCCCCAGCTCCTAGTGGTGAGCCCATAGTAGGCTCTCAGTATATATGGGAGACTGAACGAATATGCCCCTTACAGGCTGTTGTAAGAATCAGATGAGAAAGTGGGTAAGAAAATATTTAGCCAAGTAAATGTCCGTCTGGGTATCACCAGTGTTATCTTGATCTCATCAGGCTGCCAATGACGCTCAAATCCCTCTCTGCCCCTCATTCATTCTCCCCATGGTCTTCCCAGGGGCCTATTAATTAGGATGACCAAATCATCCCAGTTTTCAAACTACAAGTTCAGAATCTCAGGGACTTCCTTAGTCCTAGGGAAACCAGGAGGGCTGACCCCCCTGCTGGACACCTCTCCTCCCATCGGTCACCTCTCTCATCTGCTCGCACTTCCCTGGATCTCCTGGTTGCACACCCCAGTTCCTAAGCCTGAATGCCATTCTCTCCAGGCCCCTTGGGTTGGAGAATCTTTTGTGTGCACCTCTCTCAGGAGGATCCATCCTTCTTTCCCCTATAGCAGCCAACTCAGACCTCCAGTGTAGCACCCAAAACATGCTCTGTATGCAGTGGTGTGCTGGTAAACAGGGGGAAAAAAAGCTTTGATTGGTGTTTGCTGATTTCTGAGGTGAAAAGACAGCCAGAACAAATCCCAACCTACCAGTTTGAGATCACTGAGTGCAGAGTCCGGGAGATATGTGCACAAGCGGCTCTTACAAGTCAAGCTGAGACAGAGCCACTCCAGCCCGCCCTTGGACTTGCACGCTACGACTTATCGTTGTTCTGCCCACTGGTTGGTGAACCCTGGTTGGGGTAGGGACTGGGTGTGAATCTCTAGCACAGGACCCAGCACACAGCAGATGCTCTGAGCTCTGCCAATTCCGTTTTCTGAATGAAGGCAGGTCTGTATCCCCAGCTGGACAATAAATGACTCGCGGGCAGGGGCTGTGAGTCCGAATGGGCTAGTAGAGCAAAGCACTTAGAACACAGCAAGTGCTATGTGAGTATTAGCTATTATTAAGCATGTAAGGATGGCAATACTTTCCATTTATTACGTGTTTTCCAGGTGCCAGGCCCAGGGCTAAGTGCTTTACATGGATTCTCTCACACTTTTCCCACACAACCACCCACTGATGGAGGGGCCATCATTACCCCATTTTATAGATAAGGAAACTGAGGCTCAGCGGTGGTAAGGTGACTGTTTTAGGGTCACATAGTTAGTAAATGGCAGAGCTGGGGTTGGCTTCAGGTCTTTGTGATTCCAAAGACCTTATGCCCAAATACCGCTGGTCACAGAAATTATCAATCACGTGGCTAGGCACAGTGGCTCACGCCTGTAATCCCAGAACTCTGAGAGGCTGAGGCAGGTGGATTGCTTGAGCTCAGGAGTTTGAGACCAATCTAAGCAAAAGCAAGATCCTGTCTATTAAAAACAGAAACAAAGACAAATTAGCTGGATGTTGTGGTGGGCGCCTGTGGTCACAGCTACTCAGGAGGCTGAGGTGAGAGCCCAAGAAATTGAGGTTGCTGTGAGCCATAATGACACCACAGCACTCTACCCAGGGCACAGAGACACTGTCTCAAAAAAAAAAAAAAAATTATCAAGTGGTCAAATTTCAAGGCTGGAGACCCTCTTGTCAGACTGGGGATATGGGGCTGGCTGTGGCCTCTCAGTAAGTTGGAGGCAAAGCCTGGCCCTCAAACCCAGGAATTGGGGCTCAATCAGCTGGCTAGCACCTGCCTCTTAAGTCACCGAGAGTCCTTGGCCAGGCAACCCAAAGCAGAGATGGCAGCCAGTCGGGGAAGGGGAGGGAGGATTATAGGGAAACAGATTTTCACCCTGCCTGCCCCCTGGGCTCCGGGGATAGGTGATAATTGACCAAGTGAGCCCTGAGTCAGGCCAAGGCAGGGCTCCATCTGGGACTGGCACAGTGGGGCTGCTAATTGGCACTGGGTGATCCTCAGAGCCTCAATGGCTGGCCCGCTGCCTCTGCCCCACCTCTCTGCCCAAGGACGCCGGTTTAATCCCAAAGATGACTGATGCCACCTCAGAGTCAACTGTTTGGTCAGGCCCAGTGTGCCAGGCCTCAGGGGTCTTCTCTGGGGTCCTATAGGCCAGAGGATCTGTCTGTGGTCCTGGGTAGAGGTGGCATCTGAAGAGGTTTGCTCCCCAGGGTCCCCACTCTCCAGACCTGAGAAGATCTGATGAAATTGAACCTAGGCTGAATCCCAGTCCTGCCTCTCATCAGCTGTGTAACCATGGGCAAGTCACTTAACATCTCTCTGTGCCTCAATCTCCTGCTTATACAATGGGGATAATAATTTAATAGTAATACTGACTTCATATTCATTGGGAAGATTGGATGAATTAATAGGAGTAAAGCACTCAGAACAGTGTCTGCCTAGCTCATGTTAAGCGCTATATGTGTGTTTGCAATTATTGATATATTCATTCATTCCTAGTGTGGGCCAGGCAATGGGACATTGAGACAGAAAGCCCTAGCCCTGGAATTAAGAGGCTATGACTAAGCAGGGGGCTGACACACACCTTCTTTAACCAGGCCTACCTGCTGGCTGCTGTGGGCAGAGGGGCCAGCAAGCGGGGTCTGGGGTCAGCAGGGCCAGGTTTACAGTGCAGCCAGCTCCCTTTCCTGCATTGGGATCTCCAAAGAAGCAGGTTCAGGGTTTGGGTTGGAGAGAGAAATTTGAGTGGATGGAGAAGAGTCCTGGGCCTCTTGCTGTCCCTTCGGACCTCACTCTATCTGTCAAAGGAGGTGCCAGCTGTTTCTGTGGCCTCTCCCGGCTGTCAGACTCTGGCTGTGGACAGCTCAGGCACTTTATGCAGGGCCCTTATGTTCTCTTTGAACTGTGGAAAGACCGATTTGCATATTTTTGGAGGCTTGTGCTATATGTCAGGGCTGGGCTTGTGGCGTTCTTTGGCTAGCGGGAGGGCTTTTGGGGTCTGCCTCAGACAAAGTGGCTTTTGCATGTTTTACGCTTCTTGCTTTTGCTGCTGAGGTTAACCCCACAGAGTCAGTCCCCCTGGGCTGGGCTGGGCAGGGTGCCCAATCCTCTATACCATAGGCAAGGCCTTGCTGGAAGCAGGCAGCCAGGATGGAAAAGAGGAGCTTCTAAGCACTGCATGCCTAGAATGCGTCCAGCTCAGGCCCGCATTAGTCCCCAGGACCACCCTATGCAACAGGAGGTATTATATTTATTTATTTATTTACTTATTTAAAACAGAGTCTCATTCTGATGCCTTAGATAGAGTGCCATGGTGTCACTGTAGCTCACAGCAACTTCAAACTTTTTGGGCTCACGTAATTCTCTTGCCTCAGCCTCCTGAGTAGCTGGGACTACAGGTGCCTGCCACCAAGCCCGGCTAATTTTTTCTATTTTTAGTAGAAACAGGGTCTTGCTCTTGCTGAAGCTCATCTCAAACATCCAAGCACAAGCACTCCACTCGCCCCGACCTCCCAGAGTGGTAGGGTTCCAGGTATGAGTCACCTCGCCTGGCCATTTCCATTTTAGAGATGAGGAAGCTGAGGCTCACAGAAAGGAAGTAAGTGCCTGTCCAAGGTCACCCAGGACCTCAGTGTTCCTTCCCCCTTGATGAGCAGTTCCTTCCCTGCCCACTTACTCCTCTTGCCCTCTCTCCCTCCACCCCCCAAGAAGGGGGCCCTGTCTAAGCAAGACAGGCTAAGTCCAGGGATTGCCTTGGGGCCATCTCCCTGCTGAGGTAGCTCCCACTGGGACCACCCAGGGGTGTCCGTCATCCTGTTCCCCCACCATCACCACCAGCACATGCCCAGGCTTCCCTAACCTGCCCCTGCCAGGACCCGGTTTTGTGGCTCCCTGCCATCAGCTGGCAGGACACAGAGGTCAGAAGGCGGCAGCAGCAGGGGACTGCATGAACACGCCTCCCCTTTGTCTGAGGGCACCAGGGCTCACCAGGGCTGCCCCCGTCCCTGCCATCTGTTGAGTCAATGGTCTGCTCAAGACCCTTTGGTGACTCCCTCATCACTGCAGAGAGTCTGGCCAACCTGGCTAGTTTCATTCCCACCATACTGTGGGTTCCGGTCTCATAGGTGCTTCCAGTTCCCAGGCCATGCTTGGGTCTCACCTCCGGGGCTCTGCGGTTTGCTCAAGTGTTTCCTCTGCCTCGTATGCTGTCCTGCCTGGCTAACTCCTTTTCATCCTTCAGTCTCAGCTCCAGCCAGGATCACCTTTTGGTCCCTCTCCTAAGATGCCATCCCCTGCCAGGGGGGCTGAGTTTGGGGCTTCTCTCCCATCCATGCTCATGAGGGCCCTGGCATGTTATCTCTGCCACTGCACGATTATACAGGATTGTGACCATTTCCTCTCCTCCAAGGCTGTGAACACAGGACAGGGTCCACAGGTACCCACAAGGTCCTGTGTCATAAATAGGAGGCCTCAGGAATTATTTGTTGACTAGGGCCCAGAAAGGTGGAATCTTTGCTTGCGGTCTCTGATCTGGATATTTTATTCTAGGCCCCAGAGCTCCTCCCTATGTCCTTTGTGATGGGCTTTCAAGGCATCTTGCCTTTGTTCTTGGCACTTGGTTAACATCTCTCTCTCTCCCTCCCATCACCCAGCTGTAAGTGCCATGAGGGTGGCCACTGGGCCTGCCCCGCTGACTGCCTGGCACAGGGCTGGCACAGAGCAGGTGCTCTGTAACAGCTCCCTAAATGACAGACTGGAAGAAGGTAGTTCCTTCTGCCCAGGGCTATAGCAACCAGAACTTTCATGACAAGTGTTTCTGTTCCCCAGTTGTATGTATGTTCCTGAGCACACGCATATGAAGTGTGTAAAGGGGTGAAACTCATAGTCTCCCAAGGGAGCCAGACACTGAACCCCAAACCCATAAAGTCAGGTGAGGCTGTTTTGTGGACTGGCCCTCCCAGCCCCTTGTCCCTATGTTCCTCCCAGCTCCTGCCTCTCTTCTGACATCCCAGCTCCCCCCCAGTAGGGGCTGAGAGCTCCCGCCCTCCCAGCAGGCAGCCCCATTCCTCCAATTTCCTCCCAATTAATCAAGCTCTGAACTTTTTAATTATCTGCCTGCAGGGTGACTCCCCACTCTGGTGAAGCAATTAAGGAAGGACATTTCCAAGTGCTGTGTGGCTGCCGGCAGGCACTGTTGACCAAGCCCTGATGGAGGAGATGGTGACAGAGGAGTGGACAGGACTCCCCTCCCCCAAAGTGGACTACTGGGAGGTCATCCTGGGGTCTGATCCTGGGCCACACCATCCAAGGGAACCCCCTCATGCTCATTCAATGGCTCTTTCTGTGCAGCTAGAATACGACTTCAAAGATCCCAGTTACCATGTGCCAGGCACTGGCTTGGGAGCTTTACAATGTCTCTGATTTTCATCTTGACCTTAGAGTAGAAAATGTAATTATCTCTATTTTATAGAGAAGGAAGTGGAGGCTCAAAAGACATTAGCCAACTTGGCCAAGTGTGGTGGCTCATGCCTATAATCCTAGCATTCTGGGAGGCCAAGGTGGGCAGATCACCTGAGTTCAGGAGTTCGAGACTAGCCTGAGCTAGAGTGAGACCCCATCTCTAAATATAGCTGGGCGCTGTGGCGGGTGCCTGTAGTCCCAGCTACTCGAGAGGCTAAGACAAGGGAATTGCTTGAGCCCAAGAGTCTGAGGTTGCTGTGAGCTATGATGCCAAGGTACTCTACTGGGGGTGACAAAATGAGACTCTGTCTCAAAAAAAAAAAAAAAAAAGAAACAAGACAGGCAACTCCAGAGATGCAGTTGGGGTAGGGGGCAAGCTCTGACTCTATAGCTGCTTCATTCTATTGTCTCTTAAAAATCTGTGTGTCTGAAATAAAGTCTCTAATAATTTGTGCCCCCCAAAATAAAAAAAAAAAAAAATCTGTGTGTGCTATAGTTCCAGCTACCTGGGAGGCGGAGGCAGGAGACTCGCTTGAGCCCAGGAGTTGGAGGTGGCTGTGAGCTGTGATGCCATGGCACTCTACCCAGGGTGATGGCTTGAGGCTCTGTCTCAAAAAAAAAAAAAAAATCTGTGTGTGATCTGAAAGAGTGCCCATGGGAGTGCTGAGAAAGGGGAGTGGGGTGAACCTCTAGGGGAGATGGCCCTAGAGCTTGCTCAAGGCCTGCTGAAGCACATCGGTCCTCCCTGTGCAGGGCCACCTTGAGCAGAGGGTGCTGCAGGCAAAGGGGACAGGCTGTGCAAAGGCACGGAGCTGTGAAATGGCATGGCATGTTGGGGGGTGGCTACATCAGTTCAGGGTGGCTGGAGCATGAAGTTCGAGGCTGGGACAGGTGGGAGATGAGGCTGGAGAGGCAGAGATGGGGTCTGGGGTGTTGGAAGTTGGCAGAATCTTCACAATCTGCTGGCCTAAGCTTCTCATTTTTATGACAACAAAATTCAAGGCCCAGATAGATACACTAAGGTCACACAGCAAG
Source organism: Nycticebus coucang (assembly GCF_027406575.1). Taxonomy (NCBI): domain Eukaryota; kingdom Metazoa; phylum Chordata; class Mammalia; order Primates; family Lorisidae; genus Nycticebus; species Nycticebus coucang. The sequence continues at coordinate 17,151,914 of NC_069801.1, read as the reverse complement.
TTAGTAGCAGACAGAGCTGGGGCTGCAGCCTAGGTGTCCCAATGCCCAGGTTTGGAGGGCAGCAAGAAGAACAGAGAAGCCGGAGTATCCTGGCACTGCAGAAGCCTCCTGGCTGGTTCCCTTGCCCTCCCACCTCCCCACTGCCCTCCCTGGCAGTCAGCTTTCCACACAGCAGCAGAGGGATCCTACAGAACAGGAATTAGTTCAAATGCAGCTCTGCTCAAAGGCCTCCAATTCTCACTTGGAGATTGAGTTCCCATCTCACTTAGTGTAAAAAAACCAACAGCCCACAAAGCCTTCTTTACCTCTCGGAACCCACCTCGTCCTATGCTCCCTCTTATCCACTCCACTCCAGCCACACTGGCCTCCTGACTGCCCTGAGAGCCCCAGGCCTCTGCTTGCTTCAGGGTCTTTGCATGTGCTGTTTCCTCTGTCTTTTTGGTTCTGTCTGGATTCCCTGGCTCCCTTAACACAATTAGAAGTTGTTGCCAAAAGTCTGAGAGAATGTTCAAGTTCAAGTCCTAGCTCAGTCCCTTGTTTGCTCAGCCTCTTGCCCAGCGTCAGCTCCTCATCTGCAACTGGGGTTAATGCCAACCCCGCACCCTCCTGAGGAAATGGGGGACAATCAAGTTCCCTTTTCTCCCCAGCTGGAGACTATCACTGCAGCAGGGCTTGTAAAAGGCTGGAGCTTTCCAGCCTGTAATGCTGGGGACTCACAGATGCTGGAACAAGGAGTGTTAAATAATAATCACAATGTGCCCGAGGGGAAGCCGGATGTGTTCTGAAAGCTTGACACATCTGGCAGGGCTGGGCTCAGGCCCCCTAGCACATCTGGCTGCTGTATTGACAGGTGGTGTCCTGGGTCATTGCAGTAGGGCCTAGCAGGCCCAGTCCTGGTTCCATATGGGCGTGATAGACCTGACAGAGCTAGGGAGCATCCCCAAGCTGCCATGGCTCTCAGCCCCCCTGCAGGTCCTCTGTTGAGACATCTTCTGTACCCGACTGGCTGTTCCTAGAGAAGAATGTAGGACCCAGGACTTGGGCCACCAGATTCCTAAATCCCAGCATCATACTTCCTGCTGGGGTTGGGGAGCCTGGGAAAGACCCTTCTCCTCTCCAGATCTGAGGGGGGGGTTCAGGGTCACCTCATGTAGCACTTCCCCTTTTGTGAGATCCAGAAATGTGGCCATCGGCTTCACCTGAGGGAGCACCCTGGGCTGAGACAGGCTTCCTCCCTCCTCCCACCTGCCCCAGAAAGCCATGGTCATTAATAAAGGACACAATTAGCTGTCAGCAGAGAACATGTCTGGAATTTTTTACCTGCTTGGTGAGCTCGGTTAAGGCAACAAACCCTCGGACCCCCCGGGGAAGCAGCTGCCACACACCTTTCAAGGGCCCCTTCACCCGGGCCCAGGGCAGGAGGGGGGGAGCCTGTGAACTTTTTTAGTGTGGGTGCCTCAGGCCTGGGCCTGCACAGGGCAGTTTTATCCAGGCCAGTGGAGAAAGTGACAGATTCCTGGCAGAAGTCATTTTTTTTCAACTCAATAGGTAGTATGATTCAGTACGGTTAAAAGGAGTTAAAAGGATTTTAGAGAAAAAGTTTCATCCCTTTACCATCTCATTTCACAGCTGGGGAAACTGAGGCCCTCGGAGGGAAAGTGACCTTGCTCATGGCAGAGGGAAATAAATCTGCCTCTCTGGTTCTGTGTGGATTTCCTGGCTCCCTTAACACAATTAGAAGTTATTGCCAGAGTCTGAGAAAATGTTCTAAGGTCCACAGTGGTTACCCTGCACATACTGCCAAGTCCTGGCTATGTGCTGGGGCTGGGGATCAGTGGCAAGTGAGGACATCTGGTCCTTGACAGTCTAGTGGGTGGGAGACAGAGGGAAAGAAGCAAAGGACAAACAAAAATAATACGCACAATGCCAGGCGTGATGGCTCATGCCTATAATCCTAGCACTCTGGGAGGCAAAGGCAGTGGATCGCTTGAGCTCAGGAGTTCAAGACCAGCCTGAGCAAAAGTGAGACCCCATCTCTAAAAATAGATGGATGTTGTGGCAGGTGCCTATAGTTCCAGCTACTTGGGAGGCTGAGGCAAGAGAACTGCTTGAGTCTAAGAGTTTGAGGTTGCTGTAAGCTATGACATCATGGTACTCTATTGAGGGTGACCAGGTGAGACTCTGTCTCAAAAAAACAAAACAAACAAACGAAAAAAAAAAAAACCCAGCTACTTGGGAGGCTGAGGCAAGGGAATCACTTAAGCCCAAGAGTTTGAGGTTGCTGTGAGCTGTGATGCCATGGCACTCTACCCAGGGCAATAGCTTGAGACTCTGTATCAAAAAAAAAAAAATAGTAATAATTACATACAAGTTGTGATGGTGGGCCATGAAGGAGAAACACAGGGCTTGAGATGGGACCTCAGTGGGTCACTAGGGATCAGGGTCAGAAAAGGCCTTTCTAAAAAGGTAACATTTAGGCTGGGCATAGTGACTAATGCCTGTAATCCTAGCACTCTTTGTGGCCAAGATAAAAGGATCCCTTCAGCTCAGATGTTCAAGACCAGCCTGAGCAAGAGTGAGACCCCATCTCTACTATAGAAAAATTAGCTAGGTGTCATGGTGGGTTCTTATAGTTCTAGCTACTAGAGAGGCTGATGCAGGAGGATTGCTTGAATCCAGAAGTCTGAGGTTGCTATGGGCTACAATGACACCACGGTATTCTAGCCTAGGAAACTATGCCTCAAAAAAAAAAAAAGTAACATTTAAAAGACAACACCTGGGCTCAGCACCTGTAGTACAGTGGTTACAGTGCCAGCCACATACACTGAGGCTAGTGGGCTCGAACTCGGCCCAGGCCAGCTAAACAACAATGACAACTGCAGTGAAAAAATAGCCAGGTGTTGTAGCAGATGCCTGTAGTCCCAGCTATTTGGGAGGCTGAGGCAAGAGAAGGCAACTCTCGCTTAAGCCCAACAGTTGGAGGTTGCTATGAGCTGTGATACCATGGCACTCTACCGAGGGCAATATAATGAGACTCTGTTTTAAAAAGGAAAAAAAAAAAGACAACACCTGGAGAGAAGAGCTGAAGCAGGAACAATATTTGCAAAGGTGATAAAATCTCAGCACCTCTGTCCCTCCTCAGTGTAACAGGGGTGAGAGCAGGAGATTAACGGGACCAGACACCCATTCGCTCTCAGCCCCAGCTGTCCATGACCCCAGACAGAAAGAACTACTGTGTTGTGGGAGGAACTTCCTGCGTGGACACCTCTGTCCTAACAACGCCGTTTTTGGAGATTTATTCTACAGATGAGAAACTGAGGCTCAGAGCAATGAAGTGCCATCCCCAGGGCACATGGCCACCAAGCTTAGGAACCTCAGCCTCAACCACCTGCCTCGCTCTCCCTCTGTGTTGTCTAGGTGCTTTCTGGAACCTCCACGTCCCCCCGTAACCTGAAAGGTTGTATGCTTGAGCCCTGGTGGCCTGTGACTTGAATGCTAATGAAAAGCCCACTCGAGAGGTCCCAGAACTTGGCACCTCAGGGAGAAGGGATTAGGAAACACAAATACCAAAGCTCCTGATTGGGAGGCCTGGAATCTCTCTCTTTCCTGGGGGTACAGAAACCATCGCCTTCCTCCTGTTGGCTTCTGGGGAGCAGGAGAAGGCCTCAGCTAACCCAAGCCATAAATCAAATGCACAAGATGTGGCTTGGCAACCATCCCAGTGAAAAAGATCTGGGGGTTTGAGTTGACCACAAGCCAAAAGCTGCTGAAAAAGCCAATGTGATCGGAGGCTGTATGAGTGGAAGTAGATTGACATCCCAGCATCCTCCCTGCTGCTCAGGCAGGGCCAGTTTGAAAGAGGCCCATGAGTGACAGTGGACAGGACATCTCAGGCCTCTAGTTGTTTTTCTTCTGCAGCTTTCTCTGGGTAGTGCTGGAGAGGTTAGGGGTGCACTTTACAGGCACACAGCAGGGTTCTGGAGCCCTGCTTGGCCAGGAGCATTCTCTTGCCCAGATCCCTGAGAAGTATGAATTCACTGCCTCCTGGACACTGGGTCTTAGAAGTCACATGTGTGGTTTCACCAGAACCACCCTTCATTTGAGGATAGACTTAATAAAAAGACTCAACAAGTTTTTTCTACATGGTCATTTGTGCCTAGCTCTGTATGAGGCACCAAGCACAGAGTTGAGCAAGACACAGTCCTTGGCCTTGAAGCTCACCATCCAGCAGAGAAAGGAGGGTGTGATTAGCCAGGGGCATCAAGGAAGACTCTCTGGAGGAGGGGCCATTTGAACTGGGTAAAGGATGAGTAGGGGCCTATCAAGGTCAGAAGAGACCAAGGACATTTCAGACAGAACTGTGGGTACAAAGGCATGGAGGGGCTGGAGCATGGGCTGTGTGGGAAGAGGTGAGACAAAGCAAGAGAGGTGACCTGGGGTCACATCACAAAGGGCTTTCTTTGTGTAGTGGGTGATGGGAGTTTGGGGTTTTTGTTTCTAAGAGCAGGGAAGCCAGGAGTGATCCTATGCCAGTGCTCGATGACCACATAGCCCAGATGCTCTCAGCCCTATTTTCTGCAGTCTGTCTGGGCCCTGGTCACCTTGCAATCCAGCCACCTGCTCTGGCCTTGGTGGGGCCCACTCCCCCATCTCAGGCCTTTCCTATGTTCTCTTGATTTTCTCCAGATCGCTCCTTCCCCCAGGTCTCCAGCCCTTCCTCTTCTGTTGTGACCAGCCCCACCTCTTTAATCACTAAAAATGAACTGAGCAGCTATTGCTAACACCAGCACCATTTACTGAGCACCTGGCTACATATAAGTGATTGGGGGAGCTGGGGATCACAGTGGTTAGGGGAATAGGCTGTGGAGTTAGGGTCCTTTCTGGCCTTGAACCCTGGCTCAGTTCTTGACCTTGGGCAAGTTACTTAAGTTATCTTTGTGCCTCAGCTTCCTCATCTGGACAATGGATTTATGAATAGCATTTACCCTGTCATGAAAGTGCAGAGTTAATAACCACAGATTGTGTTAGCTTTCAACATCAGTCCTTACAGAACCCCATGAGGCAGGGACTAACAATGGTTAGTCCCACTTATAGAAGAGGCTGTGTAACTCACTCACAACCACTGTTGGGACTGGGGGGAGAATGGTGGAGCATTACAGTTGAGGCCAAAGACGGGGTCTTAACTGGTCTATCTCATCTCCTTGAGGGTGGAACCTGGGCTTAGCCTAAGGACCCAAAGCTCAGTGGGCTCCCAGCCTGGTGGAGAAGTAAATAGGCAGTTTCCAAACAGTGCAAGCAATGCCAAGAGATGCATATGGGGCGGTGCTAGGGCTAAAAGCCCCAAGGAGAGGTCCTTAAGCCTGTTGTTTCTTGAAGGTGGTAACACTTGAGATGTCTTGAAAGATAAAGAATGACAAGACAAAAGAATGAAGGGCAGAGGGCACAGCCTGAGTAAAGGTGTGGAGGTGGCAGAATGCGAGGCTGAGGCGGAACCCAGAGCCCATGAGTGCAGAGAAGCAGGACAAGGGGCTGGACAGCAATGAGCTACCTGCCCAGTAGCAGATGACATGTGGATGCCTCTGTGTCTCCTGCAAGCAGATCTGGCAACTCTGTCTATGGCATGACAGCCTGTGAATCCACAGAGAATCCAGAAGAAGCCTGCCCAGTCCCTGCTCTGGACCAGTCTTGGTGATGAAGTCCTGCGTGGCAGAGCAGGGACCTGGGCATTCTAGGCTTTTCTGTAGGGCTCCTTAGAGTCTAATGACAAATCTCAAACTTTCCCAGGGATAAAAGGCTTCTCCTTTTTTTTTTTTTTTTTTTGGAGACAGCATCTTGCTCTGTTGCCTTGACTAGAGTCTGTGGTGTCAGCCTAGCTCACAGCAATCTCAAACTCCCAGGTTCAAGAGATTCTCCCACCTCAGTCTCCTGAATAGCTAGGGCTATAGGTTTGTGCCACCCCACGTGGCTAATTTTTCTATATTTTGTAGACACAGGGTCTCACTATTTTGCCTAGGCTGGTCTTGAACTCCTGGCCTCAAGCAATCCTCTAGCTCAGCCTCCCAAACTGCTAGGATTACAGGCATGAACCATCACGCCTGGCCCAAATGGTTTCTTAAAAAGTTACTTTAAAATACCCCCAACCCAAAAGCTTACAAAGATCCCACACCTACTTAGTTTTAAAGGGTCAAAAGTTGAAAATTATGAGCCAACAGCAAGATTTACAGCACAAGTGATCTTTGGCCAACAGTCAGGAGACTTTATGACAAATTGCCCAGACGTGGCCATTTTAGTGTGATCACCTTTAAATGGCGCTTCAACCTTCCTCTAAAAGTCTCTCTCGTTTATTTGAACAGTGTGTTTATGGGGCCTGAGGCTGGTTTTGTAAAAGAGGAGGAAACAGAGAGAGGAAGGGAGGAGGGGAGGGGGGAGGGAAGGAGGGAGAGAGAAAGATCTCTCAAAGCAGAGGATGATGACAAGCTTCTGATCTTATAGGCTCTTCTCTTATCTCAGCCTTACAAAAATGGGCAGGCCTGGTTGTCTCTAAGAGTGCCTCTGAAAGCTCATAAACTTGACAAGCACTTGGCTCTAGCACCCACAGAGAACAATCCTAATCCTTGAGAAAACTGGAAATGAAGAGTGGAGAGTCATCAGCTGGTGAGGGGCAGCAGGCAGAAGCAGCCCACGCTGTCACCAAGTGAGGGCTTGAGACCATCATTTCTTAGCTTCCTTTCAGTCTCTGACCTCATGGTGACTCTGGTTGGGAGGGTCTCTTTGGTGACAAGAGAGCTCAGAACTAATATTTGTAATCTTCTGATTAAATAACAGCTTATACTTGGCATTTACTCTGGAGCAGGCACTGTTTTAAGTGCCTTATGTGGATTAATTTGTGTAATCTTAAATTATACTATAATTATCCCCATTGACAGGGGATGCAGGCACAGAGAGGTAAGTCGCTTGCCCAATGCCACTGATTCAGTGAGTAGCAGAGCCGGGATTTAGACTGACCTGACGCCATGTGGTTTATCTTACCGGCTGCTCCCTCACCCCTCCCGGCTGGGGGGAGCCTGACTCAGGTCCCCCCTCTTATCACATGATCTTGAGAAACTCTTCAGCCCTGTTTCACAACTGAAGAAACTGAGGCTCTCAGCAATTGAGGAGCCTGACTGGGAGCACACAAATCCTGGTGTGGGCCGAGCCAAGAGCTGCCCTAGCTGCTTGGTTCCAGGCCTGGGCACATGGTAGGTCTCTAAGCTGCCAAAGGCCTCCTGACCAAAGGACCCCAAAGGGCTAGAATCATTCAAGGTCCCAAGGATTGGAATGTGGTGGCTCTGGGCTATAGGCTTTGTTTATTCTTCTGGGCTCGGAGCCCTTTCTTGAACTTGGGAGCTCTGGCACCCTGCCCAACTTTGTTTTCCCAGGGAGGCAGTGCAGTGCAGTCATTATCAATGTGCACCCTGTATCTGGCTGCCTGCCTGGGCTTAACCTAGCTTCACCTCTTTCTCGCTGAGTGATCTTGGGTAAGTAATATAACCTCTCTGTGCCTCAGTTTTGCCATCTGCAAAATAGGAGTAATAACACTTTTCCTCCTAAGGTTATTGAGAAGATGGTTAATACTCATGAAGCACTTGGACCCTGCTGTCAAACTTGACAGCCTCCTGCCCACCCTTGAAGTGCTTTTCATTACATACAGCTGCCTGGGCCTCCGGTTTTGTCCCTCCAGAGAAAGCAGCACTCTGGGCTCAAATCCCAGCTGCCCCATTCTTGCTGACTGGGGTCTTTGGACACAAGAACATACCTCCCTGAGTCTCCATCCTGATATCTATAAAACAAAGGTACTAATCCCCATTTTACTAACACAGTGGCAAGAGCAGGGACTTAGAATCAGACAGACATCGGTCTCTGTTTCTTGCTCTCTGCATGGCACTGGGAAAGTTGCGCAAACGCCGAGAGCCTCAGTTTTCTCAGCTGTAAAATGGGGATACTATCTTGTAGGGCTTTACACTATGAGGACAAAGTAAGGTTACAGCTGGACAGTGCCACACATCTTCAGGAGCTCAGTGGGCCATGATTATTACCTATTTCTCTCATAGGATCATTCACTCAACAGATATAATGCCCCACCACATGCCAGGAACCATTCTAGTTGCTGGGACATACAACAGCAAACAAAACAAGCTAGGCCCTGACTCGAGAGCTCACAAGCAAGTGAGGAAGATGGATAATAAACAGATAATCAAAGGAATAGAAGGTGATGTGCTCGAGGGTGCTGGGGTGGTCAATGGGGTTTCCCTGAGGAGGTGACATCCGAGCTGAGGGCTGGAGGACCAGAGGTGCTGGTTACGAGGAGAGTGCAAGGAAAGGCATTCCAGGCAGAGGGAACAGAATGTGCGAAGGCCCTTTCTTAGGACAGAATAAACCTGGGGTGCCTGTGGAGCTGCAGAGGCCTGGGTGGCTGCAGCAGGTGAACAAGGGGGAGTGACAGAAGGATGGGGCAGGGCAGGAAGAAAGAGCCAGAGCCAGGGGAGAAAAGAGACTGAGTTAGACTCTAAGTGTGATGGGCAACCATGGGAAGGTATCAGGCAGAGCTGGGAAGTGACTTGTGATTTGAACAGGTTCCTCTGCTGAGTAACGAAAGGCCATGCAGGGGACAAGGAGGCTAGGGAGGAGGCTGTACCATGGTCCAGGCAGAGATGCCAATGGATGGACAGAGTGGTGACAGAGCAGGTGGAGAGAGGTGGTCAAATTTAAGGAGGACTTGAGAGCAAGTTCTTTAGTCTTGGGTAATACCCCATGTACATATGAGGGTGACAGGTGAGACGTGTTACCCTTCTGTGAAGGAATAAATGTATTTCCTGCAGAATATTTCACCATCTCAGCACTGCCTCTCCCCAAGGACTCTCAATCAGTGAGCTGGCTGCCCATCGAGAGCCAGTAATTAGGCTTCTGGGACTGGTGCCCGGGGGGTTGGCAGAGCCTCCTCGCTGGGCTATGCAGAGCCTGTGGCCATGCTGCTTCTTGGCAAAATGTTGAAAGAGAAGAAAGCTGCTCCTGGCAGCTCCTTGCTCCATTTTAGGGTCCTCTTGTTGCCCCTCACCTAACCCCAGGCATGTGTTTCCTCCAGTTGCCCTGAGGCCCCAGAGGACCCCCACTGGAAGTCTCAGATCTTGCCCCGCTCCTGGCATCTGCCCTCTGTGCCCAGCCCTGTCTCGTGCTCTCTGAACTCAGCTTATGCTCACAGAGGCCAGGGATGCATCTTTGCCAGGGAATCAAAATGTTACACTGTCTGTGCCCCACATAAGTGAACACAGAGTTAGACTCTTACGATCGTGTAAGCCCAAGAGTTAGAGGTTGCTGTGAGCCGTGTGACGCCACGGCACTCTACCGAAGGCAGTACAGTGAGACTCTGTCTCTACAAACAAAAAAACATCCTTACAGCTTCTCTGAGAGGCCATATGACACCCATCCATCCACTCAACCAAACCAACCATCCACCCATCCATCCAAAATTTACTGAGTACCTATTATGAGCCAGCCAGGCACTGTGCCCGAGCTAGGTTCATGTAAGTCCGCGCTATTGACAAATGAGATCCAGTCCCTTCCTTTTCAGGCTCCAAGTCTAGCAAGGGAAGACCTAGTTAAATAATTAGCAGTTTGATGAGTGAGGAAGTGCAGGGTGCAGTGGGTGAGTTCAACAGGGGTCTGACACAGCATGTGGCTGGACTACAGCCAACTGGAAAACCCATCTGGAAACTTCTCTTCCTATTCCCTAAGCCACTCTTCCCAAGTCCTACCCTAATCCCTTCTCATCATTGCAGGCTCCCATTCAGTAGGGTTAGCGGCCCCTGCTGTGATGCCTTCTCCTCATGTCACACCCTGTCCCTGAATAGCCAGGTTGCTTTCTCCTCTGTGTCCCCACAGGAATTTGTGTTATATCCCTGACTGTCTCCCCGTATCATAAATCCTTCCCCTTTGACTTTCTTCCCTGCCAGCCTTTGAGCCTCCTGCTAAGAGTAACCAGGCCTTATTCATATTTAAATTTCATACAAAGCTGGACACAGGGCTGGTACTCCCTAGGAGTGGTTTCAGGAAGAAATGGAGAGGCTGAATGGGTGAACACCTGGGTCTGAGTGCCAGTATTGCTCATTCTGGCCAAACAGCTCTGGGCAAGTCCAGGGTTAGTATTTAGGGTTAGTGAAGGCAGTTTCGTTTTGCTTTCCAACTTTGATCAATGGATTGGTGGCTGTGCAGGGTGTTGTGTTGAGAAGGATCCTGAAGCAGCATCTGGCAGGAAGAGTGTTGTGATCAACTGGCAATGTTTGCCTTGGATTCAAGACAGGAGTAGCAACAGGTGCTTCTTATTTCTCATGTCCTGGGAAAGTCATTTTGCTCTTTAAAGCTTTGTTTTTTCTGTCTCCAAAATGAGCAGAATAGACCCAATTACATACTAGGACTGCGAACCCCATACCCTCCTCTAGTATGACCTTTCTTTGGGGACAGGAGCCACATGCCAGCCTAGCCCTGAGCAGGCTGCAGAAGGGCAGGAAGTAAATGTTGGCTGGCTGGAATAATCTTCCTTGGGGCCGAGGCAGGTGGATCGCTTGAGCTCAGGAGTTTGAGACCAGCCTGAGCAACAGTGAGATCCTGTCTCTAAAAACAGCCAAGTGCTGTGGTAGGTGCCTCTAGTCCCAGCTACTCAGGAGGCTGAAGCAAGAGGATCACTTGAGTCCAAGAGTTTGAGGTTGCTGTGAGCTAAGACATTACGGCACTCTACCCAGGGCAACAAACTTAAGACTCTGTCTCAAAAAAACAAAACAAACAAAAAAAACTTCCTTGGCCATCATAAAACTCTATAGAGAGAACAGGGCTTGTTACTCATTTTAACACAAGGAAAGTGGGGCTAAAAGAGCAGTATGGACCCATCCTGGAGTCACACGCAAAGCCCCATTATTCTTCTGACTCCTGGCCTGTGTTCCTTTTCCCAGACTGAACAGTCGCAGTCACCAACTCTATTGCACTGTGGCTCTACAAAGCATGTTCACATTGGTTATTGCACTTGAGCATCACAAGAAGTCTGGTGAGAGAGGGGTGACCATCATCGGAATACTGATGCCCAGAGAGGGCGCGAGATTTGCCAGGGTGACACAGAGCTGGAACTCAAACCCAGGTTTTTTGGTTCCACCTGCGCCTTAATAACCAGCTCTTACATGGGATTCTATTTCTTTCCTCATGGCCATCTCTGCTGTTTCAGGAAAGATGAAAGAGCTTAGACATAAGGGATACAACGGGAGCCAGGGGCCCCTTGAGGCCAAGCCCCACCACTTTGGAGGGGGGGACTCAGAAGAGGACAGAGGGGTCATAAGACCCCAGCTGGACAACAGGCCTCCTCAGTCTTTCCTGAGACCCCCAGCCTGAGCTCATACCAGCTGGGTAAACAGGAGCCAGTCCCTCCAAGGGCAGGGGTGTGGGAGGGATTCCAGCTCCCCTGGGGGCTGCCTGTCTGTTGCTAAGGATTCTGGGAAGGAGGAGGGGAAGGCCACAGTGAGAAGCTGCCTGGGAAGGACTGGTCTAAGACTCCTCAACAGATGGGAAAATGGATGGATTTGATGTGGCATTCACCTCCTCCCTCTCCCTGCTCCATACATGCATGGTTCAATCTTCTAAGCAATGTGCAAGTGTGTTATTTGGTCTTCTGTGACTCAACTTTCTCACCTATAAAATGGGCCCAGGGGCAAATTCTTCAGGACTAGAGAGACTCTTTTTATTCTTCCAGCCACACCCCCTTTTTAGAGACACTATCCTTCTCCCAAAGGATTGTGATTCTGTAAACATCACATCATCCCAGTCCTACACAACAGCCAGCCAGACCAGGGAAAGCAGGTGTCTCTGTGTGTGTACAGGAATCGCATCAGTGAGTCTCTTGTCCCTACTGTGGAACTGGCCCTAGACAGGAGCTTGGGGGTCCCAGAGGCCACTGTGACAGTGTGTGGACTGCTTCTTTTCTTTGAGGCTTGGTTGCTTTCTTCGTAACACCTGGGACCTGAGGATAATTAGGACGCCATGGTCAGGGCATCTTTTGAACGACTCTGCTTTCCCAGCTCTGACCCTGCTGATGCAGTGTCCTCAGCCATTTGTAAATGCCCCCATCTCTGCAGGCTTAAATCCAGCCCCCTCCTCTGTATGGCCTCTCCTGGTTTCGCTCCAGCCACCCCTGGAACTACAAAGGTTCTCTTCCCACTGCCTGCACCTCACAGAACTTTGCCTCTGGAAGGAAATAGCTTTCTGCCTTTCTTATCAGTGCCCTGGGCTGCCCACCTCCTGAGACTGTGACTATTAAAGGTGGTCTCTCTCTCATCCTCCTCAGTCTCCCCAGTGCCCAGCATCGGACCTAGAACACCCCAGGTGCCCAGCATGGCTCTGTCCACTGGATGGAAATGAGCAAGAAGGCGGGTCCTGTGCCTCCCCAGCCCTGGTGCATGCTACAAAAAACCAAGGGGGCACTGCAGCTCTGACGTCCATTTACTTTCTTGAAACACACAGAAAAGGTAAGACAAAAAGGTGGGAGAGGGCTTAGGTTTTCAGCCATCTGTTGGGATCTGAGGCTGCAGGCCACACACAGGCCTCCAGAAGGTCAAGGTCGATTAACTGCTGGCTGTACGACCTTACCTTGTGGGTCTCTGACCTAGCAGCAGCCATTATGCACTCCCTCCTGCTTGCAGGATAAAAATGTCCAGTGCACAATACTCTATGGATCAATGTACCAAAATACACAGCCTATTGAAGCAACCGCTCACAAAACCACAATAGCTGTCTTCCTCCAATGTTTTCAAACAATGGGAAAATGGGGACAAGCGAAGGGGCCCTGCTCGACTCCTTGTCTGGTTCATCTTTGTACTCCTGAGAGCCTGGATCAGAGTCGGACTCAGCAAAGCCCGGGGAATGAGCAGCCCACCCCCCATCCCGGTGCAAGCTGAGCTCTCAGCACGCCTCCCCTTGGACCCACACTGCTCTGTGGAGTGCAGCCGATCAGAAGGCTTCGGGGGAATCAAAAGCAGCTACGCAGGAAAGGCCAGGGCCCCGCTGGAGAGGCTGCTCTGCGGGGCCACTTGGGCCCCTGGGCCGGTGATTCATGTCTCACTCGCTCAGGGTGGGAGCCCGGGCCGAGTACGAGCTGAATTCATAAGACCTTCTCTGTTTCATCTCACAGATGTTTCTGGGATGGATGTGTCAAGAAAAAAAAAAAAAAAGCTGAAGTTGAAAATTCCAACTCAGCACATGTCCTCCAGCCCTCAGAGACGTGACAAGGGAATAAACTGTCTTTTCTCCTCATTTGCCCAACATTTCAGGAGAAAAGCTTAGTTGCGTCCCTGTCGGGGCTGTTCTGGGCACCTGCTGGCTACGAAGACGACCTCCTCATTAGTCTGGCTTTCCTTTGAAAACAAGCTCGCAAAAATGGCATTATGGGTGCGTGTATGAATGCGTGTGGTGTTGGATACCCTCCCTGTATTCTAGAAGCTGTCACATATATAATAAAAGCTAATGTCTGAGCGCTTACTATGTGCCAGACGTGGCCCTGATTATCCAGAGTTGATGTTCTTATTATCCCATTTTCTAGATGATTTGCCTACATGTATGAAAACCATGCCCGTGTGTGTTCATGTGTTCCCACATGCACCACATGTGCTCACATGTGCCTCAGTCTTTTATATATCCGTGTGCACACACGTGTACACATTTGTATGTTCTTATCCATGTGGGTGTATATGCGTCCTCCTATTTTGTCCTTTCATTGAACTTCTGGATAAGATGTCTTACTTCTCTGTCGATTCTTTTTTTTTTTTTTTTGCAGTATTTTTTTTGGCCGGGGCTGGATTTGAACCCACCACCTCCAGCATAAGGGGCCGGCGCCCTGCGCCTTTGAGCCCCAGTTGCCACCCTCTGTCTATTCTTTATGTCAGCACTAATTTTGGCGAGGTAAATGGAGTTATTTCCACCAGACGTTGGCAAACTATGGCCCATGGGCTAAAATTGGCTCACCACCTGTTTCTGAAAATAAAGTTTTATTGGCACATAGCCATGTGCATTTGTTTACATACTGAGCTTTATAGCTGTTTTTATGCTACAATGGCAGAGTTGCGTAGCTGTGACAGAGATTGTAAGGCCCATGAAGGCCAAAATATTAACCCTCGCCTTTTACGGTTTGCTGACACCAAATCAGTATCTTTCACATGAGGAAACTGAGACTTAGGGTATTTTAACTGTCCAAGGTCATGTGCCAGGAATTATTTAGATAACTTAATTAACACCTGGCCACGGTAGCAGACCCTCTCACATCTATAACAACTGTTCTTATATACTCATCCCTCTGTCCCCATGTGCTTATAAACACCAGCAAAAGGTTTGTGGGCCTGTAAGAGCCTTTTTGTGTGGAATATCTGAAAAAATATGTGCATTTGTTTTTGTTTTTTGAGACAGAGTCTCATGCTCTGGCCTGGGTAGAATGCCATGATATCATAGCTCACAGCAACCTCAAACTCCTGGGCTCAAGTGAGTCTCTTGCCTCAGCTTCCTGTGAAGCTGGGACTACAGGTGCCCACCACAACACTAGTTTTGACTAGTTTTTCTATTTTAAGTAGAGATGAGGTCTCACTTTTGCTCAGGCTGGTCTCAAACTCCTGAGCTCAAGCACTCCACCTGCCTCGGCCTTGCAGAGTGCTAGGGTTACAGTGCATTTTATTTATTGGGAGCAGAGCTCTTCTTAAGTAATTCAGTCTAATAATTTGTGTCTATTTAGCCCACCAATTTCTGAGAAAGCTATACTGAAAAGTCCCACCAAAAATGTAGATTTGAGTTGACAATTTCTTCTTACAAGTATATTATCTTTTGGGGGGGGAAGTGTTTTGAGACTAAATTCAGTATTACTATCTTGTGTCTTTAAATAATGACCCTCTTGATCTTAAAGTTTTTTTAATTTCTCTGAAATTTACCTTGCCATCCATTTTATTCTAAGTAAAATTTGCTGATATATAATTTTCTTTCTTTTTTTTAAATTAAATCATAAACACATTGATCATGTATACATTAATGGATTTATGGGGTACAACGTGCTGATTTCACATAGAATTAGGAACGCTTACATCACACTGATTAATATATACCTCATCTCACACTTAATGACAATTAAGGTTATGGGGGGGAGGAAAAGCAGAAAGAGGGACGGAGGGAGGGGGATGGGGCCTTGGTGTGTGTCACACTTTATGGGGGCAAGACATGATTACAAGAGGGACTTTACCTAACAATTGCAATCAGTGTAACCTGGCTTATCGTACCCTCAATGAATCCCCAACAATAAAAATAAATAAAATAAAATAAAATAAAACGCTTAAAAATACATATATATATACCTCATCTCGATGACTTAACTGTGTTAAGACAAGTTACTTTTACTCTTTGTCCATCATTGTCTCTTAGGCTTGTATCAAACAGAGCTGGAATGTTTCTCTAAGAAACTAGGAATTTCCGGGGTTTTTTAAAAACAGTTTTTCACTTATTATGAATACTAATGCATATTTGACCTTATTTATATTCTTATCCTATATGTTTTATTTATCATCCATCTAAAACTTCTTTTTTTCTTGGCTTTTTTGGAATTGATCGAATTTTCTTTATGCTTTTTTATTCCCTCTCCTGGTTGAGAATTCATACATTCTGCCATTTACAGGTACCCTTACATTTTTAACACGTACATTTGTCTCAACCAAGTCAAAAGTTAATTGATATCTCTGCCTCCCAAACAAACGAAGTCGGTTTTCATTCCAATCTTTTTCCTCCTATCTCCCATTTTATGCCTGCATTTTTGTTCCACCCACTATAGAGAAAAGTCTCCTAGATGGAAAAAAAAAAATCACCCAAGGATTTTCCTTTCTTTCTTACAGGCTTGTGTTGGTGTCGTCTCTAGTATTTTTATGTGTTTGTGGGCTATGGGGGTGTGGGGCATCCACATCAACTTGATCCACTATGTTCCAGAAAGGTCTCCCTCTGTGTACATGTGTACTCACAAACCCACATGTGCATAACTGTGTATACGACAATTGTGTACTTATGCACGTGGGTCTGTGCACACCTCTGTGTCTGTGTGGGCTGTGTGGGTGCAGCTGCAGTCACTGACACAATATTTATTGTATCCCATCCCCTTCCACTACATACAAAGCTCTGCCCGGGCCCTCAGAGTCTTAGGTGGGAGCACCTCACAACTGTGACAATCTCTGACCGATGCTCTGACAGAACCTTGAAGGCTGTGGGAGATGAGCAGAAGTGTATTTAATCAGGCTTTTATGTGGCCAAGGAAGCTTCCTGCAGGAAGAGGCACCAGGCCTGAACCTGAACAGAGGAACAGCAACCAGCCAGACTGGAGGAGTGGCGTGGCCTGGCTGGTGTGGTCCATTTTGCCACGATCACTGAGTTTGCGTCTCAGCCAGAGAGTTAGAAGCTGTGTGGTTCTGAACAAGTCTCTTAACCTCTCTCATAAGAATCCTGCATGCCTTGCCGAAGTGTTGTGAGGCTCCAGTGAGAAAATGGATGTGAACGTGCCTGGCAAGCTGAGAAGGGTTATAGGGGGTCCAGAGCCTAAAATTACAGCGGTGGTAACAAGCCACTGTTTCTTGAGCACCTACTATGTGTCAGGTCCAGTACTGCTAATCTGCTTATTGACACTAAGAGGTAGCATTGGTTGGCCCTTCTCCCAAGGAGGAACCTAGAGATCAGAGAGGTAACCTGACTTACTCAAGGCCACACAGGGGCTGGGCAGGCACAGGGGGACAAGGGGCTCAGAGTTCCCGTGATGGGCACTTGTTCCCGCTGCCGCACCCTAGCCTGGATTCTCAGGACCCCACTTTCTGTCTCTTCATCCCTCTCCCCACTTCCTGCTCAAAGAGCCAGGGGCTCCAAGGTCCTCCTGGACTGCAAGAGAGGAAACCAGCACCATTGGCTGCTCTATTTGGAGCCTAGGGAAGCCTGATTCTTCCCCTCCTCAGAACCCTTCCCTCCAGGGGCTCCCTCTGCAGGTTTATGTGGGGCAGAGAATCAGGTTAATGGAATCCTGGCTGCCTCTGGCTAGCGGGGTGGATAGCCCCCCTCCGGAACCCATCAGGGTCAGCCCTCTGCTTCCAGCCCAGCCTAACACAACCCCTCCTGAGCCCTTGGAGAGCTGGGTGCTTCCCTCACGCCTTCCTCAGGGAGCCCATGTTGACATCTCCCACCAAGAGTCACCATGGGGATTTGGTTTGATTTCGACGTTCATCATGGACCTCACCGTTTAATCATCTTTGCCAGCATCTCCTGATATCTATGCCAGCGCAGTACACTGTAGGGTTTTAAGGCTCTGGATTTGGAAGGCCCTGGATTCCTCCTGCCCCGCTCTGACCTCAGGCAAACCATTCAGGCTCCTTGAGCCTTAGTTTCTTCATCTGTAAAATGGAACTAACAGTGGACTCACTTGCAAGGGTTGTTGGGTTCAAACAAGATGATTCATACAAAGGGCCTAGCAGGTTGTGGCACATCATAGAAATCTGATATTTTTTGAACAGAAATGCTATCATGTGATGCTCACAGCTGAGTTTTTATGTAAAATATTGCCACGTTTTATTGGGGTGGGGGAGGGTAGCAGGGGGCAGCCACTCCCTATCCCAGTTTGGAATTTGTAGCCAGTGCTCACTTGGATACTTCCCAGGACCTGAACACCTACTATGTGCAAGATACTCTGCGAGGGATTCTATAGGAATAGCCTCACTTAATGGCCATCACCAGACCCGTGGCTGCCTCCAGCCTCAGGGGAACCACTGCTCTGCCTCTCAACAGGGTGAGAGGCCCCCAGCACGGACCTGTAGGGATACAGTCAGCACCTGCTGGACTTTCTGGGAAGCCCTTGGGTTACCATCTGTCTTGTCACACCAGGTCCCGACTCTCAGACTCTGGGCTTTATATTTTATAGCCAACATGGAGATTTAATTCCTCTTCCTTCATCTAGCTTTCACTTCTGAGCAAGCAAACACTTGGCTGTTCTACCTCTGAAATGTCTGCTATAGTTCTCGGGGCCTCGCCTCTGTTTTCCTACCTGTCAAATGGGGTGGTTGGATTAAATGCTTCTTTTCTATTCTAGGACTCTTGGCATAAAAGGACTGAATGTGAATTTTGTGCCTATTTGAGGCTGGGTAAATAGCCCCTTCTGCTAGCTCTGTGAGGGAGGTTCTATCATTAGCTCCATGTTACAGATGGAGAAACTGAGGCTTCGGGACATAATGTCGCCTGCTTAATACAAGGCTAGTCAGGATGGGAATGCAGGCCTGCTTGGCCCCTTTTCCTGGTGTGCAAACTTCTAAGAGATTGCAAATAACTGGAAGGAATCATGTGGTCCTGGTGTGGGTCCCGTTCAGTGTCTGCAAACCGCCCCTCCCCTCAAAGCATGGTGTCTGCTGCCAGCCTCAGTGCACAAAGGCGGTGCAGGCAGCGCCCCTTAGCACAGCCCTGGAATTCCCGCTGAAACCTTTTCTCTGTATTTTTGGAGCCCAGCCCGGTCTTGGCCCACTAGTCCTGGGAAGGAATTTGCAGTTTCTTGTTTCTCAGGGAAGGAAAAGCAAATTGTAAGCTCTAGTCTCCCTTCTCACCAAACTCAAGCATGATCGTGAACTTAAACAGCCATTTACTATTCACAAAGCCTGACCGCCTCAGCCTGCACTCACAGCCTCCACTCAGTGCCTCAACCTACCTCTCCAGCCCATTTCCAGGACTTGGCACCTTCCCTGCTGCCCAAGCAAAGGCGCCTGATGATTCCTGGACACACACCACGTGTGGCTATCTCTGGACCTTCAGTCCTGTTGCTTCCTCTGCCTGGAATGTCCTACTGCCATCCCTATAGATCCAAATTCTGCCTACTTCTGAGCCTGGCCCCGGGCAGTCCTCTGTGACACACTGACCACCCTCATATTCCCCAGCCCACAAAGCCCTTCATCTGTATCCCCAAATGGCCACATCAATCTGTTCCTTAGAGCAAGGGCTGTCTTGACTCGTACCAATCTTCCAAGTGCTCAGAACACGACCTGACCCACAGAAGGTGATCTGAAAATGTCAACTGACGGAACGGATGAATGACAGACGAGGGGAAGGGTGAAAATCGGTGTAGCCATCTGTGCACCGGACAGGTGAGGGCTGGGTGGGTTGTTGGGAGGCCTTTGGGGACCAGCACCCATGGCCCTTCACACCCTGACTTGGTATTTGAGTGGGTCCTGCAGAGCTGACCCCATCAGGCTATAGGCATCCTGCCCACACACTGGCAGTGGATTCAGCAGGCCCCTAAGACGCATGTTAACAAAAGGAGAACCATTGATGAAGCTGCTCTGGTCTGGGTGTGTGCTGGGGTGAGGAAGGGCTGACTGCAGGCCCAGGCAACTGCTCCCACCTCCCTTGCCAAGACTCCAGTGCCGGGGGTGGGCTTCCTGCCTCCCAGTGGGCCCCCCCCGCCCCGTAGTGGAGTCCACCCCCTTCTCTGGCTGTCATGCCGAGTAATGAGTTTGCCGACGTCTGTGCTTTACACAGACTCTGGCACAAAACACGTAAGATGTTCTTGCAGCTCTCACGATCTCTTATTCCTAATGTGACACTGCAACACCTGGAGATTGAAATATTCCATAACTCTTGACATGACATTCTACTACTACAGCTTTCTACACTTCCTGCCTCTCAGTCTACAAGTGAATATTCTATGTGGGTGTGTTTAGTATAATAGTCCGTAGTTCTATGACTGTAACACTAAAATTCCTACTTGTAAGGCTACAGTTTTAACATTCTATGCTTGTAAAATTCTATGATTATGACCTTTTTACGCCTGCGGCATTCTAAACTCCTGCTACTCAGTCTCTGCGTGCTTAACCTCCTTAGTGCTCCTCTGATTACGTGATTGTAACATTCTCTAATTCTATGATTATAACCTTTCTAGGCCTGTAACATTCTAAAATTCTTGCTTGACTGTGACTTTCATGCTGTACAATTCTGCGGCCCTAACAGGTGGTGATTGTAATGTCATTGAGCCGGTGATCCTGGGTTGTCTGACCTTGTCACATCCCCCAACTGCTAGCCCCTGGCTGCGTGGGGTTTTCACCAGGGCTTACAGTTCCCCTCTGAAAGGTCCTCCACTTGCTTCCAGAGTGTGGACCCTCTGGCCTTTTCCTGCCAGAACAAGGATTGGGTCAACTCAAAGCTCATCCGTGCAAATGCAGAAGAGGCCCAGGAGCTCCCAAGTGTGGGTAGGATGGGGTGGGCAGGGCTCGGGGGAAGGTGTGGAGGGACCTGGATGTCCTCCCTGCTCCCTCTTCCCACTGTCGTGTGGGTTGAGGGCAGCCTAGGCCTGCTGCTGCTGTATCCACCAGCGCACAAGGCAAGGCCTGTGTACCCACTTGTGAGCCTCAAATTAGAAATATCTGAGCTGCCATAAAGTACCCTAATTCCAAGTAGATCTCAGCCCCTGGTGATGTCTCTGCTCTAGGCACTGACTCAAGTCCTGAAGCAGCCATGACCCTCAGGCAGCTTACTTAGCCCCAATGGAACCGAGTGGGTGTGGCTGCACCAAGTGGCCAAGGGCCCAGAAGAACAGGGGTGTCCCCTCCTCAGGGCCACAGGGCCAGGGGTCTGCAAAGCGGCCTCTTTCTCCTTGTTCTGAGTGAGTGCATGCCCACACACCCATGCACACATAACTGAGGGTGCCCTTGTCAGCAGCTCCAGCTCTGTCTCTGCAGTATCTCTGTGCATGTCCCCGTGCCCAGGGCTCTGTCTGCGTGTGGATGATAAAGCCCCATGGAATAAGGTCAAGGGGCGGGCTGGTCACCTTTGGCTGGTTATCTCTGCAGTGGCTGAGCTGTTTCCAGGTGGGAGTGGTGGTGGGGGTCAGCAGGTCCCATACAGGGCCAGCTCCCAAACTCAGAATTAGGCTGCTTTCAACTCCATGCTGGGTCTGTGTAAACTACCCTGCCCCAGGGGTGGGGGTACCCAAACTCTGGCCTGACAGTGCTAGCAGTTCACCATTATCACTGCCATTGTTTACTGAGCACTTACTATGGCCTAGGCACTCGACATGGATTCCCTCAATTAGGACCTCATAGCAACCCCACCAGGTAAGTGCTATCATTACCCATTTTCCAGATGAGAACATTGAGATCTCAAGAGATGCAGCTCAAAGTAACCACTTGGTTAGGAGTCAGCTGGTTAGGGGTCAGGTTGCATCCATGCTTGATGGACAGCAAAGCCACTGCTATGTGTACGATGACCTTGCTATGGGCCAAACTGGCAGCCACTCACCTGTTGCTGTGAATACCCTGGGGGCAAGGGGTAGAACACTTCCCCTTGCAGGAGACACAGATTTGAGTCTCTAGTTCCTGCCACAGACATGCCAAGAGAGGACCTGAGCCCAGGGAGCAGCACATGCTCCTGGGGCTCCAAGGACGTACTGGTACGTTCATCTGGGGAAAAGTGCAGGGTTTCCATGGGCAAGGGGAGGAGAGTAGAGAAAGATGGGGGATTCTTCTCCTTTCATAGGAATCGTATGTTCCAGTGGGGAGAGACGGGCAGGAGCTCGGAATTCCACACTCAGTTTACTAAGAATTTCAGGAAAAACTGGTTTGGCTTGGCTGGACTGAAGGCGAAGATCAACTGGAGGTCAAAAGCAGGGGGAGGGGGCGGTGGGACATCCTAAAGAATTTGCCCCAATTCACAAACCCTCTCTGGGTTCAGGCCTCAAAGACGCGGAGATGAGCCAGAACTGGGGGGAGGTAGGCCTGACAGCATTTCTCCATTTCTCCAGGCTGGACAAGGCGTGGGCCCTAGGAAAGAGGAATGCTCTTTTGTGACCCTGGGAAACTACCTCTCCAGACCTCAGATGCCAGGCTGGGCAGTGGGATGCATTCCTGTTCAAACATCACTGGGAAAGAAATGTTGCTCTAGAACTTTTCAAAACCAAATTTGCTTGTTTATGTGTTTGTTTGCATCAGCATCAAAATCTAAATCAGAAATTTAAAATTCTCCTAGACTTCCTAGACCCCTGAGAGGACATTTGGGACCCCCTTCCCCATCCTGGGGTTTGCAGGCCCCAGTATGAGAAAGTGCGAGGTATAATTTAAGAGCTGGTGCCACAAAGAAACCCTAAACATGCTTCTTAAGCCCAAGGCCATGGGAGAAGACAGTGTCACCCACCTTTTTTAAAGAGTACCCACTTTCTGTGTTCTGGCTCACAGCTTCTGGAAGTCTCGCTGAGCCCTTGTCACAGGCCTTCCTGCCTCCTGCCTCCTCATCCAGTTCACTCACACCCTCTGCAAGCGGCAGATCTCCTGATCATGCTACTCCCCTGCTCCAGACCCTGCTGTGGCTCCCCAGCACCCTCAGGGTTACAGCTTAACAGGTTACAGCATCCAGGTCTTAGAGGGGGCCTCCTTACTCCTTGGACCACAGCCTTCATCCCCACTCTGCACTCTTAGCTCACAGCCACACTGGGACAAGAGGTCTGACTCAGCTTCTGGGCTCTTCCCACTGCTGTCACCAACTTCCCCTCAGATGATCCTCATTTGTCTAACTCTCTTGGCAGATGTGTCCTGGCTCCCACCATGGGGCAGGCCTCCTGATTTGTTTCCCACCTGCAGCAGGACCCCGTAGTCAAGGCAGCCACAGCCTCCCCGGGCAGTTCCTGCTTTGCCTTGCAAAAGGCAGAGGCCTTACCTGGGCCCCAGCACCAACTCCCACTAAGCCCTCCTGCTCCAGATGTGGGGTTCTCTGAGCCAAATGCACATCTATTCACCAACCCTGGTCAGAGCACGAGGGGTCTCCAAGACCATCTTGCTCTCCCCTCCCCTGCCCTTTCCATGGGTGAGGCATATGCCCAGAGAGGCCGAGAGTGACAGGTAGCAGTAGGGCTGGGACTAGGACCTGGGCCTCCTGAGTCCTAGCTAGATGCTCTCTCAGCCCCTCCAGTCTCCCTCCCAGGCCTCTCCACACTCCACCCAAGGGTGGCCACCACAGTGTGTGCTCTGCCTGGGCTGTGAGGGGAGGTGGGTGTGCACACAGCTCACCCCTAAAAAACTGCATCTCTGCTGGGAGCAGGGTGACGACACCTAGGTTATCAGCCCCATTTCACAGGGGCTCAGAGAGGTCAATTGCTTTTTCTAAGCTCACAAGGCTAGAAAGTACCAAAAACTAGAACATGAATCCAGGTCTTTTTGAATCCAGAGCCCATGTCCAGAAAGTGTGGTCCATTTACAGGGCCTGTGTAAAACCATGGTGCACTCACAGACTGCTCTGACTTATGAATGTTCTGGGAGCCCCTGGTGACCTGAGAATACTCCCTTGAGAAGGTGAGGAGAGCGTCCCAGCCCCAAGTTTTCTGCCCCTGGGGCCCAGGAGTAGCCAGGCTCTCTGTTACCAGCTCGGCCTAGCCCTGGGATGCTTGGCAATGCCCTTGGGAACATGGCTCTGGCCAACCCACCCTGCCCTGCCCACAGGTGCCCTGGGACAGAATGCTCATAGGACGGCCATCCCAGGCTGGAGCTGAAAATTAAATTAAAACCACGACAGGGACAGTTAATTAAAGCAGATTAGCGCGAGACTAATTAGGGACACTGACACTGGAACCATCGCACTCCAAGATGTTAATTAGCTGTTCATTAATGTCAGCTCCTTGTTCAAGAGAGAAATATGAACAGCCCTTCTCCGGGGCTTCATCCTAGAGCTGAGTAAACAGGGGCAGCTGCCCAATGGCAGCCTCGGCCTCCACCCATCTTCCCTCCCTCCCTCTGGCCCTGGTGTATGCCTGCTCTCTTTGTCTCCTTCCTACCCCAGTTTCTGGATGTCAGCACTGCTAGAGAGACCCTAGACCCACGAGAAGGAGGAGGTCAGCCAGGGCCAAACACACAGAGGCTCTGGAAGAAAGGTGGCTTATTTGCCCTTTAAGCCA
This sequence comes from Nycticebus coucang, assembly GCF_027406575.1. Classification (NCBI taxonomy): domain Eukaryota; kingdom Metazoa; phylum Chordata; class Mammalia; order Primates; family Lorisidae; genus Nycticebus; species Nycticebus coucang. The sequence goes on along the minus strand of NC_069801.1, from coordinate 17,127,931 downwards.
GCTATGTACACAGGGAACCCTCTATCTCTGCCTCCCCACTCTTTCACCTGGGCTATATAGAAGCTATTCTTCATTTCTTCCCTTTTTCTGCCCCTCCATCCATTATCCCATCCATCCATCCATCCACCCTTCAGTCTCTCCATCCAAACATTTTATATTTCCCATATGCACAAATGCACACACACATTCTGTGTACAATGTCCATCCATCCATCCTCCAGTTCATCTAATCTTCAGTGTATCCTGCCTATGTTTCATTCATCGGTCCATCCATCCTTCCATTCATCTGTCCAACCATGTGTCTACTCATCTATTCACAAATCCATCACTTTTACCCATCCATGAATCCTTTTTTCAAAAACCTACCTACCTATCCATCCCCTCCCCATATCTGTTTTTCCCTTTGCTGATCCATTCATTTAGCATTAACCCATCCAGTCACTCTGTTCACCCATTTATCAACCTATTTTCTTATCCACTGATTCATCCATCTACCCAGTGAACCTACCAATACATCTGAGTCTTCTATCCATAGACACCAGCCACTTGCTCATTCATTCACTCACTGTCATTCCTTCAGTGCTGATTCTTCCACCTACCTACTAATCACTCGTCCTTCCATTGCTTCTCTTTTTTTTTTTTTTTTTTTGTGGTTTTTGGCCGGGGCTGGGTTTGAACCTGCCACCTCTGGCATATGGGACTGGCGCCCTACTCCTTGAGCCACAGGCGCCGCCCTTTCCATTGCTTCTCACATCCATCTACTGAACACCTACTGTGTGCCAGGTACTATACTAGGTACAGAGGTAGAGGAGGAATACAGAGATGAGGAAAAGCTTAGATGGTAGAATCCATACTCTCATTCCTGCTTTTTTTTTTTTTTTGAGGCAGAGTCCCATTTGGTCATCCTCAGTAGAGTGCCGTGGCGTCTTAGCTCACAGCAACCTCAAACTCTTGGGCTCAAGCGATCCTCCAATCCTTTTGCCTCAGCCTCCCAAGTAGCTGGGACTACAGGTGCCCACCACAATACCCGGCTATGTTTTAGAGACAGGGTCTCACTCTGGTTCAGGCTGGTCTCGAACTCCTGAGCTCAGGCAATCCACCCGCCTTGGCCTCCCAAGTGTCATTCCTGCTTTACAGATGAGAAAATCAAGATCGAAAGAGGTGAAGTTATTTGCTCAAGGTCATCCAGAAAATTATTCATCCAATGTTCATTTAATTCATATTTATTACATTGCCTATTTATTATATATCACTTGAGGATAGAGTGACAGACACAGTTCCTAACTGTATGAGCATCACAGTCTAGAGAAGCAAGAAAAGCAATTTGCAAGAAGATCTAAATCACTGCTGACCCCTCAAATGCACACAGACGTTTTGTAAACAATTTCAGGGCTACACATGCACCTTAGGTCAAGATTGGTGCTGCTGGTTTGAGACATACAAGTAAAGAACATGCCAACGCCGTGCTTTATACTTCATAATACAAAAGTGAAGAGGGGTCAGTGGAGGCTTCCTGGAGGAGGTGGTACCCAGCTGGGTTGTGAAGGATGGGCAAGGTTAGCCAAATGAGGTTAGCTAACCTCCATTCGCACATTCTGTTTTATGTGCAAACCTTAGAGGACTGAGGCAGTCAAAGGTGCTCTTCTGGAACCATGGTGGGCCAGTCTGGGGTTGGGAATGCAGCCTGCTATGTGCAGAAGTGAGGCCAATCTAACTTGGACCCAGGTGCCCTCCCCAGCTTTTCCTAAAACTTAATCAAGACCTGCCTCTGGCCCCACTATTCCCCTTGCTTTGGGAATGGACATAGATGGGGTACATGGAAGTCTCAGTGCATCATCTCGGGATCAGGACCTAATCACTGCCAGAGAATCTCCTGGAAACCTCCAGGCTTGCCGTCCTCTGCCAGACAGAGGGAAAGGAAGCTACATTCTAGGTGTGAACCTCAGCCACATGGCTCTGCGGGACAGGTCCTTCCTAGTTCCAGCCTCTGTCTGAGTGTGGGAACTGGAAAGCAGGGAGAGGAGTCTTCTGTGGACACTGGGCCAGCTATAGGATGCAGCTGGACAGCAGGCCATGGCAGCACATCACAGATCTCTGGCAGTTGGTCCAGGCTCTGGCCTGGATACCAGTGCCTGCCTTGACCCAGGACAGGCCCCTGCAGCCAACATAGCCTTCTCTTTGCTCTTGCCCGCTCCCGCTTGCTTGGTAATGGTGGGTACCTGCTCTAGGTCGGTGTCCCATCAGGTCAAGGTCACAATGCTGGTTGGCTTCATTTGAGACAACTAGATATTCCCAGAACAGCAGGAATTTATGAGGCAGAAAGACCTGGGTTCGAATCACACCTCCACTATTTAGGAGCTACATGACTTCAAGTGAGTCACTACCATTCTGAGCCTCCACTGTGAAACAGAGTTGATATTAACACCATCCTTGCTTTCTTTCTTGTCTTCATTTTTAATGTATTCATTTTAAATTTATTTTTAGCATTGCTTGGTAGGCCTTTCCATCCCTTTACTTTTGATCCTTCCTTCATCATTTTGCTTCAGATGTGTCTTTTAAAGATGATGTAGCTGAACCTATTCTATTTTTTACCCTGAGGGTCGTTGTCTATCAGTAAGGGGATATAACTTGCTCACATTTATTGCAGCACTGTACATGGCAGGTGCCTAACAAGGATGATTCTTTCCCCCAGCATCTCCCAGGGACCTTAGTTTTTGTCCTCCCTTATCTATCACCCTTTCCACACCTACTACCTTTGGTGCCCCGTAGGCTTGAGGAATAGGGCTCTGTTGGCAAAGGGTTATGTCTGCTAAGCAAAAGCTACTCTTCGCTTCAGGGTATTCTCAGGATTCCTGACTGCCAGAGCAGGAAAGACCTTTAAAATCCTCAGACCACAATACTGAAGGCCAAGATCAGACATCTTTAGTACAGATGCTGGGAACAGAATCAGGTCCTCTGTTACTCAACCCAGAAGGTGAAAACGCCCCAAAGTGCAGCAACCCTAAGGCCCAGGCAAGGGAGAAGTGAAAATAGGGAAGTGAGTGGAACAATCCAAGAACCAGAAGGAAGGTCCCAGAACGTGGGAGGGATAGACAGCACTGGGCCAAGAAATTGGTTTTCTGATTATTAAAGACAGGCTTTTGGGGCGGCGCCTGTGGCTCAGTGAGTAGGGCGCCGGCCCCATATGCCGAGGGTGGTGGGTTCAAACCCAGCCCCGGCCAAACTGCAACAACAAAAAAAATAGCCGGGCGTTGTGGCGGGCGCCTGTAGTCCCAGCTGCTTGGGAGGCTGAGGCAAGAGAATTGCGTAAGCCCAAGAGTTAGAGGTTGCTGTGAGCCGTGTGACGCCACGACACTCTACCTCTACCGAGGGCAGTACAGTGAGACTCTGTTTCTACAAAAAAAAAAAAAAAAAAAAAGACAGGCTTTTGAACCTGACTCTGCACCCATTCTCCATTCAAGTCCTGTCCCCTCTCTGGGCTTCAGGAAGCTAAGTTCGATGACTTATCAGATTGCACTATAAAATTCCATCTAAACGTCTAGAGCAGTGATTTTCAACCAGTGTGCCACAGCTGTGCTGGGAGAGGATCTTAGGTATGCTGTGAAAATTTTTAAAGATCATTAATTAAATTATTTTTGAAAGAAGTTTTTTTTTTTTTTTTTTTTTTACTCTTTTTATGGATCAACATAATTTTTAAGTGTGCCAGAGAAGTTTAACTATAGGTTCAAGTGTGCTGTGAGATAAAAAAAGGTTGAAAAACACTGGTCTAAGTAGTTGTAACCTAGGTCTTTGTACCCTCAATGAATCCCCAACAATAAAAAAAAAGAAAAGAAGGCTCGGCGCCTGTGGTTCAAGCAGCTAAGGCGCCAGCCACATACACCTGAGCTGGCGGGTTCCAATCCAGCCCGGGCCCAACAAACAACAACGATAGCTGTAACCAAAAGATAGCCAGGCGTTGTAGCGGGCGCCTGTAGTCCCAGCTACTTGGGAGGCGGAAGCAGGAGAATCGCTTGAGCCCAGGAGGTGGAGGTTGCTGTGAGCTGCGATGCCATGGCACTCTACCCAGGGCAACATCTTGAGGCTCTGTCTCAAAAAAACAAAAAGAAAAAGAAAAAAGGAAAGAAAAGAAAATAGAAGGCTACTAAACAATAAAAAAAAAGAAAAACACTGATCTAAAGGGATAGTTTAGAGTGGGTGTCACTGATGATTGCCCCAATAGCTGGCCTCCCCTTGTTCCTCAACAATAGCTCCTGATTTTTAGTTGGGCATGCAGCCTTCCAGAATCAAGCCTACACTTCCTGCCTGTCTTGCAGCCAGGTATGGTCCTGTGATTTAGTTCTGGCCAATTGGATGTTAGCAGAAATGGTAGGTGCAATTTCCAAGAAGTGTCCTTAAAAGAAACATGCATATTTATCTTTTTACTCTTTCTTCTATCCCACTGGCTGGAATGTGGATGTGATGGTTGGAGGGTTGGCAGCCAATGTAGGTCCTGAAACCAAGACAAGAGCCTAGGTCTTTGATAATCATGTAACTGCCACATCAGCCTTGGACTGCCTACCTCTGGATTTTATTCACTTGCGAGAGGAATAAACTGTTATCTTGTTCAAGTCATGGTTATTTTGATTTTCTGTTACTCACAACCCCAACTGATATAAGTTGTTAAAAATGCATGCTGGGCGGCGTCTGTGGCTCAAAGGAGTAGGGTGCCGGCTCCATATACCAGAGGTGGCAGGTTCAAACCTGGCCCGGTCAAAAACTGCAAAAAAAAAATGCATGCTGTGGATTCGAACACATCTAGTTTGAATTCCACCGATGGGAGTGATTTTATGCAAATCACTTAATCTCTCAGTTTCAGTTTCCCAATCTGTGAAATGGTTATAAATATGAAGCTATTGGTATAGTACCTGTTTCACTGTTAAGGGCTTAGTAAATAACAACTGCACTTTGTTGTTACTAATGTCATTATCAGCTCATCTCTTCCCTAGGAGCCTGAGGGAACTGTAACTTCTATGGCTCTCTGGCTTTTAGGAGAATTATCTTCACTCTACATGTGGCATTTTGGGATGGTACAAGTAAGAGTGGAGACACCAAGACTCCAATGCCAGAAAGACGTGGGTTTAAATCTCAACTTTACCAATTATTAGCTGGGTGATCTTAGCCAAGCCTTGCCACTTTATGAGCCTGCCAGTCTCATCTTTTCCTGGGGATGGTGATACGAACCTCTCTAGGGTTGTTTTGTAGTTTCAATCTGATAACCTTGGGGAGGGTCAGGGGTGTGATTATTGCAGGAGAAATGGGAGCTGTGATAACCTTGGGGAGGACCAGGGGTGGGATTACTGCAGGAGAAGGGGAGCCTCCGGAAGTATCTGTCTTCAGAGGGAAGACACATGAGTGGTGTGGGTATGACCAGACTGGTCTCAGCTCTTCCGGAGAGTAAAGCCACACCATCACTCATCTTTTAGGCTAACTGGCCCTGAGGGGGTGGTTAAGATTCAGGGAGAAAAACCATAGCTCCATTTTTAAAAAACCCAATCAATTTGCAGCAATCCAAATAAAAGCCATTAGATGTGCTTCCCCACCGGAGATACCCAGAGGCCTCTTCCTCACCAGGCTCCCAGGAAATTGATTGGCAATTACTGACACTAATGGGGGCTGGAGAGGTCTGGTGATTTCCCCATTACTCTCTGGGGACAATGATGACATGTCAAGATCTGTCAGGCCAAGCTCGTCCTGGGGTGGTCGAGACCCCAGATCTGGCCAGAGACAGGCAGCCAGCTGGGGATGAGTCCCCCCTTGAGACCCTCACCCCTTTACTTATTTATAGCTTGGTTGGACTCATGGTGAGTTAATGGTCCTACTGGTGGGGATGCAGATGGTGGGTCCCATGACAGGAGGTGGGAGACAGGAGAGGTTTCCAGGTCTGCCCTTTGACCTGGATCTGGAATTACATAAAGGAGGTCTCAGTTCACACAGGAAGTCTGGGGGCAGAAAGGGAAAGGAAGGGTGGCCAGAGAGACTGAAACTGAAGTTGTGAGAGGCGGAGGCTAGAGGTGTAGTTTTGAGACAAAATGCAAAGGCACAAAGACCAGCTGGGAGACCAAACTGTGGGAATGTAGAGGAGGCAGGGCCCTGAGGACCTAGTTTAGGATTGTTTTTAAATAGATCCTTGGCAGCCAAGGCACAGAGAGGACAAGGCACTGGCCTGAAGCCTCCCAGCACAGCTCTGGGGGAGCTGGGACTAGACCTTCACTAGCTGCCCAGCGAGCTAGGAAGTGCGATTTCCCCTGGAATGGGGGGTGGGGGGGAGTTTGAGGCAGCGGGGGTGGGGGTGGGTGGGGGATCTCTGAACCTGGGAATGGGTCCCTGTGTAATGGGGAGGGAGACGCATGAACAGAAGATGACAGGGGAGGCAGTGGAGTGTGGAAGCTGGAGGAAAGGGTGGCCACCTGTCCCAGTCTTGGGAAGGGCATGGTTGAGGGATGATTCCTGGAGGAGATGACGTCAAAACTGAGCCCTGGAGGATAAGCGGGTGGTAAGACAAATGGTGAGGAGGAGGGAGCAGGGAGAGGGAATTCTAGGCAGCAGAACAGCACTGCAAAGGCTCCGAGGTGGGACCAAGAGCATCCCTGCTGTGCAGCCCAGCTGGCAGGCAGCATGGTGGTGCCAGGGAAAGAGGCCAGAGAGGAGGCCGGGCCAGGAGGTGATGGGCCTTCCTGGTAGGGTGGGAAGGAGTCTGAGCTTTGTCTGTGCGTAATCAGGGTGTGTTTTAGGAAGATATTCACCAGGACCTGATTTCCATTTTAGAGAGAAGGTTCTGGCACTGCTGGAGGACCATGAATCAATGGGGAAGGAGCAGACAGGGAGTGTGATCAGCAGGCTGCTGCGGGCAGTCCGGAGAACCATGAAAAGGCCTGCTCTGGGGCAGCGAGGAGTGGGCTGGAGGGAAGGTGGCTACTTGGAGGTATTTGGGAGGGAAGATGGACAGGTTGTGGTGTCTGGCTGCATGGTAGGCCTAAGGTGTTGTGGGGGTGTCTGGAGGATGTCGTAGGGGTGGGATTGAAGGGAAAGGCAGTACAGAGCTGGCCAAGTAGGCTGAGTTTGAGGGATGGAAAGGATGAGCACAGGGACTGAATATGGGTAGATGGCCAGGCTCAGAGAGGGGTGAAAGGGAGGCAAGAGACTGAGGCTCAGAGAAGGTAAGTGTGTAATCCAAGGTTACACAGCCGGGGGGGCCTGCTGGGTTTAACCCCCAAACCCATACATTTCCTGTCACTCGAGTTGCCCTGCAGGGAAGAGATTGATGGGCTGCCCCTCACCACTCAGAGGTTCCACGGGTAGCCCTGACCCTCTGTCTCACCTCCCAGGCCAACTCCAGAGAGCTCAGGGCTAGAGTTCTTTCTGTTCCAACTGTCAGGCCAGTCCACCCTTGGCTATAGAAATGCAGGCCTTTGGCAGACGGGCAGTGAGGTCGAGACCACTCCACTCTGAGACCACCCACTCTGGGTGTGGGTGACCTCCTGGCTGGTATGAATTCTCAGGGACCTGAACTTTAGTCACACCCAGAGTGATTGTGGAAGCCAAGCCTGCCTTTGACCTGCCTTCTCTGAGCTCTGGCAGAAGGAGGCTGAGCCTGCACACCTTCTGGGTAGGCACCTCTCTCACTGGTCAAGAAGCTCCTGAGCAAAAAACATTGCAAGTCCTGAAAATTCTAAGCAGCTCAGGAGCCAAAGCCTCACTGCCTAAAGCACAGATGGGGGCTGAAGACGAGGTTCCATCAGTGGGCATTCTGAGCAGGAAGGAGGCCATGGGAGTGTATGGCCACAGAGTTGTCCCTGTGACTATAAAGGCAGCAGATTACCCCACCAACAAGCACATGCTTGGAGCCAGGCAGCTGTGTGTTCTAATCTAGCTGTGTGACTTTGGGTGAGTCACTAAACCTCTCTGTGCCACATGTCATCTGTAAAATGGGGATAAGATCAGTGCCTGCTTCACAGGGTGGTTGTAAGAATTCAGTGAGTTAATACATGTCAAAAACAAACAACAAACTTAGCGCAGTTCATGGTCTAAAAATGTTGCTTGAGAGGATGATGACCATGCCACAGGTGGCCACATCAAAGTCACACTGTTCTGGTGTGGCTTGAACTGACCCTGTGGAGGGAGCAAGCCTGGTTATATTTATTTTTGGCTCATTCTTATCCTTGGGGGCTGGTTGTGGCATTGAGCGAGGCTGCCCGTGCACCTGGGTATCGATCTTCCCATCTACCAGGAAGGCACAATGCATTTAAAGCATCAGTCAGCCGCCCAGGGATTATCCCAGCTGGGAGCCCGCCTGCCCATTTGCAGCTCTGCAAGTGGGTCAGGGAGTTGGAGGAAAGCAAAACTTCTCTGAGGGGCCCCCAGGATGGGGATAACAGATTCCAGAATCTTTAAACAGTCTAGTGGTCAACGCCCTGGTCAGGAGACATGGACTGAGGTCCTGGCTTGGCCCCAACACCCCTGGTGACCTTAGAGAAATCACTCGGTCACCAACAGCCTGATTGCTTTTAGAGTTTACATACCCTGCTCCTGTCTACCACCACTGCATCTGGGAGTAGGGCAGAGCATAAGTCACCATTCCCACTTCACAGAGGGGAAAACTGAGGGTCCCCGCCACCAGCCTGCCCAAGGCCACACTGCAGGTAAGCAAGTGGCCTCTCCAGGCCTTGGCTCTGTCTGATACTTCACTCTGGGCCTACCCTGTTCAACTGCCATGGGGAGTCACCTGGTAGCAAGAGCTTTAGCTCTGGAGGTGACAGAGGCCTGCCTGCCGAGTAGTGTCGACCACTGTGGTCAGTAACATGAGAGAGGCGGTCAGGCTGCAGGAGAAGGTGCCTCCAGGCTGGGGCGTGGGAGAGGCAGAACAGGAGCTCTAGGCAGAGGGAGGCAGGGGCAAATCTGAGACATGTGGTACGGGGGGCGTAGTTGGCCAGTGATGAGGATTTCGGGGAAGGCTGCTAGAGATGGCAATGGGGCATGAAGGGCAAGAAGCAGGACTAGGAGTGTGACCAGGGGGAGCTTCCATGGGGCATAAGCAGGGATGGGCCTCCTGATCAACCAGGCCTTCAGCACTGTGTACAGCCCCTCCCCAGTGATGGGACCCAGTAGGGCTTCCAGCCTGGAGGGAGACCCCTAATCCACACTCGCTCAAGTGGCTGAGATGAGATGGGAGAGGGGCAGTCAGATCTGAAGAACAGGGAGGTATAATTTCCACTTATACATGGGGGAAAAGAAACCCAGAAAGGTTAAATTATTGGCCTCAGGTGGCACAGCACATGAGTGGGAGAGCTGGATTCTAAATCTTGTCCCACTGCTGCCAACACCCACATACCTTCTGCTCCTCAGAAGAGCAGATGCCCAATGGGCTCGGTGGCTTCACAGACGGAGGCCTTGGAGAGAAAGCTGGGCGCTCATGCTGCCGTTGGCTCCAGCGCTGTCCAGGGCAACCAGCCTCCTTCTGATCCCAGACGCCCACGCTGCCTTGGGATATTTGCCCAGGGCCTACAGACCACTCTGGAAACTATGAACAACAGCCCTTGCAAAGGTAACAGATTCTGGAATCTTTAAACAGTCTTTAGAGCCTCAAAACAGCTTCCAGGACTGACAAATTGCTTCCAAAATGTTCAAATGCCTTTGGAATCTTTGAACAGCCCATGAGACTTGGATCAAAATTAAGAGCCAAGGAGGGCCTGGGGCCAATGCAGGGCCCAGGCTGTCCATGCACCCGGCCCACGGCCTGAAACTGGGCCGGACCACACCTCAGGTCTGACGGAGCAGCTTCACGGTAGCCCAGAATGAGCACTAAACCCAGAGTCAGAGCCCAGCAAGGCTTCATCTGGCCTCCGCCTTGATGGGTGATGTTGGGAAAATAATTTCTTTTGTCTGAGCCTCAGTTTCCATATTCACAAAATGGGGTTCTGGATTCAAACTCAGGCCCTTGCTCCCTGTCTGACCCCTGGCTTTAGCCTGTCCTGATCCCAGGGGTGGAGGGTGGGGGCCAGAGAGGAGGCCCTGGCCTGTGCCTCTGCCATCACGAAGCTGACTTGACCTTTTCACTCTTCACAGGAACTGGATTTAAACCCTCAACCCTTATCTTTAGCAAGTGCTTCTCAGGAAAGAACGCCACGGGTGCCTTGCCCGACGTGGCACCTGCCCCAGCACCTGGCAGCCTTCACGCATGGCCACAGAGGGTGGCCAGTATCAGCCACCCAGAGCTGTCTCCATGGTGACAGGCCCCGAGCCAAACTAGGCTTTTGAAGAACACTCACAAGGGCACACACTTACCCCAGATGCGCTGGTGTGCATTTGTGAAGCAAAACAGCTCAGGCCAGCCCCATGCCTTGTCAGCCACAGCTGCATGACCTCAGTTAGGACACAGCTTCTGGGCTGCTGGGCTTGGGCTCCTGCTCCCTCCCAACCTCCCTGGGCCCTACCTCAGACCTACACCCCCACCTTACAGCTTTAAAGGTAGAGATGCACCTTAGCTGCAGTTGGCTTCTTGGCTGGCTGTGTGACCTCGCACAAGTACATTCAACTCTCTGAGCACCAGTGTCCTCATCTGCAATGTGGGCTGGAGGAGGCTACCAGGATGCATTGCAAGGAGGACTGACAGACTGACAGAGAGAGGAACAGAAAAGGCAGAGCATGGTACAGAGTGGGTGCTTAGGGGGTGTCCAGTATGACCCCTGCACAGGTGCATAGGGTGCACTGCTCCGGCCAGTGTCAGGGTCTCTCCCACCTGCTCCCACCACACCCTGTATGTCGACTTGCACTAGAGCGCACATCACGTGGAATGGCAATAGTCTATTCACTTGTTTCCAAATAAGCTTGAGCAGCCGACACCAGTGCCCTACCATCCTCACTGAGCGATGCTTGGGGTTGGCACTCAACAGGTCCTCAATAAACAAATGTAAGCAAATGAATACACCTGGTGGCTATCATTTCTGAGTCTCAGAACTGGGTCCCAGTCTTTGGAGGACCAGGAGGCATATTTCAGGGGGAAGTAGGAGGTGGTGGGGATAGAAAAGATTCCTGGTAATGGACAGAAAGGTCAGCCAGGGTGCCTGAGGGCTCTGGACAAAGGCCTCTTGATATAAAGAGCCCAACTTTTGTCACTGGAGCCTCCATGTGCTGTGGTCATATGTCTGGTAGACAGTAATGCTTCACCCAGGAAACCTGGGCATGCCCATCCACGTCCTGAGGCCTCGGGGTGCCTGCCGCAGAGCCTGTCTCCCAGCTGGCCTCCACAGCTTCGACCTTTTGCCCTCCACTGGCACCCACCTCAGATGCCCACCTTGAGGTCAACCTCCTATGGCACAGGCCCTTTGTGCTCCCATGAGGAGCCAGACAGCACCCTTGAACACATATTAAACTGTCCCTGCCCTTGGCCTCTGATCTCTGAAACCTGACTAAATCCCATTCTGCTTGATACCACCCTACATCCCCTCACACTCTATTCTACACCTTCATGCCAGACTCCAAAGCACCTGAAACAACCCATTCCTGCCAGCAGCGCCCCTCCAAGACAACAGATTCAAGGCTCGAATTCAGCAGGGCTTCCAGCCTGGAGGGAGACACAGATCTGACCGCCCCTCTCCCATCTCATTTCAGCCACTTGAGTGAGTGTGGATTGGGGGTCTCCCTCCAGGCTGGAAGCCCTACTGTAGCTCTACCCCTACAAGCTGTGCGACCTCTGACAAGTTACTGAACCTCTCTGAGCCTGGGTTTCCTCACCTGGGAAATAGGAGGAGAGGAGAACCTGCCTGACAGGTTACTGAGAGGATGAGGCAAGTTGAAGGAGATGGATATGCTTTGTAAATAGAAAAGTACGAGGTAGGTGTTGGAGTTAAAAGAATTATAATGGGTTATAATATTGAACTATAATGTAAGTACGTATGATATGGCTAATTATAACAAATTACAAGTTATTGATTAAAAGGGTACCAGAGATTGGTGCCTGTGGCTCAAAGGAATAGGGCGCCAGCCCCATATACAGGAGGTGGCAGGTTCAAACCCAGCCCCGGCCAAAAAAAAAAAAAAGGGTACCAGATGCCAGGAACTAGCTGGGGCTTGTGGGTAACAGAAGAAAAGTATAAAATACAGATTTAAGCTCCTATGTCCAGTGGGTGTGGTCTATAGTCATTCACATGTCCCTTGGTCTGTCTTGTTGTCAATCTGGCCATTCTGCCAACACTCATTAGACTCCTGCCAGGCATAGGGTGCTTGCAAAGGCTCAGACAGGGTGAAAGTGGCAATACACTTGACCTCCACCCATGATAAAGATCATTACCAGTAACTGTGTATGGAGTCCCAAGTACCCCACCTTGCCCAAATCCTCTTTTAAGTCTCACAACTATTACTGCCCCATTTTACAGATGAAGATGCCAAGGCTGAGAGAGGCTGGGGCCAGGATCCAGCTCCACTTGGATGGCCCTCTTGCCCTGGTGCCATGTCCTTCTCCTCCATGGCTACCCTGATGTCCTCTCCCACCTGCCTTCATGGGAGGTCAGCTCATCGTGTTTTAAGAGTACCTCACTCTCCACAGCCTCTGCCCCCAATTCCCTTCATTCTAGAAGGCCCCTCCTCCAGCTCAGTCAGGTGGGTCTGGCACACCCATGTACCACCCTCCTCCCTCTACGGTTCCTAAGGGCTCATAATTTCCATCTTAATCCATTCCTGATTAATTTTCTGACAAAATGTGTTCCATGATTTCACTGACATCACTGCTGCCCACTCTGAATGGAAGCCTTGCGGAAAATCCCCAGGTAGGTCTGAGGTGTGCCCACTGCCCTGACAGGCTCCAGCCCCACAGGCTAGGGCTGGGATTTTATGCTCAGCAGGGCCTCAGTCCACTTCTTGTACCCAGACTTTTCTTTTTTTTTTTTTTTTATAAAGTTTCTTTTTATTTATTTATTTATTTTTTTTTGGCCGGGTCTGGGTTTGAACCTGCCACCTCCGGCATATGGGACCGGCACCCTACTCACTGAGCCACAGGTGCCGCCCCCAGACTTTTCTTTAGCCCCTTTTCGCTCCACCCACAAGGACAGAAAGGCTTGGGACAGCCATGCTGAGAGTGAAAGTAGAGGGGAAAGATGGCTTCCTGCCCTGATCTAGCTTGGACACCCTAAGTCTGATGGGGCTGATGTGAGCTGGCTCTGTGGCCCTGGTCATCAGAGTGTGAGGGGTCAAGCAGACAGGCACACAGAGCATTTGAGTCCTGTGCAGACTTCACAAATGTGGGATCTGAACTTGGCCTTCCAGGAACTCCTAGGCCAGTGATGTCCAAAGCAGACGATGGCTAGGCTGAGTGGCATTGAGCAGTCCCTTCCTGCCACAGGATTGTGTTAGTGATGGCAGGCTCCTGTTCCCATTTTCACCTGGCTGGTGCCCTGGTGTCCAGCACAAGAGCTGCTCAGTCCACCTATCTTAGTCCCTTGACCACAGTGATCTTACCAAACACCCAATTAGACTGAACTCTGGGTCACTCCCTAGCACATAAAGCATTGCAGCGTCCATGCTTAATTTTCCACCTGGAATGCCCTTTGGACCCTTCCTCACCTGGCAGATTCCTAGTCAGCCTTCAAAGCCCAGAACAAGGTTTGTTTCCTAAGTAAAGCTCTACCCCACCTTCAGAACCTATACGGGCTGGCTAGACCTTCTTGGGCTCACATACCATACAGAACCTTGAACATGATACTTCCCAGAGCAGGGCAGGAGCATCTCTCATTCTTTTCTATACCTGGTGCAGAGCCCACACACTGGATTTGCTCTTGCCACTGGCTCAGTCTTGGTGCTTAACACAGTGCTATGTACACTCAAAGAACCAGGAGGGAAGTCAGTTCTGGGTTCAAGTCCCAGTTCCCCTGTGTGATCTGGGAGATGTCTCCTAACCTCTCTGGGAGTCAGTTTCCTCATCTATAAAATAGGAATAATTATGTCAGCCTCGCAGAGAGATAGTGAGCATTCCACAACATAAGGAGCCTGGCATGTAGTAAATGCTAAGTAAATGAATGAATATATATAGGTTATGTATATTAATATATCATGTACTAAGAAGAATGAATAAAGACTGCAGTTCCCTAGAAATTTGTTCTCAGGCACTGATCCCTTGGAAAAACATCTTAGGAGGGTTTCCATCTGATCTATAGACATCTCTGCACCCCAGCCTAAGCTCCACTTAATTGTCTCGCTCTAAGGGTGCCGAGTAAATACTCCAGGCCAGCTGGTGCCTGGAAACTGCCAATTGCCGAGGAACAGCTCGTTAATTTTCCCGTCTCTGCATATAGACCCTGCAGCTTCTGCAACTCATCTTGGGAAATTGAGTGGAGCGGGTCAGGCTGGGGCCAGGGGTCACAGGAAGTGGGGTTGGGGGTGCCAGGGGACTTGAAAGAGCCTACAGAGACACCGCCGGGAAGCTGTCCCGGCTGCAGGAAACAGGCCTGGAGTTGCCGAAAGGCAGACGGATCCCAGGCCTGGCCCAGCCCTGCCAGCTCTGACTCAGCTCTCTGGTCTCCATTGGGGTGGGAGAAGCCAGGGCCTCCTAGAGAGACTAGACACATGCCATCCCTCAGGGTGGCCAGACCTGGGACCACGAGGTCCCATACTAATGTAGGAGAGGTGCTATGGCATGGAGGTTGAGAGTGTGACTCTGGTGTGGGGCTCCTTAGGTTTGGATCCTGGCCCTGCACATGGGTGTGTGTTGGGTGTTACTTTGTGCCTCAGTGTCCCTCTCTGTAAGATGAGAGGACTGAGATTAATAGCCATGTCACAGAGCTGTTGAGAGAATTAAATATACATTAAGAGCTTAGAACAGTGCCTGGCACATAAAAATCACTCAGTAAATGTTAAGCTTTTATTATTCTCTTTTCTTCTTCTTTTGGAAGCATCCTATTTAGATGTTTTCATCTGGGAAATATGAGCCCTGGACTTGACTCTGCGGCAACATGTCAGTTTCACCACCCTGGCCAGCTCCCGGAAGTCTGCCTGTGTTTCCTCTGGACTGAGTGAAAGAGGGCTGCGGTTCATTTGCAATGGCCCCACTGGGCCCAGAAAGGAAGAGAGGCAGCCTATGGGCCTCTCACCTGCCACCACTGGGGCATCTCGTTTACTCAGCAGGTATTTACTGAGCCCCTGCTCTGTACCAGGAGATGGGCTAGGTCCTAGGATACACTGGTGAGCAAAAAGAGTCCCACATCTGGAGCTGAGAGGGGAGTGGTGTAGTCCTGCGTTCAGGGGTAAGCCAAGGTCCCCTTCTGGCACCAGTTTGCTGTGACCTTAGCCCTCCTGGGCCTCTGTCTCCTTATTCACAATGGACACAGTGACACCTTTTCTAGAATTTGCTTTCCCTGCCCCTGGCCTTTTGCTAGAATCCTCTTGCCCCACTGTCCTTTTTTTTGAGATCAACTATTCACCCTTGAGAACTGGCTCAAATGTTCCCATCTCTCCCTGCAAACACTCCCTCCCTCCTCTGTGCTGCCTGACAATTCTGCAGAGCCTTCTGCTACTGTAGGACACTGCCACTACATAAGGGTCTGTCACTAGCATCTTCCCTTTAATGGGACCACCCGTAGGGTATGGTTGCAGCTGTGCCTTCTCTGACACGCAGGGGTTGCCTGGCACGTGGCACAGATGCAGACCACAGGGCAAAGGCCAGCAGGGAGCTGGATCAGCTGCCCTTTCGGCCTCTAGGAGTTTGGGCTCCTCATATGCTTAGATCTGACTAGTATGCTCCAAATGTCAGAGCCTGATCTTAAATGCAGGTTCTTCTACTTTCCAGTCAGGCTGGGCCAAGATGGTCATTTCACAGCTCCATCTATAAAATGGGGATACGTCAGAATTATGTTCCGAAGTCTCTGTGCCCTAATATACAGCAGGCGCTCCATAAAAGACTTTTCTCCCTTTTCCTTTCTTCCTAAGATAGTACTCAAGGCCAGTACCTGTGCCCTACACTGCCCAGGTTAGAGACTAGGTCCTACACAGCAGCTCAAATTCCAGGAAGCAGGGTCCAGAGGAACAGAGGAGACAGAAGGGGACTCAGGAGGTGGCAGGTTCCTTGAAGGTGCTTCAGCTGGACTTGGCACCCACAGACTGTTCCTCGAGGAGTTAAGACCCACAGCCCACATGTGCCAGGCCACTCCAGGGTCCCCAGCTCTTCCCCTCCCTTTCCTGGCAGGGAAGCGTTCCCATCCTTCCTTTAAGCAGAGGCGCCTGCCTCTTGGTGCTGCAGCCGGAGCGCTGATAATAAAGGCACCTCTGTGTGTCTCTGGGGAAGTGGGGCTAGGGGGTGGTGGCAAGGGGGGGCCCCACAAAGCTCCCGCAGCTGTGTGTTTGCAAACAGGGGAGCTGAGCTGTGCAGAGGGGCTGAAAGCACTAATTGTCTTTAATTAAAGGAGGTTGGAGGCAGTGCAGGCTTTGACAAAAGAGATTTCCAGCCTGTTAGCAGCTTCAGCCTGCACAGGGGCTGGGCCGCCCAGGCTCGCCCTCGGCTTTGTCACTGTGGGGCCTGGCCCTGTGGAGGGCACAGCTAACACCTGCCTGGTGAGGGTGGAGGCAGTGGGGGCCAAATGCAGTAGGACCCTACTGTGCTGAGAAGCTGGCTCCTAGGGCCTGGGAAGACATCCTGGTGGTGAAGCTGTTCTCTCAGTCATTCACTCACTTACTCAGCAAGCATCATTGAGTATTCACTTTGGGCCTGGCTGCTGCTCAGAGCCAGGGGTACAGAGACTTGACAGTCCCTGCTGTTTAAGGACTTTATATTCTAAGAGGTACAGCAAGCAAAGACTCAGGAACCAGCTGGCTTGGGTTTGAATCCTGGTTCTGCAGTTTACAAGTTGTGTAATATTGACCAAGTTACATCACCTCTCTGTGCCTCAGTATTTCCACCTGTGAAAGGGAAGTGATTAAAAACAGTGGATACTTTATAAGTTGTGTGAAGATTCCTGAGTTATCACCAAATGTTGGCATGGTGCACTTGAGAAGCATCAACGGTCATTGTTCATTTTTTCATTTATCCAAATTTACACCTGATTGCAGGCCCCCAAGGCACTCAATTGATGGGAAGAACCCTGATCTAGGAGGCTGGCTGGCTTCCAGTCCCAGCTCTGTCACTTGCTGTGTGGCTTCCCAGCCTCAGTTTCCCCACCTCTACAATTAGGGCTGGACAGGATGGAGTGTGAGGGAGGGCTCTGCAGGCGTGGATGGTCTCAGCTCTCTTAGGCCGCTGGGAACTGAGACGCCTCTGAAGAGCAGCCTTGCTGAGCTACAGCTCCCTTCTGCATACAAATGGGCTCAGCCTCCCACCCGGGGCGGCTGCTCTGGCTCACTCCATTCTTTTGTCTTCTCTTTGACCAGGCTCACCCTCAGACACATCTGCAGGCCCCCTGACAGGCATATATGCACTAGTGTGTGCGTGCTCTCTACACACACACACCCTCACATGTGCACCTGCCTGATTCACATCCATACCCCCACTCCCACCCAAAAGAACCACAGGCCCCCACCCCCCAAAGCCTCGCTGACCCCTAGGTCCAGGGTGGGCGGGAGAAAGGGAGACGCTCACAGCCTGTGATCCCCTCCAGCCAGCTGGTTGGGCTGGGTGGTCGCAGAAGTAGAGAGAGGGGGCAGAGGGCGAGTGCATCTGAGCCAGACTCCTCCAAGAGTGGGAGGGGAAGTCTGCTCCTGAAAGGCCGCACGGGGAAGGGCAGGTCTGGAATGTCCACCTTGGGGAGCACTCAGGAAGGTCGGGAGACATTCACCCCAGCCCACTCTGGGTGGTCAGTCTCTTGTTTAATCTGTTCAAGGGGCCTAGTGAAGAAACTGAGTCTCAGAGAGGCTGAGTGTGGGTCAAAGACACACCAATGAGATCATGCTATACTAGCTACCACTATCCCTTAAGAACCCCTTTTCTAAAGTCCCTTCAGAATCAACAGGACCTTGTCCCTGGCATGGGGTCACACAGATGAACCATGTGTGATGTGGACCCCAGAGGTGTGGTTCATCCCACCCCGGCAGGATCCTAGCCCTGAGGGGTGGCAAGGAGGGGCGCTAGTGTTCCAGAGCCCCTGCAGTGACACACACACTCTAAGCTATCCAGGCCTTGGACTGGGTCCTGACCAGTGGCTTCCACAAAGGCCTTAGCCCCAGTGTCACTCAGGACAGAAGTCTTCCATAGCCTCTGTGGGCTGACCTCCTATAACCGTGACCTTGGCCCTTCACTCTGCCCTCACCGGCCTCAGGTCAAATGGACTCTGATTATTGGCTTTACCATCGTGTCTCCAGAGCCCAAGGGGTTGGATTCTCCCATTCATCTGTCCGCCTCTTCCCTTCAGCTTCCAAGCCTACTCCTGAACACCTACTGTGTGTCAGGCCTACTGTATCTCATCTGAGCTTCACACTGAGCCCTTCCAGGCAGACTCTACTGTCCCATTTCACAGATGAGAAAAGGAGACTTAGAGAGGTCAAAGCACCTACTCAGGGCATGGAGGGAATTGGAACTGTGGCTGTGTGAATCCAAAGCCTATGCTCACTTTCTGCACAGGCCTAACCTACTTAGTAAAAGTGTGTACAGCAAGTAAACTGGAGAATAGGCAGCAGGTGCTCAGTCTGGCAGGGCGATTTCAGCAGTTTGCAGGTAAGAAGACTGGGGCATAGCCAAGTGTGTACACCCAGCCCTTCCCTAAGGCGGAAGGCTGGGGCTGCTTTCTGACTCCAGTTCAACCCCAGTGTGCTCAACCCAGGTTCACCCCCGGTGAAGCTCTCTTCTGGGGCCCTGTGTGTCCTGCACTGGTGGGTGTCCTCTTGGGGCCTGAGTGAAGGAAAACAGGAAAGAGGTTGGAGAGAAGGGGAGAGGTGGGGAGAAGGAGAGAGAGACACACAGAGAAGACAAGAAGGACGAGGACACTGAGAGAGGAGGGTGTGAGGGGACCTAGAAGACAAAAGAAAGAAGGAGGAGTCAAGTTCCGAGGGTGTGGGGTGGGGAAGAGCTACAGCAGGGCCAGGCTGAGCCCCTAGAGGCCCCAGCTGGGGCAGGGCAGGGCAGAGGAGGTCCCTGGAGGGGCTGTCAGTTAAGCTGCTGTCCTAGCCCAGGCACCAACCCTGAGGGAGGGCGGGTGAAGACGCAGGAGTGAGTGGACCTGTGCGTGTGTGTTGGAGTGTGAGCATGTTTCCCTGCATGAGTGGGTGTGAATGTGTCCTGAGTGTGAGTGTGAGCATGTGTTTCAGGGTGTGAGTGGGTATGAGTGTGTGTTTCCATGTGTGAGTGGGTGTGAGTGTGTTTCTATGTGTGAATGGGTGTGCGTGTGTCCTTCTGAATGTGAGTGGGTGTGAGCATGTGTTTTAGAGTGTGAGTGGGTATGTGTGTGCTTCTATGTGTGAGTGGGGGTGAACACCTATTTCTGAGTGTGAGTGAATATGTGTGCTTTCAGGCTTAGGCAGACGACGGTGTGTGGGTGGCTGACTGGGGTGCCTTCTCTTGATCTTACCCTCCCCATTTTGTATTTGAGAGAACTAAGCTGAAAGACTAATTCATATTAAATACACCTTCGCTAGCAAAATGAAGGGCCATGCAGATTTGTTATTTCTTCTTAAGGTACCAGATAAGGAAAGAAGAGTTGATTGATAGGTGCTTGGTTTTCTCCATGTGCCGCCCCCCAGACACTCCATCTCCACCCCCACCCACCTGCTGAGCGGCTGCTATGTGCTGGGTAGGAGCACCAATGAGCGACCAACCAGCAACCACTCAGCCAGCCTGACTGACCCACATACACACTGGGGGTGAGGTGGGAAAGGTCTAATGGGGTCTTGAGTTTAAATGCTGGGTCTACTGTCTGTTGGGACCTAGTCTCTCACTTGCTCTCTGGAGTAGCTGAGGTTGAGCTAGGGTCTGTGTGGTGTCTAGCATGGCTAGAGAAACACCAGATCTCCAAAGGCCTCCTAACCACTTACTCTAAGCACGCTTCTTACTGAAGATCCTGAGCATCCACAGGCCCAGGAGGTGGCCACAGCCCCACAGGGGCACTGGGGTGGAGGGTGGGTCAGCCCTGCCTGGCCCTGGCAGCTGTGGGATAAGCCAAGGAGCAGCAGATGTCCTGCTGGGCTACCCAGAGCCTCCTCAGGCTATTCCTGCTTGGCCTCCAGGTCTCAGCTCAGGCTCTCCTTCCTCTAGGAAGCCCTCTGGGCCTCCTAGGCTGAGTGTGGCCCCATGGCCACCTCCTGGTCCCCCTCCTGGGTCCTCACAGTCCTCGCTGTCCAGTTCACACACTCGGCCTCTGTGCAGCAGAGCCTCCTTGTCTCTTTAGACGGTGAGCTCCCAGAGGCAGAGGCCACGTGGGACGCCCCTGTGTTCTGGCACAGCACACAGCAGGCTCCCGCATTTCCAGAGTACCTAGGGCACAGTTGGGCTGTATTCTCCTTGGAGCTGCTTCCCTGAAGGTCTGTCCTTCCCTAATCTGCTTCTTTGGACTCTATGTCCCTCCTTGGGGAAGGGGTATGAGGGACTCTCCTCACTCAGGAAGTCCAGGGAGTTGGGGGGAGGGAAGGCTGGGTGATCTCCATGGAGGATAGGGGTGCACGGTAAACTGGGGGGTGGGGAGGAGACGCTCAGCTCCACACAGACTGTCCTTGTGTTCTTGAGCCAGACCTTTCTCCTTGTAGAGCCTCTGTTTCCTCAGCTATAAACCAAAACGGGAACTTTCCTGGAGGGCCAGGGAAGGGCATAGTCTTTGGCTTTAGACTGGTGGCTCTGTCATGTGGTGGCTGCAGGTGGGTTGCTGTTTTGACACATCTCTCAATGGCAGTCCCCTCCCCATTCCTTGCCTCCCCAATCATATGTAAAGTATTTTACAAATGAACCTTCAATACCCCACCCCTGCAATCAAATCAACCTCCCAAAGCCCCTCCCAAGTGGAAACTACAGCACCTCCACCCCACTGATAGGCGGACCTGAGTTTGGCTGCCAGCTCTGCCCGCCAAGCCTCAAATTCAGAACCAAAGGCCTCAAGTGGGCCATCATTTCCCCACGCACCCTCTTTAGGCCAAGGCCAGCCGGCGCCCCACCCCCTCTCCCCGGCTTCCCCAGGCTGGATTCGGCACTGGGCAGGCCCCCTCCTTCCCTCTCCGCCGGGATATGACATTCACCAGCATCACTTCTGGTCCCATCTGCGAGCGCTCCACCCCCGGCAGCTAATCCCCACAAAGCCCCGCGCAGGACCCACCACGACAAGCAGCCCCCGCGCCGCTTGCGGCTCGGCCGAGCGTGCTCGGAAGGGCCGAGGCGGGATTCGGCGCGGCTGTCACTCTCTCCCTCCGCTCCTCTAATTGGATTCCCAACACGCAGAGGTCAGCAGAAACGCTGGGGAGAGGAGAATCAAAGGGAAGGGGCGTCTGGGAGATAAAGAGAGGCATTCTTCCCGGGCCACAAAGACTTGCAGCAAGAGGGGAGAAGGGGACCTGGCGCGGGGCTGCCCATCTGGAGGAGGAGGGGAGAGCGCAGGCGGTAGAGGCTGAGGCCCGGGTGCCTCCAAGCGGCCGTCTCCCCTCTGCTCGTGCAGGTCCTTGGGCCTGGATGCCATCCTGGCCTGAGGGGTCTGGACATCCTTTAAGGCTCGGCCTCCTTCTGTCACCTGCTTTCAGAAGCATTCCTGGAATGCAGCGGGAAGGCTCAAGAGTCAGCCAGACCTGGGTCCCCATCCTGGCTTGCCACCTGCTCCCTGTGAGGTTCCAAAAGTCCCCGCAGTCCTCTGGGCCTGTTTCCTCCTCTGTGGAATGGGGACAAGACCAGCTGTCACACAGGGTGGTGGCCAGGATGAAGTAGAGGGACTTCAGCAAAGTCTGCAGCAGAGGACCCACTGTAGGGGTAGCTCCTGTGGACTTTGCTGAAGCTCATCCATTAGCCTGTCCAGCAGGGACACAAGCCTCTGTTCCCAGGAAGAAGGTGGAAGTGCTTCATACACATAACACTGAGACAGAAGAGGTGGGCATGACAACCCCCAGCTTGGCCTGGGACTTCACCACTCTGTACCTTCTCGACCGTGTGCCTCTCTGGCAGAGGAAGAACCTGAGGCTCAGGAAGTGAAAGGACACGGCCAAGACTACATGGCTACAAGACAAGGAGCCTGGCCCCTTCCAGCCCCACAGGCCTCATACTTTCCTGAGCAGGAGAAGCAGGTTCGGTGTGTATGTGTGAGTGTGCACACACAACCGGCAAGGGCGGCCGGTGGGCCAGGATGGCAGCTCCCTGCAAAACAGGCCCTATTTGCTTTAAGAACACCGGAACCACGACTTTTCCTTCATGAAAGAGACATGAAGAGGACCTCAAAGGGAATTTCTGAGAGGCAGAAAATCAATGGCCCTGACATCCTGGCCCCAGAAAGTGTGCGTGTGTGTCTATTGATCCAGAGTATGCACACACACACACACACATGCTCACAAATACTCATTTTCAAGTGCACGTACAACTAGCTTGATAAAATACACACAGGGGCACATGCATATGGCCACTCTGGCTGATCTCCTTGTAGGTGGGTATGCATCCGCGCACACACGTATCTACATGACCCAGTGAGTGTGCTCCCAGAGTGGTGACATGCACACATGGATGTGGACCTCTGTCACTGGGTTCGTACACTTGTTTGGTGCTGCACACACATTTTTATGCATGCAGTTGTCTGACCCAGCACACACATCAAGTGTGCTCCTCCCTGCACAGAGATGTGCCAGGATATGTCAGGCACACATAAATACAGGGGGTAAAGACTCTCAACAGGCTCTAGGGTGACCCGCACAGGCAGATGCACTGGCACAGCTGCCCCTGAAATGTACGTACGTGCTCACAGGCCCAGAGATGTTCTAATTGCACATGCAGATGCCGGATCAGTGGGTACACTCATGCACATACAGGCATACAAATGACTCCCAATAGGCTCAGCACACACGCATGCGTACCAGGGACGCTTCGTGCTGACCCAGCACATGCGTGCACATCGCTCCCAGGTCTCCGGGGAGCTTCCACAAACAGACCGCTCTGACAGCGAGGGTGTGGGGGAGGGCATCTTGGGGGCAGGGTTGCCAGGGATACAGATATGGGGCTCCCAAAGCTACAAGACCTGACCAGGAAGCACAAAAAGGCCAGTGGTCACTCTTGGATCTTTAAAATATTGCTAATCAGATGGCAATGCCTTTAAGGGAGGAAACTGGAAACCAGCTTCTTGGTTTCCTGGAAGGAGCCAGTGTAAGCCTGTCAGGTACCAGGTCAGGCTTGCTAACCCCCCAGGGCAGAAGCTCTTCTCTCCAGGGCTGACACCAGGCCCTGGGCCCAGAATATGCTGGGGACATGGGGAGAGAAATAGCTCTGCATGGCTCCCAAGCCTCACCGAGGCCACACCTCCTGCTCTACCAACCTGTGTTCATGACAGCCACTTACTAGCTATGTGGCCTGAAGCATGTCACTTGCTTTCTCTGAACCCCAGTTTTCTCGTCTTCAAAAGGGAAGTGTAACAGCAAGTTCCAGGCCACGGTCAGCAGAGCTAACGTTCATTGACAGCACACCTGGTGCCAGATGCTATGCCCAATGCTTTCTTTCCACTATCTCCTTGCTTCTTCATAACAGGCTCTGAACATTCTGTATATTATTAGAGATTTTCCATTTTATAGGCGAGGAGATCAAGGCTTTGGGGCATGAGTCATCTGTCCACGGCCGCATAGATAGTAAATGTCAGAGCCAATATTTGAACCCAGGCAGCTGGCTCATACCTACATTGCTAAAGCTTTTTCTGCTCATGGGTGTTTCAGGTAATGTGGGGTCACTGTCTGCAGGTCACAGATGGTCACAGCTGCCCTGGTGGTCTCTTGACAGGCACCAAGAGAACCAGGTAGAACAGAATCAGAGGCTATTAGTGCCTAAAAGTCTTTCTACGGATGGTGACACTGAGTTTTGGGGGTGGGAGGAGGTGGGGAATGTGCTCTGCCAGGGTCCCAGAGCAACGGGGTGGGGAAGCAGAGCTCAAATCTGGACCCAGGCACCCTGACTCTATAAACTGCTCCTGTATTGCTCAATAAAAACACACTGGTTAAAATAGGCCATCCCGCCAGCACATATTAGGCACCTGCTATGTGTCCAGGCTTGCTTGTAACTGAAGGGTCATTCATCACCATGTCACTCCCTCCCCAGACACGTACACACTGGCCTGCTCTCTAGGAACCCTGCCAGGCACTGGGCCATGCATGCCCCTGCCCCAAGAAACATTCCTTCCTGGAGCAGGGTGACCCTTCTCCCCCTGCTCCTTCTGCTGTTTTCTGAGCTCCATTTACTCCTTTGAGTCCCTTCGAACATTGGGAAGCCAGGACAGCCTGTGGCATTTCACAACAGGGAAACAAAGGCTCAAGAAGACAACCTGGCCAAGGGAGTGTCGTAGGTGGCAAGGGGCAGGGTGGGGATTTTCCTCCACACCAGGTTTCTTCCATCTCCTCTTCTAGCTCTGTGTCTGCACAGACCCAGGCACTGGTGGAAGAAACGAGCCCCATTGCAAGTGAGCCCCAGGCCTAACACCACATCGCAGGGACTCTGAATGCTGTCAGCCCAGGGCAGGGAAGGGAGCAAGGGCAGAAATCACGTTTGTCAATGTAAAAACATGAGCAAGACCAAGAGATGCTCTTTGAGACCTCCAGTTCTAAGAAGGATTTGAGATCTTGTGGAAATGCTGATTGTGAAGTGTAAGGACCCTCCATCTGTGCATGGAAAGGTCTATTTGTTATGACCACAGACAGACCTACGGGGCATCCTGGCTATGCTGGTCCCCCAAGAACCATTTCAGAGGAAGCAGGAAGAGCTCCAGCCTCTTCAAGGACCTTTGCTGGCAGTTTCACTCACATCAGCGTTGGGAGCATCCAATGTTTGAGACAGGGGTGGGTGAGACTCTGAGCTAAGCAGTATCCTAGAAACTGGACCCAGACACACAGAAATGCCCGCCCTCAAGCAGCCTACACTCTGCCTGGGGGGATGGCAGTATAGGACACACTTGTAATACACAGTATGGCAGCTGGAAGCAAGGATGATGGAAGGATGTAAAGCCAGGGGGAGGGAACAGGCTACATGCCTATATAAAACATGACGGTGGACCTCAGTAAGAAAGGTGACATTTAGGCACAGACCTGAAGGTGAGGAAGCAGCCAGTATGGATATTTGAGGACAGGACATTCCAGGCAGAAGAAACAGCCAAGGAGGTCAGCATGCCTGGAGTGGGGAGGCAACGGCAGGGACAGATCATGGGGATCCTGGGCCATTTTTAGGGCCTTAGCTTTGCTCTGTGTAAGATGAAGAGCCTCAAAGGATTCCAAGCAGACTAAGTAGTCCCAGGGACTCCACAGACTAGAGAAGCAGGGTGGGAGCAGGGGGAGGTGTCCAGGGGGCAGCTGGGCAGGCAAGTCTGGACTTCAGAAGATAGGTCCGGGCTGAGATAAGCCCCGGGAAGGTATTTGAGGCTGTGGGGCTGATGGAGCCAGCCAGGGATGGAGAAGGGGTGGCCAAGCACACAGCTCTGGGGCCCTCCAAGGTGCAGCTGAGGGGGAGGTGGACAGGAACTGGCCACAAAGCACCCACAGAGGGAGTAGGAACCCCAGAAGCCAGTGTAGCTCCAGAAGAGGGAGGGGTCACTTTGTCAAATGCTGCTGGCAGGTAAGAGAAGCAGAGGTCTGGGAACTGCCCATAGGATTGGGAACATGGAGGCCTGAATGATGTGCTGTTTTAGTAGAATGGGGGGGGGGGTGCAAATGTAGGAAGCATTCACTACAGCTCTAGGAACAAGAGTTAGCAGAGGGGAGCTGGGAGGGCCCGAGCCCAGGCACTGCTATCTAACCAACCCAGTGACCTTATTCCAGTGAGCTTTGGGCAGGTCACCTCACTTTGCTAAGCCTTTATCTCCTCATCAGGAGAATGGGGATAATACCCCTTTCACTTCCTAGGGTTGTTAAGAATCAAATGAGACAAGTGTAAACAAAATTACTAAGGATGAAACGCCACAAACATTTTAGCGGATGAGTACAGGTATTGGATTGCATTTCTGGCTCCACCAGCCATGTGGCCTTGGGTTGATTAATTGATCTTTCTGAGCTTCCACTTGCTTTTCTATAATAGTCACACCCAATGGATTCAGCAAGTATTACTCACCAAGCCCAGGGAACAGGCCTATGCATAGTGAATACTCAATCAGTATGTATTTGGTTTCTCCCGGGGCTTTTTTTTTTTTTGGCCGGGGCTGGGTTTGAACCCGCCACCTCCGGCATATGGGACCGGCGCCCTACTCCTTGAGCCACAGGCGCTGCCCTCTCCCGGGGCTCTTATTTCTGTTACTTACAATTAGGGTCCAGCAAGAGGTCCCCAGAATTGGGAGGAGGACCCACAGTTTGAACATGTCATTTTATCTAGCTTCTTTGGGCCTTCGGATTATTATTATTTTTTTCTTTTGAGATAGAGTCTTGCTCTGTCACCCAGGCTCAAGTGAACTTCTTGCCTCAGTTTTCTAAGTAGCTGGACTACAGGTGCATGTCATAATGCTGGGCTAATTTTTCTTTTCTTGTTTTTTAGAGATGGGGGTCTTGCTAGGTTGCCAGGGCAGGCTCGAACTCCTGGCCTCAAGAGATCCTCCTACCTTGGCCTCTCAAAGCACTGGGAATATGGGTGTGAGCCATCACACCCCATCAGGGCCTCAGGTTTTATCATTGTGAGCTTGGTGAGCAGTTGCCAGAGCCTCCTTCATTTAGGGGGTGGAGGAGACACAGAGGACAAGAGACAAAGCGCATGGATCACATTCAGATATAAGTTAAATGGGAGGGATGTGCCTCTGCGGCCCTCTCCTTGGTCTGTCGGCTGGTTGGGCAGAGAACAAATATCTGTAATTTAAACCAGCAGCATCATCCAACTTCCACAGGGCTCCATGGAAAAAGACTGGGAAGGCTCAGTGAAGGAGCAGAAAGCCCAGGATGCCAGCGAGAGCAGGGACCCCAAGGTCAGCCTACCCCTCCAGGTGATTCCTGGCCCCCTAGTCACCAGCCAGTTGAGGCTGTCAGGGGCCTGTTCCCATCCCGTGAAATTCAATCACACCTTCCTCTTCACACAAGCCCTGAGTTCTCTGGGCTGGGGTGGGGGTGAGGGCTTTTCCTGGGGCAGGTCCACCTCTTCCCACCCAGGAAGGAGATAAAGACTCCTATCGAGGAGTTTCTGGGAAACCTTGGGGTCTCAGTCTTGTTGAAAGAGAGGTGAGGGGCTCAGCGCTCATAGCTCAGAGCTTAAAGTGCCGGCCACATACACCAAGGCTGGTGGGTTCAAACCTGGGCCAAGCCAGCTAAACAACAATGACAACTGCAACAAAGAATGGTCAGGCATTGTGGTAGGTGCCTGTAGTCCCAGCTACTTGGGAGATTGAGGCAAGAGAATTGCTTAAGCCCAAGAGTTGGAGGTTGCTCTGAGCTGTGACGCCACAGCACTCTACCCAGGATGACACAGTGAGACTCTGCCTAAAAGAAAGAAAGAAAAGAAAGATAGAGGTGAGGGGGAGTGAGAAGAGCTGTCTGCCTGGACATCTTAGAGATAACCAAGGGCTCTGGAAAGAGCCCAGGCCTAGGAGGCTGCGGCACTGGCTTCTAGTCCTGGCTCTGTCCCCTTCAAAGTGTCATGTGACCCTGGGAGTCACGTCTGCTTTTGGCTTCAGTTTTCCTTGTCTCCAAAATGGTGATAATAACCTTTGCTGTGCTTCTCTCATGTGAGCGCCATTCAGATCAAAGTATCTCATGGGGTGAGACCAAATGTTATACAAAAGCAGCCTCCAATCTTTTTTGGAACAAAGCAGGGTGTAAGTAAATAAATACTGTACATATGTAAGACATTATAATTACAAATGGTATTTCCCCCCTCCCCAAGCTATGGAAAAAAACCCCCACCAGTTTGGTGCAGTGAGAATTCTTATTAAGACTTTAGGAGTTGTACCCTCAATGAATCCCCAACAATAAAAAAAAAAAGATAACAAGCAAAAAAATAAATAAATAAAAAATAAAAAGACTTTAAGAGGCTGGAGTTCTGATTTCAGTTCTCTACCTGACAAGGTGAATAAAACTGGCCAAGCCACCCCCTTCCCTGGCCTTAAAGGCCTGGGATGGATCAAACAGATGTTGATTTGAGAAAGATTTTGTTAAGTTCTGCCAGTGAGGAATTAACAAGGCTGGGAGTCTGGGACAGAGGAAGAGACTCAGGCAGGTCTCAGTTCAAGCTTCTTACCTGCTGTGCATCCTAGGGCAACTCCCTTGCCCTCTCTGGGCCTCAGTTGCTCTGTGAGGTGCTCTCAAAGTTTGTACCTAGAGGCTTGCATGGGGAGCAGGGAGAAGCAGCAGTGAGGGGGGCTGAGGACAAAGGGCCCCTGGGGTGCAGGTGCCCCAACAGCATGGGGCGTAGGCCAGAGCAGGCCAGTGGGGTCTGAGCCAGCTGCCACAGAGCAATGAAAATCTCTTAACCACACAGAATTGTTAACAGCTCCCAAATCCTGTTGTACCACAGGCTTAGAAAGGCTTAAACTGTTAAATGCATAAACTTCCTCAATAAACGGGCCTCTCTTGCCAGATACTGAAGCCCAGCCAGATAAAAAGGCAGTGGCTGGAGGGAGGGGAACTTCTCCAGCTGTTTATGGTCCTGTTGGAACGTTCTGGAGGCAGCTTGCCACCCAAACCCGTCAAACCGGCATTTTGAGGGTCAGGATGAGCCTGTCTGGGGCTGTGAGAGGACAACACGGGGCTCCAGGGTCAGGTGGTCTGGGTTCAGATCCTGCGCCTTCCTCTCTTTGTCACCTTGTGGAAGCTGCTTAACCTCTCCGAGCCTCAGTTTTCTCTTCTGTAAAATGGGGATGACCTTACCTAAACCTACAGGGTGACTGAGGGTCAGGGTGACTACACGCGCAGAAGGAATGAGAAATAGGAGGCACCAAAGAGATCTGCCTCTGCCACATAAGAGGGATGGGATGTCAGCCTGGGCCTCAGTTTCCTAATCTGATGGGAGGATTCAAAGTAACTGAGCAGAAAGGGCCCGCATGAGATAAGCATTTGGTAGCTGCTGTATGGGACGAATGAGGGATTTTTGTCTCCGGCTATAGGTCAGCCAAGCCTGGGGATGTTCCTTCCCTGAGGCCTGTGCCCCCTTGACATGAGAAGAGGCCTACGGGGGCTTCCTCCCACTGGGACTGTGCTCCACCTGTCCTGCCTCACATCTCTTGATAGGAAAGCAACTCATCCTTCAAAGCTCAGCCATGGACCTCCCTCCTCCCTTGAGAAGCCCCCCTGGTTGCTCCAGAAGTGCCATCCCTGCCCTCCAATCCTTGAAGTCAGTCAAACTCCTCTCAATCCAACCACCCAGGGCTCCTCAGTCATCCAGAGGAGGGCAGGGCAGGGTTTCATGTCCCCATTTCTCAGGTAAGGAAATTGAAACCCTTTCCATCACCCCCCTGCTGGGCCCTCTCCACAGATGCTGTGAGCTGGAGGCTCAGTAGCCAGGTGGACAAAACATGAACCTCAGGTGTAAAAGGGAGAGAACATTCTGGCATCAGCCCACTCCAGGTCAATATGTTGTTTTGGCAAGTTGGAGAAAGCAAGGCTTAAATTCTGGCTTACCACTCAGTGGCTGTGTGGTCTGGGGCAACTTGATTACCCTCTCTTGATCTCAGTCTCATCATTTGTAAAATGGAGCTAATAATATCAATAGAAGATTCAGTAAGATAATGGCACAGCACACTGGGCACACAGGTGGCACCTTTCACCTCCCCATCTCACCTCCCCAGGCCTCTAAGGACTCAGCATCTGCCTCCCTCAACCATTGACAAAAGTGGAATTGAAAGGAAGTCCCTACCACCCTTTTCCCTTGGCCAAGAACACCTCTCCTCTGCTTCTGCCTGGGCTACTGCAAACTGTCTAGGGGTAAGGCAGAGGGGAGGGTTTAAAAAAAAAAAAAATCCAAATCATTTTGGACAGACTTTACTTCTAGACTGATTTTCCTTTCTGTCCTTGGTTCTTCCCATCCTCCAAAGCCCTAGGAAGATGGCTCCTCCTCCAGGAAGTCTCCCAGTCCTCTCCCCACTTCCTCCTACGTGCCCCAAGGTTGCAGTTATGGATGGAGCTGTCTCCTCCACCCTGGACTGAATCTCCAGGGAAAGCAAGAAGGGCCTTCATCATCTAGGCAGCACTCATACCTAGCCTAGGAACATAGCAGGTGCCTAGGGAGTGTTATCTGAAAAATGAATGAGCTGTTCAGGAGCCAAAATTATACAGTATTTCCTGCCCAGACTACCAGAAATATGAAGAGCAGAAAGAATCATCTCCCACCCCGATATCAGATCTTTCCACTTAGCTGACTCAGAGAGGACAGAGGGCTAGGGGACCCCTGCACTTCCCAGGGGTACCCACTCTGGCCACCTCTGGGCCCTGGCACCTCCTCCTCACTTGGCTAACTCTTGCCCTTCACTCAGTTCCTCTCAGTGTCCCCTCTCTGAGCTACCTTCTGACCACTGTGTCCCCAAATGGGCTGGGGTCTCTGTCTGCTTCTACAGCCCCCTCCTGATGCTCTGCTTTCCTCAGCATCACAGCAGTCCCCCTGCACCTCCACTGCCCAAAGATGTGTCTGCCAACATCTCTGGACTGGGTGGCTCTTGAGGGCAGGGGCCATGGTTGAGCTTTCCTAGGACCCCTAAATGCTGGGGACATAAAAGGCACTCAGTATGTGTTTGCTTCCTGGTCCTCTACAAAGACAACACTCACCCCTCCAAGAAGCAGAAAAAGCAAAGGCTGGTGTTCAGTGGATGTTTGATGGATGGGCATGTCGTAGATGGATGGATGGATGGTTAGGTGGACCAATGGATGGATACAAAAGGAGAAGTGAGGGAGGGTACAGAACTTTTCCAGCTTTTAAGAGCAAAGACCTGGTAGTTTAAGTGCATTGGCCAGGGTCCCCAACTAATTCCCTTCCCAAAAGGTTACCTTGTGTGGTCTCAGCTCTGGTTTGAGTCTAGGGGTCTGTTATCCTCCCAACTGGGTATCTCTTCCCTGCCCTTGAAGAGAAGTAGCAGAACTTTCTGGGTGGGGGTCTGAGCCTTCCCACCACCCAGTATTCCAACCCTCACACCCTTTCCAGCCAGCAAACTCCACCAGCTGCACCTTCCTCCCCTCCCCCAGGATCGGCCACAATCACCCCTGCAGACTCCCTCAGACACATCTGGGCCACTGCTCTAGTGTTGAAAAAGCCTGGAGCTGAAAGCAGGGTGGGAGGGAGGTCATCCGGTGGCCCAGGATCCAACTCTGAGAGCCCAAAGAGGACCCCTGGCTAGGGAAGCACAGGATTCCGGGAGTAAAGCAGAAAATAAAGCCACAGGCGTAATACCCCATGCTGGTGAGCATGTAGGGAAACAGGCACTCTCAGAGACTGCTGCCAGGAAGGTAACTCAGCCCAACCTTTCTGGAGCATAATTTGGCAATATGTATCAAAAGCTCTAAAAAAAGTACATGCCCTTTAGCCCCACAATTCCACGCCTGGAAATATATCCTATGCAAATATCCGCAGCAGCGCAAAAAGAGAAACAGCGAGGATCACCCCAGCATTTGTTTAAGACAGTGAAATACTGCGAGCAATCTGCCTGTCGACCAATAGAAGACTGGAAAATAAACTGTGGTACATTTATACTAAGGAATTCTAAGAGCCTCCCAAAATGATGTTGTACTTCTAACATGACATGTAAAGATGTCCATGAAATATTAAGTCAAAAATCCTCAAGTATTTTAAGTAGGAATCCATCTTTTTCTTAAAAATAAATCAATATGTGTAAATAACACAAAAATATACCTGGAAGGATTTACACCAGTTTGTTAACTGTGCTTATCTCTGGCTGATGGGATTATGGGTGATTTTAATATTTTCCCTTTTGCTTATCAGTAATTTCTAAAGATCCTATAAATAATGTGCATTGCTTTTGTGACAGGAAAAGTTAGCTTTTCCTCAAAATAAAAAGCTTACCCAGAAGAAAAAAACCAAAAACAAAAAACCACTATCCACAGGCAAAGCCAGTGTTCATAAAAGTCCTTATTCTTATTTTTATAACACTCTTCTAGGTATTTTCTTATTTACTCTGCACAAGAGCCTTTCTGTTTATCCTGGTTTGCAGATGAGAAAACAAAGGTTGGGAGAGGGTCAATTGCTTGTCCAAGGTCACACAGCTAGTGGGAGGTGGAGTTGGAGTTTGAAACCAGGTTTCTCAAAAGCCAAGGCCAAGGAGAGGCCATGGTCAGGGAGAGAGCAGGCTGGGGGCTGCACAGCAGGGCAGGGTGGACCAGAGGGAGAGACTGGGAGGAGAAGCCCAGCAGCTGGGAACCAGGGAGTCTGAACTGGAGCCAGTGAATCAACATGTGCGTGCAACCACCCCACGCTGGCGAGCAGCCCCTCTCCCCATCCAAGCTAAATATTAAAAATCTCATTACGCCCCGACAGCACCGCAGTGATCGTGCTCACTGTGGAACCGCCTCCAGATCTCTTACAGATGCAGGCTGGCTATTGGGAGGGAGGAGGGCCCCCAAAGGCAGCTAGGCTGGGGTTCCCACAGGGCAAGAGGAAGGAGGGAAGGAAAGACCAAGGGAAGTAGGGATCCAGAGACAGACAGGCTTGGGGAAACTGAGGCAAGGGGCACATAGACATTCAAACCTATAAAGAGCTGGAAAGACAGAAATGGGCTTGGACCCTTGGGTGGGAGTAGCTGTTGCAGAGAAGGAATTCCAGGGACACTTCCTGCCACCCCAGCAGACTTACAGCTGGGAACTATGGAGATTGGGGTTTGAGGTGGGGGAAGCGTCCAGCGCTCTTCTCAGGGAAGTCCCAGGGGACTTCTGGCAGCTGCAGTGAATAGTGAGTAGGTGAAGGAATAGGGAAAGTAACATCCTGGCCCCTGCACCCAGCAAAGCACCAGCCACCCATCAAAGGCGTCCTGACCTACAATTCCCTTTCTCCCTCCTTTCACTTATTCAAATCCTACTCACTCTTCATTCAAATTCCATTTCCTCCTGAAGCTTTGGAGACACCTGGTTAAAAAAGATATCTTCTGGCCAGGTGCAATGGTTCACGCCTGCAATCCTAGCACTACGGGAGGCCAAGACGGGTGGACTGCTTGAGCTCAGGAGTTCAAGTTCAAGACCAGCCTGAGCAGCGGAGACCCTGTCTCTAAAAGATAGGTAGGCATTGTGGTGGGGGCTTGTAGTCCCAGCTACTTGGGAGGCTAAGGCAAGAGAATCACTTGAGTCCAAGTGTTTAAGTTTGCTGTGAGCTATGACACCACAGCACTCTACTGAGGGCAACAAAGTGAGACTGTCTCAAAAAAAAAAAAAAGAAAAAGATGTCTTCTTCCTTATGTTCTCGAAGTGCTCTGCCTCATCTCTGCCTTGTTTTTGTTCTCATGTGTCTGAGTCCCCTGCTCACCCAGGAGCCACTTGAGGCCAAATCCTGAATGTCCAGGTTTCCTGGGTACCCTCAAGCCCATAAGCTCACATGACACCTCTTCCAAGAAGCCCTTCCGAAAGTAGGTCCTCTTTTTGATCTCTATTTTTGTACCTTTCCCCTGCTTTACTCATCACAGCCTGCAACTAGTTTATTTATTAATATTTGTTCATTAACTTTTTTCTCCCTCCCCTATCTACGCACAAACTCTGGGAGGGAGATGAATGTGTCTGCTTTGTTCATTTCTGAATTCTCCAGCACTGGGTTAGTGCCTGGCTTACAGTAGGTACTCAATACATGCTTGGTGAATGAGTGCTTCCCCAGGTCCCTCCCCTCTCCCACTGTGCCCTGCACACAGTAGGCACCAGAGGAACTTGGTCAAAGTGAGTCAGTTTAGTCATAGGTTCATAGGCCACTTACTTCATCAGGAACTAGCAAGCCTTTGTTCACCACCAGCGCCCAGCCCTGGGATGGTGGCCACTCCCCATGAGGCCCCCTATTCCCTGTGTGCCAAGAAGACTTTGTCCAGCCTTATTGTCTCTGATTTATATAAACAAAGCAATGGATTCTTTTCCTATCACATTATATCTCAATATTAAATGGATCTTTTCAAACCACACCCTCTTAGAGATTCTGCTAATGTTCCCCACCCTCTTAGCATAGATGCTCCCTGGGGTGGTGCTGGGGCTGGGCCATGGTCATCCCTTTCCATATCTGCTAATGGTCCTGTTACAGAATCATCAGGGCTGCTTGTTTAAAAATACTGATCCTTGGCCACACCACCAGACCTGGGGGACAGGATGGAGACAGACCCAGGAGTCTACATTTTAGCCAATTTGCCAGGTGATTCTGATCCACAGTAAAGGCTGAGGATCCCTAAGCCAGGGGAGGAGAAAGCACCCGGCCAACCACTCAGATGTGAGCTGTAATCTCCATTCCTACATGTCCCAGGCTGACAGGGCCAGTGCCTGTGGGGCTTGGCTAGAGCAACCCCAACATCTGGGTGGCTGTCACACACCCCACAGCAGCAGTTAGTGTCCTTCTGGGCTCCCTGAGCTCATTAATCACACCCTGACTGGCTCCTATCCACAACCATGGCTGGCTGAGGAGGGCCTGGGCCACGAGTGGGCTGTCAGTTCTGAGGGAAGATGGGAACTAAATAAAGAGGCAGGGTTGGGCACACCCCACCCAGTTAAGTGTTATCTATCTGCCACCTTTCAAGAAACAGAACAATGGTTGCAGGTTTGGAAACCCTGGGCCTGGAGTGCCTCACGGTCAGCTCCAGGCCTTTGCCCTTGCCAGCCTGAGCTCCAGCTACCAGGCTCCAGTCTGCAGCCAAGACCACCATGCATTTACCGGGGCACCTGCCCCACTGTGGCCCTTACCTCGGCAGATGGTGCCATTCTCCACGGCTTCAAACCCCGCTTTGCACATGCAACGCCCAATGGGCACCAGCCACTCGCCGTCCCCATTACAGTAGAGCTTGATGGGTACATCCACTTCTTCAGCATTGGTGATGCAGCTGCCCCGGGCAGCCACCAGCGATGTGCTCTCAGCCCCTGACAGCGTCTCCTGGAAGATGGCGCCATTCTGGATGATGCGGGGGCACTTACGGTAGAAAACACGCACAGCGATGAGGGACATGCAGCCACCATAGTCCTGGAAGGCCAGGTAGAAGCCACTGCGGGACACGGGTCCGAAGCTCCGCACCTCAGTGTTGATTTTCATGACCCGGCCCCCCAGGTCCACCTGGGAGAAGCTCTCGTCCGCCGCAATGGTATCCACCTTCACCCACGGATTCTCCATCCAGTTGGGGAAGGTCTTGGTGGCCGAGTCATAGTCAGCCTCATAGTAATAGAGGTTGAAGGTCTCCTTGCAGGAGCCCGGCACGCTGGGGATGCTGCTGCAGTCACGCACCGAGAACTTCATCTCCACGTGGATGCGGTGGGCGCCACGGCGCCGGATGAACTTGGT
Source organism: Nycticebus coucang (assembly GCF_027406575.1). Taxonomy (NCBI): domain Eukaryota; kingdom Metazoa; phylum Chordata; class Mammalia; order Primates; family Lorisidae; genus Nycticebus; species Nycticebus coucang. The sequence continues at coordinate 17,092,426 of NC_069801.1, read as the reverse complement.
CCGTAGCCAGTTGTTCTGGCTTGACTCAAACACGTTGCACACCTGGTACGTTCGGATCGTGTTCATGTTCTCATCGTAGCCACTCACCTCTTCCCACTGTGGGTGAAATGCTAGTCAGGTGGGGGAGGCGAGGGCTCAGCCCCAGTAAACACCCTGTCTCAGGGGAAGGCAAAGACTCTGCCTTAGGGAATCCTTTAGTCTGATGACGACGATATCAGAGAATTCCCAATCTGTTGGGGGAAAACATAGCCTTGGCCCAGAGGAATTCCCCAGTTTCTAAGGATAACACCCCAATCTAATGGGAAAGGCACACACCCTATTCTCAGTATACCCTAGTCAGTATGGGAGATACGGGCCTTATTGTCAAGGGTTCACTGGTCTGATAAAGGAGACATTTACCCTGATCCCAGGAAGTTCTACCTGGAAGGGAAATAGGGGGCACCTTGCCCTTAGAGAGCTCCTTTTTATTTTTTTGAGACAGAGTCTCACTCTGTTGTCCTGGGTAGAGTGCCTTGGTGTATAGCTCACAGCAACCTCAAACTCTTGGGCTCAAGCAGTCCTCTTGTCTCAGCCACCTAAATAGCTGCAACTACAGGTGTCTGTAACAACACCCAGCTAGTATTTCTGTTTTTAGTAGGGACCAGGTTTCACTTTGCTCAGACTGGTCTTGAACTTATGAGCTCAGGTGATCCACTTCCCTTGGCTTCCCAGAGTGCTAGGATTATAGGCTTGGACCACCATGACTGGTGTAGGGAGCTCCTTCCGATGAAAGCAGACATAGCTATGTGCCAGGGGTGGGAGTGGGGCTATCAGTCTGAGGGGGAAGTCAAAACCTCTGTCCTCTGGGAACTCCCTGTCTGATGGAGGAAGACAGTCCTTGTCCCCACTGAACTTCTGGGATGAGCGGGAAGGCAGGACCCTTCCCCAGGAGAGCAGCTCTGCTCTGAGGCTTTCTTTTCAGCTGCTCAGATCTCCTGTCTGGTACCTGGAAAGAGACTGCCTACCCTCCCTACCAGGCACAGGTGCTTCAGCTCCCTTACTAGGACACAGCCTGAAGCTCACAAACGCAGCTGAGAGTTGCCCAGCCTCACTGCCGGAAGGGGTTGGGGCTAGACCATGGAGAGTTTGGCTGGGAAGGGTGCAAAGCCCATCCTAACTCCTTAAAGACTCTCAAGGCCAAGCTCATTCCCACTGCTGAGCCTTTGCTCACACTTTTGGGCCTTCCTGGTGCACCCTCTCTTGTCTTCCCTGCAGCAGGCTCTCCAGCGGGCTGCCTGCTCCTGCCACTCACTAACCTTTCCTTGAGCCGCAGGGACCATCTCCCTGGGCAAGTCTCCAGCACGCTCAGCCCTCTGGGTCTGGTCTCAGTGGAACTGAGACCCTGCTGAGGGTAGCCACTCATCCTGTCCTTCTCCTGTATCCCCTTTGGTGTTGGGCTGGCTTCACATGGAGTAGATACAAAGGAGCCCCACAACAGGTCTCCCTTCCCGCCAAGTCAAGCCTGAGGCAGGGTGCCCTAACATAATCTCACTTCTTTGTCACAATTATCATGCATGGTATGTACGGTTATCCCTATTTTATAGGTGAAGGAGTAGGGACCAGAGAAGTGAAGTCACTTGATCCAGGTCACACAGACCCAGACCACTCATGGGCTTGCCCACGCTGCTTTGAAACACAAGGACCCCAACAGTGCCCCAGGAATCCTGCATTGGCGGTCCAGCTCTACCAACTTGATGCACGGCCTCAGGCAAGTCACTTTCCCTTTCTGGGCCTCTATTTCTCCAAATGCCAAATGTGACCATGAGGGGTGGCAAGTAATAGGAGAGGTGTCACCTTCAAGTGGGTATTCTTTGTCCTTTTGACACTCGGATTCTCTGGGCCAAGTCATGTGGGCAGAGTGGAGGCTGTGAGCCTGGGGAGGGTCAGATGCTATAGAGGGCAAGTGTGTATGGGGAAGGCAGGGCTGGAGCTTGTGGGCTCAACCTCTTCTTCAATGGCGACTCGGAACCTCCGTACATTGCGTTAAAAAAAATTTTTTTTGGTGGCACCATGTGACAAAGTCAGCCCCTTGTTACAACTGCTGCTCTTCTTCAGAACTTAATTAGAGCACTTAATTAGAGCACTCTGCCTTTCTCCCCTCTCTCTAATTAACATGCGGAGGCCCTGCAGCCTAAACACCCCAAATAATTGGGACCGGGGCCCTGCAGCCCAGCCTGGCCTCATTACTGGCAGGGTGGGGCTGTGGGCCCAGCCGTCTTCGCAGATGGAAAATTGGTGACAAGAAAGAGCCACAGAAAGAGGCCTGACCCTGGGGCCCTGCCTATTGAGAGCACAGGCCTGGGGGGTGGGGGGAGATGCAGCTCCCTGGGGCAGCAGCTGAGTCCCAGGAGATGAGCTGGGGTGGGGGGAAGGGAAGGGATGGATTATGGAGTCCAGAGACCCTCTCCAGTGACCCGGGGGATGAGAAGTGAATTATTAAAATTGATAACGATGGCGGTAATGATGGTGATAATTATTACAGCTACTCTTTATTGGGAACCCAATCTCTGCCAGGCACTGTGTTAGACACTCTGCAGGAAAACTTCCTAATTGTACTGCGAGGAAGGTATTATTATCACCATTTTATAGATGAGAAGACTAAAGGTCAGAGAGATTAAGGGACTGACCCCAAACCACACAGCTGGTGAGTGGCCAAGCTGAGACAGAATTGCAGGAGTCTCTGGCCCCACAGCCTGTATGCAGGTGCTGAGCCGGTTGTTGTGGGAAGAAAGAGGGATCTCAAATTGTGCCCAGTCTTGCTGTCACGGAGGTCACAGCACAGACATAGGCTCAGACTACCCCTCCCAAGAAGTATGATGGTAAGAGCCTCATGTGTTATGGGGACACAAAAAGGGGACAGAGAGGACTTGGTCACAGCCCTGGATATAAACTTGAGCCCTATTACTTACTATCTATAGAGCCCCGGACAGGTGGCCATACCTCTTGGAGCTTCAGTTTCCTCATCTGTAAAATGGAGGCAATTCCTTTCTGTGGAAGTGGGGAGGATGTGTACAAAGGTGCTTAACACAGAACAGGGACTCAGGAATGACAGTTCAGTTTCCTCCTCTAAAATAGGGTAGTGTGAGTACCTGCTTCTCCTTCTCTCCCTGAGGGTTGGAAGGGTTGAAAGCACCCAGCGTGTGGTCACCATAGCTGGTGGTCACCATAGCTGGTGCTCCACTATGGCAGGGGATTGAAAGGGTGGGGCAGTGGCTGGCCTGGAATGTGAGGGAGACACTCAGTCCCTGCAGCAAAGCCCAAGGGACCTGGGGACCACTGACTCACCCCTGATGGAGGATGCACCATCCAGCCCAGCTCAGCCGTCGCTGTCGTGGAGTCCATTAGGGTTTCTGTGGGGAAAGCAAAGAGTCACTGCCCGCCCTGCCTTTCTGTGCTGTAAGACCCCACCCCTCCAGGGCCTTCTCTACAGAGCTCCGCCTACTTCCATTGCCCTAAGCAATCATCTGGCTCTTAATTCTTCGGACGTCCTCACTTTAGACCCCACCTCTCCACCCCATAACCCCGCCTACTCTCACAGCCTAGCCAATCAACTGATCTCCATTCCCCCAGGCCCCACCCCTCCAGGGAACTCCGGCCTTTCTGTCAAGTTCAGGCCCCTCTCCACAGCCAATCCCGTCCCATTAACCTAGGAAGGGGACTCACTCACATCCAGCAAACCTGGGGTCTACTGATGAGTTTCAGAGAATCCACTAAACCCCAGCTATTTTACATACAAACTTTGGGTATCTGTTTGCTTTTCAGCTTGTGTCAAATTCTGAAAAATTGGAATGTGGGCCTTCTGCCCCAGTTGAGCCCTCTGAGATACCCCTTCTCTTCTCCTTTCTCCAGGAACGTGGAGTCCTCCATTGTGTCTCTGCCCTTGGGCCCTGCCCCCAAGGCTCGCCAACTCTGCCTCCAGAATAAGACCCACAGGTGGCAGGTGTTGAGGGCAAGCACTGTGGCCGCTGGTGGCCAGTTGGCACATGATTTCTGGGGAGCCAGTAGACTCAGATCAGCTTCTGAACCAGGGCCCCCCTTGCCTTCCCTCATCCCAGCAGCTGGAGGGAAGGAGACACATGGCCTAGAGGGAAGGGCCCCTCGGGCTCTAGAGATTCCCCATTCACCCAGGACCCCCGTCCTCCATTTCCTGCCACCAGGGAAAGCCCGAGGGACCTGGGGCTTCAGGCAAAACGCTTTTTGGATGTTATAATAATACACTGAATGGATTTAAATCAATCCTTTTCTAGCATTCATTCAATAAATACATCCTGTTGTTCATGTGTACCAGGCACTGTGCTGGGTACCCTAAGAGACAAAATGGTAAACAGCAAGGCTCTATTATGGAGCAGTGAACAGTCTGATAGAGGAGGTGTGAATGCAAATAGCTATGAGAGAGTAGGTACCTAGAGAGTTGCAATGGGATCTTCTATACCAGCGGTTCTCAACCTGTGGGTCGCGTCCCCTTTGTTCCATTTGTAACAAAGAGGCAATCAGGAAGGTTGAGAACCACTGTTCTATACCAACCTGCTCAGCAAGAGTGGATGAGAGGCTCACTACTATGCTCTAAGTCTGTGCCCAGGGCAGACATTGCTAATTGATCCCCACGCTCTGTGGCCTCAAAATGCTTTTCACCACAGTGTTTCAGGAAATGAACACTGCCCATTTGAGTGTGATGCTGCCCTGGTCCACTCCAACTGCCTCATTTTGGAGACAGGGTAACTGAAGCACAGGAAGGGAAAGGAACTTCCTAAAGATCACATAGGAGAAAGTAGCAGACTGGGAAGGATGAGTAGGTCCTGTCTCCTGTCCTATAAACTTCTGGGCACTTGAAACAATTAGCTTGATGATCTGGGCTGGATGTACTAGGGCCAGGAGATTAGGTGCAGTGTACCCAGTGTCAAGGCCACTGAGAAGGTGCAAACAGTAGGTAACAAGCGCTTGAACTATGCCAGGGGTGGTGGAGATCAGAGGTGACTGCAGTCAGACACATGAGGGTGCAGGAGCATCCCCATAACTGCCTATGGCTTCTGTTTATGGTCACTGTGTCCCTTTGCACTGGGGGCCAGTGAAGGGAGGGGACATGAGGTGGGGGTGCCAGGGATAGTCGAGCCAGTGCCAAGGGCATCTTTTTGATGGCAAATTGGAGGGAAGTCCTATTATGCTGCGTTGGAGCTGAAAAAAAGGGTTCCTTTTCACACTCCGAATGCTACAGATTTTTCTTCCTGGAGAGAACAAGGGCTGAACTTTTAACCTGTTTTCTCTCATCGGCCTCAGCCAGAGACGCGCCAAGTCGGGCTCTCTGCCTGGGCCAGAGGAACAGCTGCTGGGAGCTGTTCAAACAAGGGAGAGGAGAGACTGTGCTTGGGACCAGAAAGGGGTCGGGTGGGGGAGGCCAGCCCGCCAAGCAGGTGGCCCCACCCCTTGGCTAGATTTCTGGGCTGACCCAGAGGCTAAGCACTAGAGGATTCCACAGCCAGGAGAAGGAGGGGCTGGGAACTGACATCCTCATTGTACAATGGAAACAGGTCCAGAGAGGGCAAATGACTTGCCAAAAGTCACACACTTACCCTGGGCTCCCAAGAAGCTCAGGCCAGGGAGTTCCATTATCCCCCTGTGCCTTCTACCACTCCTGGCCCAAAACATGCTGGGGGAGGGTATCAGAAAGACTGAAATGGGCCAGCTGTTTCACAGACAAGAAGGGACTAAGAGGGAATGGGAAGTTTGCAGTCTGCTTAGGGAGGAGGTGGGATGGCAGGTACCTCCTTTGTTCCCTTGTCCTGGCTTTGCCTCTAAGTCTGGCTCTGTGAAAGCTGTCACCCATGCGGGTTGGCAGGAAGCAGCATATGGGTGCTGTTCTCCCCTCAAATCCTTCTTGGTCTTTTGTTTTTCAAATATATTTTTTTGGATATGGGGTCTTGCTATGCTGCCCAGGTGGGTCTCCAACTGCTGGCCTCAAACTATCCTCCTGCCTCAGCCTCCCAAGGTGCTGGGATCATAAGTCATCATGCTCAGCCCTGCTTTTCAGTGTTGACACTTCCCTCTACCTCTGCATGAAAGTCAGATAAACAGAGCAGAGAGACTTGGGGTCTGGAGACTTGGGGAGACAGCTAGATTCTCATACTGGTTCTGTCACTTCCTTGCCTGGTAACCTTGGACCTTTCTAAGCCTCAGTTTCCTCACCTAGAAAGCGGCCAAAATACCTTTGGAGTGTGGACATGAGAAATACAGGAAGGGGAAGTGCATTAGTTGATGCCCAGCACAGCAGACCCTTACTAAGCGGCGGATACTATTTTTAGATGGAGGGTGGTGCTTTTTGGCCAGCCCAGTGCCTGCACACACACTACATCCTTTGGGCTCATTAGACCTTTGGAAGGGAAGGCAGGTCCAAGAATCTCCAGCTTAGTCTGCCTGGCCTCCCTCACACCCCACATGGCGTCTGCCAACATCTGACAAACATCAGCCTCTTGCTTGATGGCCAACAGCCTCCAAGGAGCCCTTCCCAGTCCATCTGACGCTGCTTTCCTGGGATGTCCTGAGTTTACTCTTTCCTCCTCTCAAACTAAGAACAAAAGCTAACTGCTGGGGAATCTGGTTAAACTTCTTAGGCGGTGCCCGTGGCTCAGTGAGTAGGGCGCTGGCCCCATATGCCGAGGGTGGCAGGTTCAAACCCAGCCCCAGCCAAACTGCAACAAAAAAATAGCCGGGCGTTGTGGTGGGCGCCTGTAGTCCCAGCTGCTTGGGAGGCTGAGGCAAGAGAATCGCGTAAGCCCAAGAGTTAGATGTTGCTGTGAGTCCTGTGACGTCATGGCACTCTACCCGAGGATGGTACAGTGAGACTCTGTCTCTACAAAAAAAATAAATAAATAAACTTCTTGCCTCAGGAATGTAGATGGGTTTGGGAAGCCACACTCCATCTCTACCACAGCACTTCTTTCCTTCTCCCCAAAGATTCCAGACATCTCCCCTTTACTCCCCAAATCTACAAAGGGTGAGAACACATGTCCACTGAGACCCTGTTAGGAGCCAGAAACTCTCACCAACATTCTCAGAAGTAGTTGATACTGTTCCATTTCACAGATGGGAAAACTGAGGCTTCCAATGGCTCAAGAACTTGCCTGGGGTTACATATCTACTCCACCTGCAAGCTGAGCCCCAGTTGCACAGACTGCGTGGCGCTCTGTCTCACCCCTATACCCCACACATCCTGTTCCTTCTCACCTTCTCCCCTCTATTTTTACCTGCCGCTAATATCCCTTGTCCCTGAAGTCTCAACTCAGGTCACCTCCTCTAGAAAGTCTTCCTGAATCCACACTGCTCCTTAGCTTGGCAGCCACTGGTGTTTTAAGATGTGTCAGTGCTTGCAGATGTCCTGGGTGGTAACTGCCCATTTTCTATCCTCTCCCATGGGCCTGTAGTCCCCTAACGGGGAGATATTTGTACTTTAAGACCCAGTGCAGGGCTTGGCACAGAGTAGGCCCCCTTCTGCCACCTGTCCGTCTTGGACGCGCACGCCAATGTCTGCCCCATCAGCATTGCCCAGCCTTGAGCCTTTCGTGCAGACAGCATTTATGACTTTAGCCATTTTCACCTATAGCTGCACAATTATTTAGTTACTATTTTTCTTCCAATTGACTCTTTTCTTTCTTCAGTACATTTTAAAGAGAAAGAAGTAATCATTATTATAAATGGAAAACCAATATAACTTGCCATAAAAAGAAGGAAAATCAACACAGACTATTGCAATTAAAAATGTTCATCTGCAAACTACTACCAAACATCATTTTGCTTTCCATGTTTTCGGGGCCACTGGGCTGCATCGAGCTGCCTCTGAAGTGCTAGAAATGTCCCCATCCCTATTCCCATTGTGACAGTGACAATCCTTTGTGCAGGGGAAGCTGCTGTCACTGTACACAGATAATTAATCACCACATGCTGTGACAAGGACCACACTAGGGATGTGCATGGTGTATTGAGGGGTCATAGGAACTGGGTATAGAAGGAGGGGAAGGAAATGTCAAATCTAGAGATGGCTTCCCGGAGGAAGTGATACTCGAATGGAGGCTTTGAAGGGAGTCAGCTGAGTGGGAAGAGTGTGCTAGGCAGAGGGGATGGCAGAGTTTTCGAAAAGGCAGGGAGGTAAGCTGAGCGGGGAGGGGGGGAGGTTGTGAGACTCCAGTGGTGGGTGAAGGGTGGAGCTGGGAAAGGTGGGAGCTGAGAGCTGAGTCTGCAAAGGTCAGTGGGGGCTGCCTGTTACAAGGTCAGCTGCCCCCTGAGGCTCCTCTGCTGGGACGTGCCATAGCCTGCATCCTTGCCAGCCTTGCTGGTGTTACCTGTCCCCAACCCCACCCACTCTGCCATTTCACTTCCCCCGGCTCTCCCCAACCCCTATTGAAATGTTAATTCTCAGGCCTTGACTGCTCTAATCCTAACAGATACATGAGGAAAGAGAGGCTGCATAGATTTTTAGCATCCAGACAATGCGGCCACCAGCCCAAAGAGCCTTCCTTAGTGGGAAAACAGGGATCTGGGCCATGGGAGCAACTTCAATCTTAGCCCTACGGTGCCCACACCCCCTCGCCTTCCTGGAGACTGCACAGAAGAAAGCAATCAGGAGGCCCTGATTGTACAAGCTGGGGAGGCCCAACGGCCCCTCCGGCTACGTGTGAATGAGCAGTGTGCATTTCAGAAATATTTGAGCTTAAAGGAGAGACACACTGAAGTCGTTAGCGTTAGGCCGATAGGAGGTGGTTGTGCGAGGGCCCCTTGCTCTCAGGCTGGGGTGGGTGGTTGCACCCTGCTCCCCAATCTACCCCTGGCAAGCTCTGCCTGACCCCCACATGGGGCATAATTTTCTAGGGCCACAATTCTTTAGAACCACAGGCACAATTTGTCTGCACTAATGACACTACAGGAGAGTTCCAAAGCCATGAAGAAGAAATTTTCCTTAAGTGCCTGTTTGTGCCAAGCATTGGCTAGAGCACTCTAAATGCCATTTCTGGCTCATGACATTACGGGGAGCATACTGTTATTAACCCCATTTTACAAATAAAGAAATTGAGGTCAGAGAGGGGAAGTAACCTGCACAAGGGCACACGGGCACGGCTAGGAATTGAACTCATACCTGTCATTTCCACATCTGTGTTAGTTTTAAGATGCCATGGCCTTGAAAGTCAGACAACACAAAACAAAACAAAACAAATCATCAGGGTTTGTGTGTGTGTTTATTCTCTCCCTCTGTGTGGGCCTGTGTGAAGAAAGGAGGGGAAAGAAGAGAAGGTGGCAGGGGAATGGGGCACAGACTGTCCAGGCCAGAACCTTGGCTCTGGCAGTCTCTAACTGTGTGACTATAGGCAAGCTAGGTTGCCTCTCAGGGCCTCAGTTTCTGCATCTGCAAAATGGGTCATTGTGAGAATTAAATGACTTCACGTTGGTGAGTCCTGTTGATCCAACGCCTCCCAGGGTCCGTGACTGCCTTGTTTACCACTGTCCCCTCTGCACTGAGAACTGAACCTGGCACATAGGCCACATGGCAGCTGGGTGACATTTCTAAAGCCCGTGTCTAATCATGTCTGTACAGACCTTAATACGTCTCAGAGCTTCTATTGCCTGAGAATGAAGTCCTATCTCCTCAGCAAGGCATTCAAGGCTACTGCCAACAGGGCTAGCTAATTACCCTCCAGCCACCCTCTTCCTCATCCCTAGTGTCCAGCCCTCCTGAATTTCTTTCTGCTTACAGAAAGCACTATACTTCCTTGAGCCTTGATGACTTGACCCTTCTAGATTTTTCTGCCTGGAACGCCTGGACCTTGCTGCCTTTAGCCTGGCTATATTCTCTTCCAAAATTGAGTTCAAAGTCTCCTTCTTCCTTCTTCCTGGCAGCTATTCTAACATCTCCCGCTCTGGCTGGGTTAAGTAACAAAGTCATGGTCATTCAATGAACATCTCCTTCACCCAATGTGTGCCAGGCCATGTGCCAGGCACTGGGAACACAGAGACGGATCAGCGGCTCCTTCCTTCAAGGCGCTCTCAGACCAGTGCCCGACACGTGAACTTACTCCATGGAGAGGCAGAGTGAGACGGCTGGTCCAGGCTGGGAGCCAGGAAACCCAGAGGAAGAAGGGATTAGCTTTGACCAGGAAATGAGGAGAGGCATCTCAGAAGAGGTAGCATTTGAGCTGGGAGAGAGAAGAGAAGCTACATAGAGGGCAGGGCAGAATCAAAGGCAGAGTGGTATGAAATATCGGGGAAGTTTGAGCAATAGGAAAACTGACGACTGACTCTCAGTGGTGGGCGCTGGGCCAAGCCCTGAGCATTCATTATCCCATTTCATTGTTAACTATTTGTGAAGTAAGTACTTTATGATCTTCCTTTACAGATGGAAAAACTAAAGTTTAGAGAGGCTGTTGGAGTTTAGAGAGGTTGTTTCCATGGCCAGGAAGTGGTGGAACTGTGTCTGCCTCAGACCAGAGCCCATGTTCTTAACTACTCCACATGCGAGGATGTCTGCCCCATGTGTTAGGAGCAAAATGCTTCATGGAAGGATATAGTTGCACAGGATGGGGTCGGAAGGTGCTGGGCCTCCAATGTGGGTTTAAGGAGTTTAGATGTTGCCTTAGAAGCAGTAGGGAGCCATGGCGGGTTCCTGAAGCAGGTAGGGACATGGTCTGTCCTGAGAACTGCTAGATTTCAAGCTGGTCTTGGCAGAGGAAATTAAGCTAGAGTTGGGAGCCAGCTGGGGGAAGGGTTGAAGCTGAAGATGAATGGACATCTACGTGCTAGCCACACTGGGGGTCTTTGCCCCCAGAATGGCCAAGAACCCACAGCCCAAGGCAGGAAATCAGCCTGGTATGTGACCCAAGCAGTAGATGCTACTCTGGACCCTTCCCAGTGGTTCCTGCTGCACCCTGTCTGGGGCTAGTGGAGCTGAGGCCTGACCCAGACCATCAAAGGCCAGGAGTCAGAGCACTCTTTCTGTGGTCCAGATTAGAATGCTAAGAAGAGGCATCAGGAGATAAAGTTCAAGACCACTGACAAGGCTGGAAAAGTCACCTTTCTCAGCCCCAGTTTCTTCATCTATAAAACGAGGATGACAAAAATCCTTGTTTGTACCCACAGAGGTATTGAGTGCAGAGTGTTTTTATAACATGCAAGGTTGAGCCACACCGAGGCTGTAGGGAAAATCTCTACAGATTTGTGGAAGCTCACACGGGCAGGTGCTTCAGCAATATCATCTCCATCGCAGAGCAAACTTACAAAGAAACTGAGGCGCAGAGAAATCAAGGTCTCCTGCAAGGCAACATTGCCGTAATGGGCAGGGCAAGGTTTGTCACCTTTAGTCCAATTCTAGAAACCACCTTTCCCATGAAAGGAAGGGAAAAATTGCTGCTTTCATTTATCGGTGCCCTTGAAGCCAGGTCCTGAGCTAAACACTCTGTACAGCCTGGAACACTGGTACTTGTAACCCTTGTACAGATGTGGAAACTGAGCTCAGAGAGGCTCAGAGATCCCCCAAAGTTACACAGTCAGTACGAAGCAGAGCTGGAATTTGAACCCAGATCAGCCTGATATGCCTCCCGGAGGGCTCTCCTTGGAAAATACGATGAGGATGGGAGCCCAGGAGGGCCTTGAGTTCATAGGCCCAAAGCAAGGTGATTTGGGGGTGGTGATGCCAGAAAAACCCTGGGCCAGCCTCTGGGAGGCTGTGGGTTTTCTGAAATGAAGCCTGTAACAGGCAGCTTGTTGTTTCTCTGGCTTGGCCCCCTGCTTGGTCCTCAGGCTCAAGGTAAGGGAACCTGGCTAATGTAAAATCCTTCTGCCGAAGGACTCTCGAAGTCCCCTCCTTGTCCTCCTGCCATTTGGAGGCCCTCCTCTGCCTTGGTTGCCTGCCTTGTGTTTTCTCAGGCCCGGGCAGAGGAGTCCCCATGACGCCGGCTCCTCCATTCTGTCCCCCGCCTGCCCGCCGCTGGCCTGAGCATCTGCCAGCGCCGGCCATCCCGGCTGAAATCCAATCCTCTGGGCCAGCCCGGCTGCTCGCTAACAGCGGGCTGCATTGTGCGGCCAGGGCTTCGGGAGAGTTTGGATTCGCTGCTTGGGGACCCACTTAACCTCTGCAAAGGACAGGATGATGGATGGGGGTCTGGGACGGGGTTGCTGGGGGGTGGGGTGGGCAGTAAATGAACACCAGGGCTTGCTGGGGAAGGAATGGGAGGCAGGGACAGGAATGGTCCTTGGACATGTTAGGAGTTTTTTTAGTTCTCACGACAACCCTGAGGGATGCCTGTAGTGGTCTCATTCGTACATAAGGGAACAGAAGCGCTGAGAGGTTAGATGACCTGACTAAGGTCACATAGTGAGTCCAAAACTGAACTCAGGCTTCTCGCCTTTGGGCCTTTCCAATATACCAGGCTGCATCTCACAGCAGCGTTTGCCCAGCGTTAAAATCCTTTTACTTAAACAAGTCCACATGCCCTTCACACCTATTAAGTAGGTAAAACAGGATAATCATGGCAGCTGGCATTACTGGGCACCCACCGCGTGCCTCCCTATGCTTCGCATTCTGCTACCTCATCCCTTGAGATCCTAATGTGACCCACTGAGACAGGAACAACTATCACAACCACTTTGCAGAAGAGGAGAGTGACGCTCAGAGACAGGAGTCCCTTAGCAAGAGGAGGCAGAGCTGGACCCTCTCAGGCTGGCCAATGGAGGCAGGAGGCTCGGGCACCCCACTTGTTACAGCTAGCACCCCTTCTAAGCAGTTCTAAATATTGCATATCTCCCCTCTGCCCTTCAGACACAGCCTCTTCCCTGCAACACTCCTGGCCTGGCCTGGCCTGCCTGGGATACTCAAACACATCCGTTGAGAGCCATGTCAAATGTCATGGCCTCCAAGAAGCCTTCCCTGATGGTCCTGGCAGCAGCTTCCATACTTCCATGTATATTTCCCATCATCGTACTTGTCACCCTGCTCTTCGATTTTCCTTTCACTTCAGGGCCCCTTGCCTGGACTGTGAGTGCCTGGCAGGCAGGACTGAGTCTGGTTCACTGTGGTGGCACTGGCCTCTCTGTTAAAATCGTCTTAGCCCTGATCACACAGGCTTGCCCAGACATGCTCTTTCCTAATTAAACCATCAGTTTTGGTATCTGGATGTTCCTCCAGGAAATACGGTCACTAGTTATCAAGATGACTCTAGACGCTATGTAATTCAAAGCGCTTGATTTGTGCTAACTAACCACTATGCTGAGCTGTAACACATATTTTATCCCTTGATTTTCACAATGCTTTATGAGATAGAAGTATTATATGTCTCAATTTACCCACCCCCCTGTTGCCCATCTACCCATTCATCTCACTCATCCCACCCCTCTGTCCCATTCTTTTTTTTTTTTTTTTTTGTAGAGACAGAGTCTCACTTTATGGCCCTGGGTAGAGTGCCATGGCCTCACCCAGCTCACAGCAACCTCCAACTCCTGGGCCCAAGTGATTCTCTTGCCTCAGCCTCCCGAGTAGCTGGGACTACAGGCGCCTGCCACAATGCCCAGCTATTTTTTGGTTGCAGTTTTGGCCGGGGCCGGGTTTGAACCCGCCACCCTCGGTATATGGGGCCAGCACCCTACCGACTGAGCCACAGGCGCCGCCCCCCTCTTTCCCATTCTATTCATCCAGTAATCCACCACCATTCATCCACTCACCCATGCATCTAGCATCCTGCTTGTGTATCCATTCAGCACTGGTACATCTTCCTATTGAACAAACCTTCCTTCCTTCTTCTTGTAGATGGTGAAAATAACCTTCAGAGAAGTTAAGCAACCTGCCCGACATCACACAGCTCATAAGCGGCAGATCCAGGAGTTGAACCAGGTCCTCATTTAACCACTCTGTCACGTGGCCTCTTTGCTTTCTCACTTTATTTTTCACTGTCCTGTTACATGCAGGTTTAATCTTATACGTCACCTCAAATCCTTTTGGATGTGAGTGGAGTGTAAATTGCAAATCAATGAGACACAGGCCACTGTAAGTCCAAGCTGAGGTCTGTCAGGTTGGAGTCAATTAGCAAGCCTGCTGCAGGACCTGCTGGGACTGGATCTATTTGCCTAATTGGCACTGGTTTCCCCCAGTGAAGGACAATTAACTCAAATCCCAGAGCCTGGACCACCCTTCTGTTTCTGGGCAAGGTGTCAGGCATTTAGCTACACAAAATTTACTGTTCACTCATTTACCCATTGACCTATTTGCCCACTCATCCATCTATATTTGCAACCATCCAATCCTTGCAATCATTCATAAACTACATTGACATTTGCCTACTTATATTTACTCACCCACCCACCCATCTATATCTACTGGCCACCCACACACCCACCCATTCATCCACCTACCTATCCATTCTTATCCATCCATTGAGCCACCCAATCCAAGCAGCCATTTATGAAATCATCCTGCCATTTTGCCTTCCACCCATCCACCTACCCTCTCACTCCATGTGTTTATCATTCCTCCACCCACTTACCCACCCACCCATATACCTCACATCCACTTAGTTATCCATCCATCTTTCCACTGAACCAACCCCCTCCTTCCCTCTCCCTCCTTTTCTCTCTTCTTTCTATTAATCTATCCACCTGTCTATCCTTACCTATGTAGGCATCCATGCACATCATACATCTGCTGTCCACACCTCCCAGACAGCCAGCCTGCATTTGTGAATACCTACTGTGTACCAGGCCTGTGCTAAGTACTGGAGAATCAAAAATAGGCACTGTCACAGATCTTAAGATACTTGCTGATTTGGAGCCAACCCCAATCCCAGTGACTAGAGACTTTCTAAGCTCCACACTCACTCAACTCTTGGATTTGGCCCCTTGCTCAGTCTTGTACCTGGGTTCTGTTCTGCTGCCTCTGAATCTGGCTCCACTCTGCTTCCAGAGAGCCTATCTCCCCAGGGCCCCACTTGGCCTGTAGACCTGTTTCCCACATTACATTAGGCGTGGACATGGCCAAGGCTCATCCTCCTCCTACAGGGTGCCAGTGAATAGGAACTCGAGCCCACATCCAGCCTCACTCTCAGCTTGGCCCCCCATTCCACAATCTGCAGAGAGGACTCCGAGCTCCCCACGTAATCCCACAGCAAAGGAGGGACCCTGACCCTGCCTGCAGATCAGAGGAGACGTCTCCAATAAGTCTGAACCCCAAATATTGAGTAAGAAACAGCCAGGGAAAAGGAAGAAGGGAAAGGGGAAGAACTGAGAGAAGGAGAGAGGATGCTCCAGACAGAGGGAGCAGCTCTACAAAGATTGGGAGGACAGAATGAGCAAAGCCCCAGCGGAGGGCTGCACAAGGGCAAAGGAAGGGCTAGGAAAAGGAGAACTCCAGATACTGCAGCGTCGTGAATGCCAGCTTGAGAGGCTGAGACTTTGCCCTAGGGCCAGCAGGCATCCACTGAAGGGGGCCCTTATTTAGCTGTCATCGCATTCCCTTGTGGAACGGATCCACTTTATAAAAGAGGAAATTGCAGCTCAGGGATCAGAGAGGTACAGAGGGCTGTCCCAGGCCACAGAGCTGCTCCGAGCAGAGCAGAGATTTCACCCCAGGTCTGATGGCTCCAACGCTCTCACTTTTTCTGAGAGGAGCTGTTGCCTAGGAGGAGATGTTTCCAGAATGCCTGCATCCTTCAAACGTTAACGCTCCCCTCCATCCTGCCTCTGTGACTCTAGGCAGTGTGGATGCACTGACAGAACACCCCAGAGCGCCATCTCTGCTTGGTATGACTCCCCGCGCTCACTTGCCAACCACACCTGGCATCTCAGGCAGTTAAGCAGGCACGGCTCTGCTGGGGCGTTTTCTTGTGTGTCGATGTTTCTCAGGAGAGTTGCTCAGCAATTTCCCATCATCATCTTTATGATCAGAGCCTCCATGTCTCCATCATCAGTTACCGTTCATTTCCTACCAACCCGATGCCCTGAGAGGCAATGTCAGGCAAAGAGCCAGGCCTGACAGCTTTCAGTGTGAGCTGGTGGAGCTCCTGACATAGCTGGGCACAGAAGGGTTCATGGTCACAGGAAGGGTCTAAGAAGGAGCAGGGCCAACCTCCCCTCAGAAGCCTTCAGGGGCTGTGTGGAATGAGGCTCCTAGATAGGCAAGGAATGTCCTCTGCCGCTGCCCTTCCACGGGAACCCTGGAGGAGCCCCTTTCAGGTGATGTGGCTGTATTGCTTCCTGGGGTTCCCCCTCACCAGGAATTCTATACTGGTGGTGGTGGCAGCCACTTAGGGTGGCCCCATCAGACTAACTGACGCTGGAAGCAGGCTCAGGAATTCCTGCTCTAATTAGGAAATTGGATCTGGAACCTCAAACATCTCACCACCTGGCATGTGTCCTGCTGGGTCAGGATACTTCTCTGATGGGGGTTAAGGTGTGTAGTGGGTGGCCCCCTCGGTTAACGGGAGCTCCTAACTCCTGCTGTTGGCCCTTTCCTTCCCGCATCCCCATAGGACTGTAGCCTCAGTGACCTCATCTGAGAAATGGGAGCAGCAAATAACAGCTACTCACAGGTTTGGATGCAAAGCTCTTAGCACAAGGCCTTGCACAGTCAGCTCAGCTTAGGAGAAGTTAGTACCACAAGCCTCATCACCCCTCATTCACCCTAACGCCAACAGGACTGAGAACAGCTCCCGGAGACACCTCTGGGGTGAAGTGGGATGGGTGGACCGGGATAATAGTCACAATCCTGACTTCCAACCAACCTACTGGGTACTACTATATACTGGGCACTGTGCTAACTACTTTTTGTAGGTGAAACCATGTGGTCCCCATTTAACAGAAGGAGAAACTGAGGCTCAGAGAGAAATTGTGGCTTGCCTAGGGTCACCAAGGAGTTGGTGGTAGTGCTGGAATTCCGAGCGTCATTTGGGGCTTCCTTCCTTCCAAGCTCAGAGTCCCCTGTGCTGGGCCTGGCAGGGAGCGCTAACTTGGCCTTATTTAAAGTTGCAATTATCTGTCCCATTTCCCACTGGCTGCAGCTGAGCTCTCTGGAGAGGTGGGAAGATCCTGACGGAGGATGCTATGAACCGGGAGTTCCTAAGGAATCCTTCATGAGCCTCTGCCTGACCGAGCAGGGAGGACCTGTGCCCTGCCGGGAGGTCCCCTTATCACAGCTGGTCTCTCTCCCCTCTGCCCCTGCCACAGAGAGCAGACCAAGCCAACGAGGGGTTTCCCAGGGTGGGGAGGCTCCTTTTCAGTTCCGCTGAAGTTGTGACAAGGACACACCACAGGTGAGGCCTAAGGGATTGCTAGGGGGCAGCATGAAGGTGGCACCCAATGTAGAAATGGGAAGACCGGGGTGGCGCCTGTGGCTCAGTGAGTAGGGCGCCGGCCCCATATGCCAAGGGTGGCGGGTTCAAACCCGGCCCCGGCCAAACTGCAACAAAAAAATAGCCAGGCGTTGTGGCGGGCGCCTGTAGTCCCAGTTACTGGGGAGGCTGAGGCAGGAGAATCCTGTAAGCCCAAGAGTTAGAGGTTGCTGTGAGCCGTGTGACGCCACAGCACTCTACCGAGGGCGGTACAGTGAGACTCTGTCTCTAAAAAAAAAAAAAAAAAAAAGAAATGGGAAGACCAAGCCAGCCTGGGCCTTGGTCGAATATCCCATGGTCAGGAAGCAGTGTGTGGGGTCTAAATCTCAGAGCAACACAGACCTAGAAAATGGGACCTAGAAATCTTTTTGAAAGGAGGAAAGATGGAATTGGGGAAGGGCCTTAGGGTTGGAGCAAAGCAGAGTAAAGGTGCTCACAGAGTTTTCAGCGTGCCAGTGCCTCCTGAATGCTTTGCAAGGGGGTGGAGTACAACGGGAGCTGTTATGCAGATGAGAGCCTCAGAAGAGAAGGTCAAGACCACCCACCTACCCCTTAGTGGTGTGGCCAGAATTGGTTCCCAGAATGCCTGGCTCCAGGTCCCAGCAGACCAGACTTTCATTCAGATGTACACCCCTCCCCTGCTCCCCCACACAGTTCTCAGCACTCCTGCCGGCCTCCTTGCCTCTCCTCTCCTCCATTCAGCTCCCTTCCTTACTGAGCAAGTGCCTCCTGTGAAGTCCACCTCTGCTACAGCCCTGCCTGACTGGTGAGGGGTCACCCAGGTGTTAGGTCCAAACACCAGGGAAGCACCATACCTCACAGCACAGCACAGCATGGGGTGCTGAGGGCTTGGGCTCAGGAGCTATCTACATTTGAATCTCACTACCTAACCCAGCAGCCCCAGGCAAGACCTTACTTCCTTTTCTGAGCTGCGGAATGGGAACAAGATTAGTACCTGCCTTGCTGGTGACTGTGACAAGATCAAGCACACAAAGCTTTTAGCCCAGAGCTGGCTGTAGTAAGTGCTCAGTAAAACGCTGACTGTTGTCACCATGACTCAAATTTCTATGCAACTTGGCACAAAGCAGTCATTCAGTCAACAGAAATGATGATATTATCAACACCAGCTAGGCCCCTCCGGCCAAGACTGAGGCAGACAGAATAATGGCCCCCAAAGAGGCCCATGTCCTAATCTCCAGAACCTAATCCCTAGAATTTGTCAATGTTACCTTATGTATCAAAAGGGACTCTGCTGGGCCGGCGCCTGTGGCTCAGTGAGTAGGGCGCCGGCCCCATATACCAAGGGTGGTGGATTCAAACCCAGGCCCAGCCAAACTGCAACAAAAAAAAAATACCCGGGCGCTGTGGTAGGCGCCTGTAGTCCCAGCTATTCAGGAGGCTGAGGCAAGAGGATAGCCTAAAACCAGGAGTTGGAGGATGCTGTGAGCTGTGATGCCATAGCACTCTACTGAGGGTTATAAAGTGAGACTCTGTCTCTAAAAAAAAAAAAAAAAAGGACTCTGCAGATGAGATTAAATTAGGAATCTCAACATGGGGAGATTATCCTGGATCATCCAAGCAGGCCTAGGGTAATCATGAAGAGCCTTTTTAGAGGGAAGTGTAGTGTCAACGTTAGAGAGAAGTGATGATGGTGGCAGAGGTTGGAGAAGGAGCCACAAGCTCTGGAATGTGGCCTCTAGAAGCTGGAAATGGCAAGGAAAGGGCCTTTCCCCTAGAAAAAGCCCCCCGGAGGAATTGTGGCCCCATCAACATTGACCTCAGCTCAATGAAACCCATTTCAGACTGCTAACCTCCAGATCTGTAAAATAAGAAATTTGTATGGTTTGAAGCCGCTAAGTTTGCAGTAATTTGTTAACACCAGCAAAGCAAAGTAACAGACCATCCTTACGGGAGGAAGCAATTGTCTCCCTTACACCAGCAACAGCTCAATCTGTGAACCCTATAGATTCATTCCCCACTGCTGAGAAAGAGCCCAGACCCTCTGCTGAGGGTGTGGGGGCACTGGGGAAGGTCTGCACACTTTGGGTCACAGCTATAGTTGAGGGGGACCCTCGCCCATCCTTGTGTGCCCATCAGGGAGAGGCTGGGGCTGTGGTGAGGCCGATGTTGGTCCTGGGTACCTGCTCACTGGTGGGCCCAGTGATAGTCCCATTCTGGAAGGATGAGAATACACGGCAGGGTGGGCTGTCTCAGGGCTATTGTGTATTTAGTTGTTTACCACCATGCCAAGCCCTGCCAAGGACCTAACCTTCCCAAAACTATGAGGCAGAAACTATCATTATCAAGCCCATTTTACAGATGAAGAAAGTGAGGCTCCGAGAAGTAAAGCAATTTGCCCAAGACCATCCAGCAGGATGTGGCTGGGCTTCTGCTTGCACAGGCCCAAGCCACTCCGGTCCTCCATGGATACCCTGTCCACTCTCAGGCCACTTACATCCTGCTGGAGGCCTGGACCTCTGCTGTGGACCTGGTCATGTGGGCCCTGGGCTGCTCTCTGTCCCAACACTTTCGGGCCTCGAGGTAGGAATCATGCTCAGGAAGGGTCACAGATATAGGCCACTGCAGAGACCTGGACCCACGTCAGGAGGAAGGGACATTGGGACTCACTGGGAACTAGCACTCCATGAAAAATGCCTCCCCTTCCTCGTGAGGAGCAGCAGTCACCGGTGCAGAGCCCTCTCCCCTATGTTTCCTGCAGGTTGGGTCATCATGTCCCCATTTCACAGAAAATCACAGTAATGAGATAGATTATAATAGGGGCCCTGGGAGAGCCCCTGTCCATGCCAGGCACTAAGATAAGCACTTGCTGATGTTCTATTTTATCCCCTCACACATCCCCTAGTGGGAAATTCCCAAATCATCCTCATTTTCAACTAGAACCCGGGGGTTCAAAGAAGAGAAGGGGCTTCCCCAGGTCACACAGCCGGGAAGGGACCAAGTTGGGAGTAGGAGGCATCTTCACATCCACTCTCTAGTAACAACCTCCTTGTACAGAGATGGACCCAGAGAGACTCCTGGCTTGCTCAAGGTACAGGGCTTCAGAGCAGAGGTTTGCAGGGAGATGGGTTTCCAGGCCTTTCTCTCTGCCACAGCGTGTTCTTATAATATCCTCAGGAGGTAGGGGCCCCAGTTGAGGGCTCACAGGCCCTGGGAGGGCTGGGAGGCGTCCAGACTCTGTCCAGAGACACACTGCTTTGATTCCACCTCCTCCTGTCTCCAGTAGGACACCAGCAGCAGGGAGCTAGCAAGCCAGCATCAGGGGTCCCCAGTGGCCCTTGGTGCCACCGGGGACACTGCCTGCACCCTGGCCTCTTCCCATAAGCCACCAGGAGACGTTTGCCTCAGATGACTCCGGGTGTGTTGGTGCCAGGCTGGGCGTCTGCCGCAGCAGGCCTCAGAGCCCCACTCGGAATCCCAATTGAGCTATTTTTAATGTACTTCAATTCTCATTTTCTTTTATTGGAAAACACAGATGGTGACTTGCTGCCCCCTCACACACACTGAGCAAGGCGCCGACAGGGAATGATGCGCAGCAGACACATGTACACCCTCCTCCCTCAGCTGGGGAACAAGAGCCAGCAACCGCATCCTGCTGCTGCCCAGGCCTCAGTTCCCCCATCTGTGAAATGGGCTTTGCTAAGGCAGCCCAGAAAGTCCCTGCCACCCTACACTCTCTCCAAGCAGGGGACAAGGCTCCAACTGGGGGTTGGTGGGAACGGTCATCCAGCGTCAGGAGCACAGCTGCTGGGGAGGTCTGGAAAGGAGGAAGGAAAACTGCTGGCTGTGAGAATGATCTTCGTTAACACTCCCAGCCACACTTCGACGTTTTCCTGCTGCCGTTTTGCAGATGAGGAAGGGGAGGCTCAGGAGATCAGAAACGTTCCGCCCAAGAGCTGGTGGCTGACCCAGGTCTATGTGAACGCAACTCTGATGCTCCTACTCACCCCTTTCCAAATTATTCCCCTCCAGATGCTCTGTTATTTATGTTTTTCCATTATAAAGGCAATACATGCTCATTAGAGACAATTTAGAAAATAAAGCAAAGTCAGATGGAAGTGTAAAGTACAAAATAATAATTATCTCCCCCTGTGCTCCCTCCCCCGCTCCACGACCACTGCCAACATTTTGGTGTGTTATTTCCACTCTTTGTTTTTTGCTTCCCATAATTTGTCACACTTTTAATATTGTTTGTTGGTGGCACAGGGTAGCAGCCGGCTGTGCATCACCATGGCCTTGGGGTACTTCTAAAAAACACCCATCCTGGCAATTCCCTTATCCCCACAACACCAAAGGAGTTAGAATCGTGGGGGCAGGCTAGCAATTGGCCACTGGGAATCTGTATTTTCTTTCTTCTTATTATTTTTATTTATTTTTTGGAGGCAGAGTCTCACTATGTCACACTCGGTAGAGTGTCGTGGAGTCACAGCTCACAGCAACCTCAAACTCCTAGGCTTAAGTGATTCTCTTGCCTCAGCCTCCCAAGTAGCTGAGACGACAGGTGCCTGCCACAACACTCGGCTATTTTTTGGTTGTAGTTGTCATGTTTGTTTAGCAGGCCCGGGGCTGGATTTGAACCCACCAGCCCTGGTGTATATGGCTGGCGCCTTAACCACTGAGCTATGGGCTCTGAGCTGGGGACCTGTATTTTCATCAAGCCCCCCAAGTGATGCTGATACAGCCGCCCTTGGCAGCCCACAGCCCTGTGCATGGCCAGACCACTGGCTCTAGACACAGCTGACATCACCAGGCTGGGCCATGGGGTGAATGTGGCCTTGGCTCAGTATATTCACCTCTCTGAGCTGCAGTCTCCATATCTGGAAAAATGGGTCCCTCCTTTGAAGGCTGGTGGAGAAGATGGGGGGAAAGGCTATGCAGGACTTTATGCCCAGTGGAGACACAGCCACCCACTCAAGGCTGTCATTATAACTGCCCCAAGGCCACCACTACAAGTGTCCTAAGACCATATTCCTAGGGTGAGACAATCAGTAGGCCCTTGGAGCAGAGAGGAAAATGGGGTGCAGTAGGGGGAATGATTCATGCAGGCCCTGGGTGTACTGTGCTGGCCTGGCTTGCTGTGTCTTGGCTTTCCCGCTCCCCATTATATGACCCCCTGACCCTTAGATTCCGGAGCATGGCATGCCCCCTCCCTCCTGTGGTCAGGATGACAGGAAGCAGATTCTTAGGGGATCAGGTTTGGGGCAGGGTGGAAAGCTGCTCCCTGAGGATGGGGTGGGGCTGCTCGAAGCTGGAGAGAGGGGCACAGGTGGAGCTGGAGGAGCTTTTAGAGGCAAAACCACAACTGAGGTGATCAAGACTCTGCCTCCACAGAGAAGTCCCTGCCCTTCAAAACCAGGCCCCCACTAACATACCAGGAAAGGACCTTAGCCCTTCACCCTGAGCCCATCCTGTCAAAATTCTGCTCAGCCTTCAGGCCTGGGCTCTCTCAGCCCCCTCTCTGTGAGCCCCCACCACGTCCCCTACCGGGAATATAATTATATCTGAGTGCCCCATTCCCATCCAACTTTGGGGCCTAAGAAGGCAAGGCTGAGTCAGATTATGCTCTGAATAAGCTAAGCATGGAGTTCTCTGCATCTCAGTTTTCTCAGCTGTAAAATGGGTGAGTTGTGTTATCTGTTCGATTTGCCTTAGAGATCTGGCGTCTCTAGCAAGTGAGAGGATGCATTTTGAAACTCTAAGCACAAGCCTTAGGTTGATTGGCAGAGAGAGTGTCGCATGAAAGGACCTGGGGCAGGTTCTCTTCTGCTCCCTACCCCAGACCAGCTGTCGGAGGCCGTGGGCTGCAAGAGCCATCAGGCAGCAAATGTGGCTGTGGTGAGGGGATCCCCTCAGAGGATGCTACTGCCATCAAGGAAGGTGAGCTGCTAATTGTCTCTTGTGAGAATGACACTTCCTCTAAAGTGTGTCACAGAATACAGTGGGTCTGTGTGTTGGAAGGGGTGGGAATGGCTTTGTATTATCTGTTCAAAGGCTCAGGGCTTGGCTCAGCGCCTGTAACACAATGGTTATGGCGCTGGCACCAGCCACATACACTGAAGGTGGCAGGTTTGAGTCCAGCCCAGGCCAGCTAACCAACAATGGCAACTGTGACAAAAAATAGCTGGGCATTGTGGCGGGCACCTGTGGTCCCAGCTGCTTGGGAGGCGGAGGCAAGAGAATCACTTGAGCCCAAGAGTTTGAGGTTGCTGTGAGCTGTAATGCCACGGCACTCTACCCAGGGTGACAGCTTGAGGCTCTGTCTCAAAAAAAAAAAAAAGACAACAATGGAATTGGGCATAGTACATCACAGTTTGCAAGGCACTTTCCCACCATGTCTCCTATTTCATTTTTTCTTAAGACAGCCCTGCAACATGGGCATTCATTCATTCATCAAAGAGGAACGACCCTTGGGGCAAGGCGGATAATGGGGGCCAAGAGGGGCGGGAAGGAGATGAGGCAGACAGACCACCATTAAGTGCGATAAGATAAAGGGTGACAGGATCCCCGACTGAGAGTGCCCAGGGTATGCATGAGCCACACAAAGGAAACAGGCAAGCTCTACCACCCCCATTTTACACTTGGGGTAACTGTGGATGGTGGTTCAGGGATTTGTGGCCAAGGTAGCCTCTGAGTCTAGTGCCCTTTGATGATGCTCATGGCAGGTGAGGAGGTGAGGAGGTGAGGAAAATAGCTGGGGAAAAAAATGTTCCAAGCAGGGCGGCGCCTGTGGCTCAAGGAGTAGGGTGCCAGTCCCATATGCTGGAGGTGGCAGGTTCAAACCTAGCCCCGGCCAAAAACCACAAAAAAAAAAAAAAAAATGTTCCAAGCAGAAGATACAGCAAGTGTAAAGGCCCTGAGGAGGGAACAGTCATTATCTGATTCAGCCACTTTCTGTGTGTTCATTAGTTATCTAGTTAACTCATCCATCCATCCATCCATCCATCCACCTGTCCACCCACCAGACACTGGGGGGGCCCTCCAGGAGTCCCAGACTCTGTGATGAAGGATGAGGATATGAAAGGGTTCAGACAACAGGTCCAACCTCACAGATTATAAACACTTAAGGTGCCCTCAGAGAACACTTATTCCCACCCACCATGTTGCAGAGGGGGAAACTGAGGCCCAGAACAGGAACCTAATTATGTCCTGAGCTCTCTTTCTTCTCCAGCTCTTCAATGGTCACTGCCTTTGAGAAACCCTGCCTGACTGTCCCCACCTGCCCCAATGCTCCCTGGAACCTGTCTGCATACACATTATCTGGTGAGCTCATGCTGGGGTCCTGCAGAGGGTGGGGCTCTCAGGAAAGGATGACCCAAGCCCTGGGCACCCTCAGTCCCTCACATCAACCCACCACAGCCTATGAGCACAGAGAAGGTACTGTCTCTCTCTCCAACATCGCCTACCATTACTCTGGGTTTTAAGAAACATTTTTAAGTGAAAAAAAGTAGATGCTTATTATGACATATTGAAACAATAGTAAGGGAGGAAGTGAAAAGTCAAAGCTCTTTTCCCCAGAAGCCATCACAATTAGATATCATTTAGACGTTTTATTGCACGGAAAATGTATTTATAGAGGCATAAATGCATATTTATTCCTTTGAAAGTTGCAGATGGAATCATACACAGCACGCTTTGTATCATAGACATCTCCTGAGCCTGGTGTAGAAGCTTCCAGCACATTCTTTCCACAGCCTCCGCATGTCTAAGGTTCTTGTGTGAAGCTCCTCTCTGCTCACCCCTCAGGGTGTCGGTGAGGAGAAAGTGAGGCAGCAGGTGCTGCCCTGTTCTGGACCTGGCCCAGGGAAGACCCTCAGGAATGGTGAGCAGAATGGCGTGGGGTGGGTTCCCAGGTGGGCTGGAGAACATCCTCCAGCTCTCCCCTCTCCCACCAGCCCTGTCTCAGACACCCGCTGCCCCTGCTGTTCCCCCACACCTCATAAATCTGCAGGGGGACAGGGCTGCTCAAGCCAGCAGGGACGCCCTCCAGAGACTCCCAGATAAAGCACACACAGCACTGGCAAAGGAACGAGGCCGGGTCTGGGGGCCCACTCAGCACCTCCGCCCGGGGCCCTAACCCACAGGCCCTGGCCCAGGGGTCAGTCCAACTGAAGGTCCCCTGCGCATCCCTTGGGGGACCTTCCCAGGCCAGCTGCCCAGCTGAGCTTCCTGCCTCCCCTCTGGACCTTTCCGCTGCCCATCCATCCTGAAACCGCAGCCACACAGGCCCTTCCCCAACACCCCTTTTATCATGTCACTCCCTGCTCATGACCCACCAGTGGCTCCCCAGTGCCTGTGGGAGAAAATGCAAACTTCTTCCCCCGGAATTCCTGAGCCAGCCCCAGCCACGGCTTCCAACCCAACAGCCCCCCACCCCCACCCCAGAAGTCCTTGGTTCCCATCCCTCAAAACCCGGCCTCAAAACTGGTGGTTTGGCTCCTTTAACCACATGTTCTCACTTCTCTACTTTGCCTGAGTCCATGCAGTGAGCATCTGCGTGCCCAGACTCAGAATATGGCCGCACCCCTACGATGGTGTGACCCTGGTCACATCACTTATGCTCTGGGACGAACTGTCTAGTGTTGTTGTGAGAGTTGCATAAGATGAGCTCTGCAAATTGGAGGCACAGGACCTGCCCATTCATAAGGACTAAATAAATGTTAGTTTCCTTTTCTTCTTCACTGTACCTAATAATAATATTAGTAATAGTACCAGCAAACATAGTGCTTATGCCAGGCACAGTTAGAATCATTTTTGTATCTTATTTAATCTTCTAAACACTCTTTCAAGACAGGCCCCATCTTATCCCCATTTTATAGATGAGAAAACTGAGGCACAAGGCAGGGAAGTAACCATCCACAGTCATGTGGCCATTTTGAGGGCCAGGTGAGGATTCAAACCCAGTGCATCTAGATCCCCCCAGAAGTCCTGCTAGTGAGACGGTTCCCACTCTCTGTCCTGTGTCATTCTCCCAATATTAAAAATTTACAGAGTCACCCTGAGGGCACTCTGCACCTGGGAGTGTGGGGAGGAGGAGGGTAGGCCAGCTAGACAGATAGGCCTTTCTGAGACATTGGCTTCTTTCTCTGGACTTCAGCTTGGGTGAAGGTAGCCTTCTGCCCATTCAATTTTGGGGATCCTCCTCCCCTGCATCCATCTAAAAATATTTCCTGTTTTTTTTTTTTTTTATTTTATTATTATTATTTTTTAATGGTAAAAGGGAGCATAAGTGGAAGGCAGGTCAGTGCAGTGAAAGGAAAGATGCCGTTTTTCTAGCTTGCTACGTGCCTTGGACAGGTCCCTTCCTGGCTTTGGACTCCAGTTTTCTCCCGGGTACAGTCTGCGAGGGGATTTAGTGGTACCTGACACAGCATTCTAGGACACCATAAAGTGAGAACGTTTTCCCCTTTTCAATTCTCTTCAATCCCCTGATCCCTCAAAGAGAAAGTCTCCACTGGGGCTGCTGAGACTAACATCTCTCTGAAATGTGCTGGTCTTTTTTAACAAAGAGAGAGTGGGAGAGTGGGCCTCAGTCTCAGGGCCTTGTGCGGAGCTGCCTCTGGTGCTCAGCTCCACCACACACCCTTGCTCTATCTCTGCCCATCGGGTCCCCTGAACCCTCGTCTCAGGCTCCCCTCCTTTCTGTGGGAGCCCAGTCACAAAAGAGAATGAGCATCATGCTTGCTGGAGCTGAATGAAATCACCCTGCCCTGTTTCTGTTGTATTTATACTTATAGTTACCTTCTATTTGTGTCAAGAGATAGTGGTGTTTTATTTATGGCAGGAATAAGGACTTTCAATCTTAATACATTTACTGCAGGCCAGGCATGGTGGCTCACACTTGTAGTCCCAGCTCTGTGGGAGGCTGAGGCGGGTGGATTGTCTGAGCTCAGAGGTTCGAGACCAGTATGAGCAGCAGTGAGCCAGAGTAAGACCCCCGTCTCTACTAACAACATCAAAAACAACCAGACGGCTCGGTGCCCGTGGCTCAAGCGGCTAAGGTACCAGCCACATACACCTGAGCTGGCAGGTTCGAATCCAGCCCGGCCCGCCAAACGACGGCTGCAACCAAAAAATAGCCAGGCATTGAAGTGGGTGCCTGTGGTCCCAGCTACTTGGGAGACTGAGGCAAGAGAATCGCTTAAGCCCAGGAGTTGGAGGTTGCTGTGAGCTGTGATGCTACAGCACTCTACCCAGGGTGACAGCTTGAGGCTCTGTCTAAAAAAAAAAAAAAAACAGAAAAACAAAAACAGCCAGACGTCGTGGTGAGCGTCTGTAATCCCAGCTACTGGGGAGGCAATGGGAAAGAGCATCTCCAGAGGAAGAAGAAAATGAACAAAAAAAAAAGAGTACTTCAAACGAAGAAGAATGAACAAGCAAGCTGAAATTAAAAAATTAAAAAAAATACATTTATTCCAGTAAATAGCAAAGTGAGTCATGTACACAACAACAGTGAGCACATAGCTCAGGATGGTAGAAATTGGGACTGACAACCGGGAAACACAAGACAAAAAGGTTTCTGAGCTCCTTCAAACCCTAACATTCTGCTTTGGCTCGGGGACATTCCTCGTATCTCTGTGGGTTGAAAGAGATTCCTGCCACTCTCTCGGGGTAGCCAGGATGGGTCCACTGTCCCCAGGGTGCCCCTTAAAGAACCCATCGGGCATGCAGAACACGCAGGCTTGGAATTTGGGGTCCTCTCAGTGGCTTGGAACCCCCAGGGGCTCAATGCCAGCTCTGACCTTAGTGTTGCTGGCCCCTGGAAGGGGGAAACCAAGGTTGGGGAGCAGGCTCGAAGTCCTTCCATCTCTTGGGACACAGAACGAGTGGCTGAGGACTCATCTCTCCGATCCCAGCACCCTCAGGCTGGAGGCTGAGATTTGGGGAAGGCCCCTTCACCACATCTGGAGCTCATTATGCCGAGAAGCTAGAGAGGCAGAGGATATAAATAGGTCCGGCAAGAGTTTAGATAAATACTGGGATGATAGATCCGTACCAGGTTATTGAGGAGAAGTGAAACGGGAAGTGAAAGGATGTTCAAGGAAGATCCTTAACCTTGTCAAGCTCCCCGACAAACTGTCCCCAGGGGGGCCGTCCACTCAGCAGCCTCATCTCCTGTCTCTCCCCCACATGCAGCCTGCACAGCCAAAGGCAAAGACAGCTCCCTCTCAGGACTCCAAGCTCTGGCCTGCCCATGGACTTCCCCTTGGACTAAGCTCAGTGAAACCTTCCCTGACCACCCAGGCTGGGTTTGGTGTTTGATCTTTCTCCATCAGGACACGGGACTGGCTTACTCACATGTATGCCATAGCCACTTGACTGGGCCATGAGAGCCCAGCAGAGGAGGATCCAATGCATGGTAATTATACGTCAAGAATAGCCACTGTTTATCAAGTGTTCACTATGGACCAGGATGTGTGCCAAGCATGTGATAGGCAGTGACTCATTGAATCCATACAACCACCAGGTGAGGCATCCCATTTTACAGATGAGGAACCTGAAGCTCAGAGAGGTGAAGCAACTTGTCCAAAATACTTAACCTGTTAAAATACATAAAGTTAACTATGCACACGGCCAAGGAAGCAGGGGAACCAGGATATAAATGTAGGGTTGCCCAACTCTGGGGCTCATGCTTTCTCCTACACTATGACGTCACACCTAGTAATGGGTGAAAAAAAGATTGTTGACGAGAAGAATAAATGGGAAGCAATGTCAGCCTGAATCTGATTCTGATCAGGCCCTTTTCAGAGGCTCTTACTAAAAGGTGGGTTTTAATTTCTTGTGTGTCTGTCTTGACTATGCAGTAATCTTAAAGAGTTTTTCCCAGTGATTTTTTTTTTAGGTCTACATAAAGTATAAAGACAGTAATTAAGTAACAATTGTAGAGCACATCTGACACTTCAAAGAACATTCATCATGTTTAAGTCTCATGATGACCCTAGGTGGTAGGTTTCACTCAACAGATGAAGAAACTGAGTCTGGGAGAGGACAATTCATGCACTCAAGGCCACACAGAACTAGTGAGTGGCCTGAGTGCAAAGCTGCTGTCCACAGAGTGAAATTCCAGACCAGTGCCTGATTTTGAGAGAAGCCAGCCCCCCACTTGAGGCCTTGGTTTTCTCATCTCTATAATGGGGACAATGACCCTAATTCATTCTCCATTTGCCAGGACCCTCAAGGAATGAGGCTGGTGCCCTCCATGACAAAAAAGGGCTCTGTAGTGAGATGACTCTCAAAGGAGCTGAATCGTGATATCACCCCACCTTTCTATGTGGCAGGTACATCTTAGCCCACGCATCCTCCCAGCCAATTGTCTTTGATCTTGCACATCCTCGCTTGGCAGCTGAGGACAGCACAGCTCAGGGGCTAAACATCCTCAGCAAGGCCACAAAGTGGGTGTGGAGCACAGTAGGTTGGCTCACATCTCCCAAAACAGAGGCCATGGAAGCTTCTGGAAAGGCATGAAGGTAAGAAAGGTGAGCAGTGACCAGCAAGCAGGCTTTGGACAGAGCTCCCCACTCAGGCTGTAATGAGACCTGGGAGAGAAGACTGAGACATCTGATGGAAGTCAGCTCAGTGGTGGCCAAATGCTGACTTGAGCTTGGGCCTCAGGGCTCAGACCTGCCTGTTCCGGGAACAGGAGAGATAGCAGGCATCCTATTACAGCCCTGGGACACTTCTGGGCAGGTGAGCACGCCTCTGCACTTCTGCCATCTGGTGCCCCATCAGGAAGCAGACGGCGGGCGTAGGTGGCAGGTGAGAGCACCCATCTGTCCTGGCGGCTCACAGGCTCTCTCAGGCTGTGTGACTTTTGTCAGGTCCCATCCCTTCTCTGAGCTTCAGCTTCTTCCTCCAGCAAACGAAGGGCTTGGACTGAGCAGTGGTCTTCAAACTTCAGTGGCTCCTGGACTGTTGTTAGGCCTTTGGCCATATTCATGTAACCACTTGAACTACACTGTACTTTTAAATTGGCCCACTTATTTTAAACTGAAATAAATTCATTAGCAAAGGCAAAAAATCAGGTTACTACCAGAATAAAGGCAGCACCAATGTCTATAACCACAGGCAGTTTGGGAGGTGGTTAAGAGCATGGGCTCTGGGGCCAGCTCCTGGGGTTCGTAATCCTCGCTCTGACACTCATGAGATGTGTAATCTCAGGCACGTGACTTACCCTCTCTGTGTCTCAGCTTATCATCTGTAAGATGAAGAATACACCCTATCTTCTAATGCTGTAATGAGAATAAAATATTTGTCATATTTGTAAAGCACTTAGTGGTGTGTATGTGTGTTAAATAAAAATACATAAACTTAACTATGCACAATGAAAACAAGATAATAGGGCATTCGGCTCCCTCGCAGAATCTGAGCCTGAGGACCGCTTTTCCCAATTGAAAAGGGAGATTAGGGGCTGTCAGAGAGGTGTTAGAGACATGTTGGCAGGAAACAGACTTTCTCCGTGAGTAATCAGCAGGCGTGGAGGAAAAGGTAAGGGGAACTTTCTTACTGTGTGATTCAGCGTTATTTAATACCATTTCCGTGTTCCCCCTGGAGACTGCTCTGCTCAACACCCAGGTAAACACGGGGCTAAAGCACGTCTGAAGTCTGGCTCTGGTGACCCAGGACTCCAAGAAGAGATGAGAGCAAACATCTGATGCCACCTAAGGGCCTGGGTCACAGAACTCATCCCAGCCCATACCTCTTCCTCCCCCCTCTGCCCCTCACCTGCTGAAAAGTTCCTACTGCCTTGACCACCCTTGCTGTGGATTTTCTTGGGCAGCGCCCATATAAACTATCCCATTCTGTTTCTTTCTACAGAGAGGAGGTACATGATATTAGTTAAGAGTAAGGACTCTGGAATTTAAATTCCATTTCTGACATTTTCTTGCTGTGTGACCTTCGGCAAGTTACATCCCTGCTCTGGTCCATTTTGTCATCTGCCAAAGAAGGATAAAACTACCCACTCTCAGAGTGTTGTGGGGGGTGACCAATGACCTAATGCAGGTCAGGGGCTTTGCACAGCTCTAGGCACATAGTCAGCACTCGTTAAGCAAAAGTTGCTGTTATAAATAAATTCTGAATTTGGAAAGAAAGTCCTCTGTCAAACCACGTGTCTTGATTATAGTAACTGCAGCACTTCTGAATGCATTCTCGCCTCATACCCATCCTTTGGTCTACATATAGTCTTTCTGGGTGGTTCATGAAGCCAGGGACCAGCTGATTCAACCCAGGGTAGGGTCTAAAACCCAATGGAGGCCCAGCTGAATGAATGAATGAATGAAGCAATGGCTCAGTGGACCTCAGCCGCTCTGTACACCAGTGGTTCTCAACCTTCCTATGGCCACAACCCTTTAACACAGTCCAAAGGGGTTGCAACCCACAGGCTGAGAACCACTGCTATAGACAGAGAGGAGGTAGCCTTCTTTCCCTTTCTGTCCTGGGCCTTCGGTTTCTTTTCCTTTCTTCAAAGTGAGGAAGGACCACTTTCCTCCATGGGAGGTCATATAGGATGTCATATGGGGTCTGTGGCACCACATACCACGAAGCAGCTTCTGTCATCACCCACAGAATCAAACACCTTGTCTGAACCCCCAGTTCATTTCAGGTTTCTGCTGGATGTTCATGATGTGCTCCAAACTAGCTAGGCAGTGGGGTGGGGGCGGAGGTAGAGGTTTCCAGAAGAAATGCACATCCCAGCCCCTGCCTTCTGTTACTCTTCTTTCCAGGGCACCAACATCCTGGTAACCAGCAAAGCCACAGAGAACAAAGGAATGGTGAGACAGGCCCTGATGGTAAGGAGCTCACAGACAAAAGATTCCACAACATGGGTAGTCCACCCTGTTGGTTTTCATCAAATACTATATATTCTGCTATTTCTAGAAAGAATTGAAGGGATATAGCAGGATATTTGAATCAAACTTATGTTAAAAAAAAAAAAGCAGCCAAAAATCCACTCAAGTTAAGGGAAAGACAATTCTTCCATGAGCCTAAGTAGGAAGCAATGTTTGTTTTGAGCTTCCCAGCAGCCAAGGTGAGAAAGGAAGCAAGTTGAGAAGGGACAATGAAGAGAAACACAAACAAGAGTCAACAGCTTACTCTGTGGCAGGCATTAAGAGCTTCACATGTGGAAACAGTCTGAACGTTCACATAACCCAGTGAAAAAGTTAAGATCACTCACCCCATTTTGTAGATGGGGAAACTGAAGCTGGAGAGGATTAAATAACTTGCTCAAGTGGCTTACGAGTAGTAGAGTCAGGATTTGAACTAGGGCCTTTAGCTTTAGGGCAGTGATTTTCAACTGGTGCGCCACACCAGACTGGTGTGCCATGAGAGGATCTTAGCTGTGCCTTGAAAATGCTTAAAGATCATTATTTTCCAAAGAAGTTCAAAAAGCACAGTAAGGATATTCTTTTTTTCTTTTACGCTTTTTTTGATCAACATAATTTAAGTGTGCCGCGAAAGTTTAACTACAGGTTCAAGTGTGCTGTGAAATAAAAAAAAAGTTGAAAAACATTGCTCTAGAGTAATACTGGTTCTCAGCCACCATGCTATTCTGCCAGGCCTTTACATATTTTGTGTGTGTGTGTGTGTGGTTTCACACAACTCTACCACGTGGGTGTTATTATCTTCATGTGCTGAATGAAGATAATAACAGAGAAGTGAAGTGACTTGCCCAAAGTTACACAGCTCATGAGTGGCAGGGTGGGGTCACCCAACCTCATTGTCCTTTTCTTCTAGCACAGCAGTTCTCAACCCATGGGTTGCGACCCCTTTGGGGGTGGGAAAACACATATTTCCAACGGTCTTAGGAATGGAGACACTGCTCCTCCATTCGTCTCCAGGTGGGTCCGCCCACGTGCAGATACGCCCACAGACAGTACCTGGCGTGATGACATCATCTGTATTAAAGGGTCGCGGCATTAGGAAGGTTGAGAACCACTATTCTAGCAGATTTGCTTAGCTCCACAGCACAACAGGTTCTAGTGCTCAGTCTACCGACAAAAGGAAGGGAATGAGTTCCTTCCAGGTGACAAGACAGGTCACACCTGAGTCCCCTAATGGCAGCACCATCCTGACTGCTTGCATGCCTGCTCTCTTACAAGCTGCCCCTGCTGGAAGAGCTCCCTGATGACTGGGGGTCTGGCAATGCCAGCTCACAGGCCACATGCCAACCCAAGGTGTTTGCTTTGCTCTCCCGGGTGGGTGAGTCATCAGGGCACCCGCCTCCCCGTGGCTGTGCAGAGACATTGGCAGCTGGGATTTGGAGGATCTCAAGCCCGTCTACATTTGTCCTACCAGGATGACAGGATGACCTGGAACAGTCTAGTGCGTCTAGAATCAACAAACCTTGATTCAAGTCTGACCTTAGGCAATCCACATCCCCACCTGGGGGTAATACAAAGGATTAAATAATACAATTCAGTAGAAGCACTTAGCATAGTGTTTTGGCACATAGAAAGTGCTTAATAAACTCTAGCCATTACTAATACAATGAACCTGGCCTGGGCTGTCTGTGGCCTACAGCTCTGCTCACCATGATGGACAGACATGCCTCACTCTGGCACACAGCCCAGTACTGAGCAGAAGGCAGTTCTCCCCATACGCTGGGGTTTCTGGTGTGATACCTCTGCTACAGAACCCTGAGTTTCAATCTCAGCTCTGCCTCTAACTGGCTATGTCATTTGGGGCCATCCAATCCCCCTCTCTGGGCCTCAGTTTCCCCCTCTATAAAATAAGAGGCTTGGACTGAGGGACCCACCTGCTCTGACCACCTGTCACTTCCTTTATTTACCTAGCTTCGAAAGACCCCTTAGGAGGGAGGCAGGGCTGGTCCTAAACCTTTCCATTAATGAGGAAAGCAGAGTTAAGCTAAGAGACTGACACCCTGAGGCTATCGTAGGTCAATAGGGTGCAGTGGGAAGTTGTGTGGATATGGCCTTGGACACAGTATAGAGTCTGAATCCCAGCTCTTTCATTCCTTCATGGGAAGGTCAAGAAGAAATCACTTCACACCTTCATGACCTGGCTTCTCCACCTTGAAGGTAGTGGGGAGACTTCCCTTGCAGGAGGTAGTCAGGATTTAGAGTTGTGTCTGGGGAGCCTAGCACTGTACGTGATCCACAGTAGGTGGTCGATGGTGGAGGTTTTGTTATTCTTTGCAAAAGGCCAATTTCATGATCTTATCTCTCCCCTGCAGAAAACATTGAATGGCTTCTTATTGCTCCAAGTATGAAGACATACAGGGTGGGGCTTGAGTAGGAGCCCACAGGCCTCTCTGTCCTCATCCTGCCCTCTTCTTTCTCCACCTCCCAGCTGCAGCCACCCTAGGTCCTTCCCACCAGCAGGAGCTCTCTGCTGGGTCTTTGCTCAAAGCTGCTCCCCCAACTTGCTGCACAGTCCCTTTGCTTTGAGCGAGGTCAGCTCCCACTAATCTTTCAGGCTGTACTGATATGTCACCACCTCCAGGAAGCCTTCCCTGGCCTCCCTTACCAGGCCAGTTTCCCCTTACAACCTCCTTTAGAGCAGTTGTCAAAGATACAGTTGTCCCACATCTGTGAGGTTCGTTCTTTGATGACTGTCTGATCTGCCGCCAGGCTCTAACGTCCATAAGGGCAGGTGTCAGTGAAATCCCCCACCCCTGGCACAGTGCCTGGCCCAAGCAGGTGCTCAGTCGTTATTGGATTTTGATCAGAGAAGAGCCGATCGCTATGTGGTTGGAGGTCTTTCGCACCAAGCTTTGGTGACATGTTGAGAAGTTAAACATCATAAGCCCTCCGCACCCCCACTTTGCAGGCTAATTGTGGGGGTGTGGAAGCGGGTGGGGAGATAGCCTTTGAAAGATAAGCTGGAGACTGTTACTGAGACAAGAGGAGCGTCAGCTAGGCGCACCAGCCACATCCCCGGGCAGATGCCAGGCCCCTCCTGCGCTCACAGCTGTCAATCGCTCCAAGGCCCAGCCTGGGCCGCGCTGGACAAGGTCCACAAAGGCCCCCATTGCCAAGCCATGAGCCAGGGCCCTGCACAGATTGTAATTATCTCATTACATCCTCTCAATCCCCACGATGCAGGGATTTCTCACCCTCTCTTAGAGATGACAGAAACTGAGGCTCAGTGAGGCGCAGTCACTCATCCAAAGTAAAACTGTTAGAAAATAGGGAGGGACATTGTTTGGAATTTTTATTCTTAATCCAGGTACAACTTATACACAGTAAATAAAGTGCACAGATCTTAAGAGTACAGCTTGATGAATTTTTCAAGGTATATACCTGCATGCCTACCATCTAGAAAGTTCATCATGATCTTTCCTTGTCAATATCCTTCCCTCATCACCATTGATTACTTTTGCCTGTTTTTAAAGTCCCTCTAAAGCAGTGGTTCTCAACCTGTGGATCACGACCCACAGGAACTGTATTAAAGGGCCACAGCATTAGGAAGGTTGAGAACCACTGCTCTAAAGTAAGGGCGTCCAACCTTTTTACTTTTCTGCATTGGAAGAATAAGCATTGTCTTGGGCCACATATTAAATACACAAATGCCAGCAAAAGCTGATTGGCTAAAAAAAGATCTGTGCATACTTTTCATGATATCTGACACAATAGATAGGCAAAAAATGTCCTCGCAAAATCAGCAGGCAGCCTGCGGGCCACAGTTTGGACACCCCTACATAAACACAGTCACTCCGTGGGTCTCCTCTGGTGTCTGGCTTTTTTTGCTTAACCTAAGGATGTGAGATTTCCGCACGAGGCTGCATGTTATCAGCACTTTGTTCTTTTTTTTTTTTTTTGAGACAGTCTCACTATGTTGCCCTGGGTAGAATGCTGTGGCATCACAGTTCACAGCAACCTCAAACTCTTGGGGTTAAGCGATTCTCTTGCCTCAACCTCCCAAGTAGCTGGGACTACAGACACCTGCCACAATGCCAAAGTATTTTTGTTTTTGTTGTAGTTGTCATTGTTGTTTCACAGGCCCAGGCCGGGTTCAAACCCGCCAGCCTGGGTGTATGTGGCCAGCTTCCTAACCACTGAACTATGGGCGCCAAGGCAGTTCTGATGCTGCATAGCATCCATTGTGTGAATAAACCACAATTTATCCATTCTTTGCTGATGGACATTTAGATTGTTTCCACTTTGGGGAACAATGTAAATGTTGTGGCATGAACATTTGAGTCTAGTACCTGTCTTCTGGCTAACAGGTGCACTCATTTCATGTAGTTTGAACTGCGCGGTCCATGTCTACATTAATTTTCTTCTGCCTCTGAAGTAAAACTGTGAGTTTATTCACATCCTTGCCCCAATCTACTTCTTAGAGAAGCCATGATTTTGGGGGGGTGATTTTCTTATTTTGGATAAAGGTAGTCATTGTGTTAATAATGAAATGTGATCGTATTCTTTTTAGCACTAGCGGGTGATTTCCATCAGAAACAAATTCACAAATCAATTACAAACCTTTTGTCTGAACTCCTGTGTTGTAATTTGGGGGTTCAGATAAAGACAGCTTTCTTACCTGCTGCCTGGATCCCAGTCAGCCTGGGGGCCCCAGTCCAGATGACACTACCATTTGCAGAGGTGGCGAAGGAGGCCTACCATGTACCAGGCACTGAACAGAAAGCTTTGGGGCATCATCCCCTTTAATCCTCCCAAATGTACTTTTAAGCACTGGTGACCATACGGTTTTTACAGAGGAGGAAACTGAGGCTCAGAAGGTGAAGTGCC
Source organism: Nycticebus coucang (assembly GCF_027406575.1). NCBI lineage: Eukaryota > Metazoa > Chordata > Mammalia > Primates > Lorisidae > Nycticebus > Nycticebus coucang. The sequence continues at coordinate 17,055,315 of NC_069801.1, read as the reverse complement.
TCAGCCTGGGTCTAACAGGAAAAAAGCCGATTCTAGTGAGCTGGATGTTAGGGTTGGCATCACTGAGCCCTGGTTTGATGTGACCATTGACACCCAGTGCATTCCCAAGACCACAATGCCCAGCACAGAGCTGGAGCTCAATAAAAGCTTGTTGGTAAATGAATGACTAAATGAATGTAGCTAAAGTCAACACAGAAATGGATTCCTGGACAAACCTGGGGGTTGACTTCTCTGCCAAGAAAGACAACATCAGGACACTTAGAACAGAAAGTCAATAAGCCCCATTCTCAAGCCCCATTGATCTAGAGGGGCCCAGCAGCTGGGGACATTGGATGGAGCTCCAGCTTTCAGCTTCATACCCCGACCCTTTCCACCAACATTCTCCCAATCCCAACTGGTCCTGGGCCCACGCTGAATCCAGACAGGGCTGGCTGTCTGTCTCGCACCTGTCTTGTTCTGGGCATCCTCCTATTTCAGCTGGGACAGTCCTGATGTCAGTGACCATGTGTCTTGACCACACTATGAGCCCAGAGCTTTGCAGGCCAACCCAGCTCTTGGCCAGGAGGGTTATATGGATGGACCTCGGGAGCAGCGGCCTGGGTCTTGCCTGGGGTTGGACCCACCTAGTCACTCATCCTGAGGCCTTGGGCAAGCTCTTCTCTGTGAGTGAGCCTCACTTTTCCCACGTGTAACAGGACGAGTTTGTGAGTTAAATAAAACAGTACAGAGGAGATATGGGTGGTGAGTGCAAGCCACCTCCAAGAGGCCAAGCCTCCCTCGCTGGAGGCAGGGATTGGTCTGAGTGTGGGTGCTCAGGCTGCCCATGGCCTTGGCAGCACAGAACCAGTTCAAGTCCTGACTCTACCGTGCCCCCGTTTGGGGATAGGTGCTATAATGGCACTGAGCCTTGTCTTTGAAACAGGAAAACAAAGCCCTCCTCAGAGATGGGCACGTAAGGCAACCGCCCCAGTGTTGGCACATTTTCTGTTCTCATGCAGGTTGACTATTCTTGTTGCTCTTGCTGTCGCACTGTGCCAGAGCCATCAGGAGAAATTGATGGAGTTTGTTTCCTGGGAAGAAAACCAGGCTGTTAAAGCAAATACATCCTGCCTTCCCTGAGCCTTTCCACCTTTATTCCACACCTCCAAACAGGACGAGCAGATGGGCAGCTCAGTCCTTTGACTCTGCAAATATTTAAGTGCCTACTATGTGTCCAGAGTTACAGTGTGTGTCAGGCAGTGGGCTCCATCTAACAGGTCATTACAGTAATTTGGTGAGAACCCCTTATCTCCCAGAGAGAGACAGGAGGGCTCACGATTTAGATAAGAGGGAGCCAGGGGGCCTGTAGGTCTGAGGGAGGGCAGCCAGGTGTCAAGAAGGGAGGGAAAACAGATGGCAGCTCTAGGATTTAGGGAGTTTTACTTAGGAGGAGCATAAAGTGGAAGGGAAGGACTTGCAAAGCATCAGGCTAGGGAGACAGGTCCAGCATCTGCAGGGGAGAGGGAGATGTCTCCTAAGGCTGCTGCTGGAGGGAGATGAAGGCACTCAGACAAAATCAGAGGATAGGGGGCCTCTAAGGCTGGTGTTTCATAGGCGGATGGGACCTGTGCCTTCTACCATCACAGGGGAGGCCAGGGGATGAGGGCAGAGACAGGCAGAGCGGGGCAGGGTGCATGAGCGCACATGAGCCGAGCTGCCAATCCCTGCCTCCAACGAGGAAGGCCCAGCCTGGTGGGGGTGGCTCCCACTCACCAAGGGCTCACTGCAGTGGGCACCATGTTGAGAACTTGACCTGTCCCGGCCCAGAGCCAGGGGAAAGAGGTTCTGTCCTGCTTCCCATTTTGCCGATGAGGAAAATACGGCTCGGAAAACTGAAGAAATGAGTCCAAGGCCACCCACGTCAGCAAGTGTGGAGGAGCCATTGGAATGCTGAGGGCTCCTGAGCTGAAGGAGGGCGGGGTTCTGGAAGAGAATGGGGTGGGGGGTGTTCCAGGTGGAAGGAAGAGCAGGAACAAAGGAGAGAAGTGAGCTCAAGGGATGCAAGACATTCAGGGTGGCAGGGAATCCATCCCTGACCTCTTAACTAGAACCCCAGGGCCATGGATCTCACCTTGACCACAGAGGCTGGAGCCTCGGGTGCTAAACATCCTACAGTGGGCAGGATAGTCCCATAAAAGGAAGAACTGTCCTGCCCCAAGTGTGAATAGTAATTGTGTTAAAAAAAAAAAAAAAAGATTACAGTGATTATGACACCTACTTGCCAAAGGAATGATATGCCTCACACCCCTTTGGCCCCAGTTGAAGAGAATTCCATTGAGGTCTAGTGATGGGGACATCCCCCAGGTGGAGAGGGCCTGGCTGCATTGGTACCAGTGAAAAAGAGGGTCACTGGGACCTCACATTGAATACCAAGAAGCAACAAAAAGGCTCAGGAAAATCATTCGAGCCTGAAGCTTCAAAAACAGGGTTTATTTAGATAATCCCTCGCCAGGCCTCCCTGCCTCAGCGCCTGGTTTCTCTAAGGATTTATTTTGTAAAAATGTCTCTCTCAACAAGTAAGTTATCCTACACTGAGCCGATGAGGGAATTCTTCTCTATGTTCAAAACCACAAACCCCGGGCAGTCCTTCTGCGGCCCAGCACAACTTTCTGCAGCGTCAGGTTATGAATCACTCGTCAAATCCAAGAACGATTTCAGGCTGAGCTGGGTGAGTGGGGAGGAAAGCCTCATTCCCCTCCCAGCTTTGGGGGGGGGTGGGGAGGGCTTATGCACAGGGCAGGCTTGGACCAGTTTCTCCTGAATCTCACACCCTGGGGGGTCACCTGCATGTGACACCAAGAACACCTAGACTGTATTTGGTTTGCTCAACTGTGCCAGGCCCTTCACACAGATGAGCTCCTCGAGGCTTCAGAATAACCAATAGGACTGGTTAGCCCATTTCGGACATGCGATCAGGGTGGGGGTGATGTGCTAAAACAGGAAAGGTGGCAGAGCTAAGACCAGAAGCTAAAAGACTGAGCAGGCCTCGCTGTGCCAGCTGAGACTCACAGGTGAACATACCCGCTCACTGCTGGCACCAGAGCAGTGCCAGCCCCAACCCCCCATGCTGCAGGACCCCAAGGGCCACAGGCCCAACCTTTCAAGGACTGTGAGAGCATTTAGCCCTCGGGGGTTCTCCCATCATGGAGAACACGTTTCCTCTTCCTCTCTGCCAATGCCAACCTCACAGTCTCACCTCCCCTGGAAGATTCTGCAGCACATAGTAGGTCCTCAGTAAACCATTGTTGAATGCAAGGAATTAGGAAAAGACCCAAATATCTGAAAATAGCATATGTGGTCCATATGTGGCTACTGAATGCATGACTCAATAAATGAATGAAAGGGTTGATGGGTACAGTATGGTCCTAGAGCAAGGAACTCACATGTAAGTCTGAATCCTGCCTCTGCCACTTACTAGCTAGATGAATTCTGGGAAATTACATTGCTTCTCGTCTGCAACATGGGGATAATGGTAGTACCTACCACAGGGGGTTGTTAAGAAGGTGCAATGAGACAAGGTACAGCACAGTACATGGCACCCAGGCATGCTCAGAGATGGAAGTCATCATTCTCATGAGCATCATCATTACAATGCTTGAAGGTCTGGGGACTGAGAAAACTTGGGGTCTCCTGGCTTTGGAAAAACCATCAACACAGACAGAGCCAGGCATACTTAGGAATAAGCAAATGACAGAGGAAAAAGAAGAGGAGAAGCGAAGACCAGGCTCCCAAGTGAAGAAAGCCATTGGTGCTTCTGTATAAATCATCCCCCAAAAGAAGGCTTAGCCCTAAGAATCCAAGATTTCCCATCTCACTGATGAGCTCGTGCTTTTGATCTTGAAATGTTTTCATTAGGTCCTGCCTCTAGGACATGAACTCAGAGACCTTTTCAAGGCCAGTCTGATATAAGAACCACCTTGCTCTGGCCTGAGACCCAGAGCTAGTCCCATTCTAGGCTCTACCCAGTTTCAGATGCATTGGAACAGCCCTGAATTATGATAATTTTTTCCCACTTTCAAGGTCTTGTGGGAGTGTCACGCTGAGTTGTAAAAGCCTGTAGGATAGAGAAGGAAGTTATTTTTACAGGCAGACAGTATATTCATTCATTCCCTCATTCATAAAACATCAACTTGAGAGTCTGCTGGTAACAGACCCTGTACCAGGCACTGAGGCCCAAAAATGAATAAGAAAATCTCTACATTTCAGTCTAGTAGGGAAGGGCTATGCGGACAAAATTAGCTCTACCTTGATGTTATAAGGCCATCCATAAAACTTGCAGATAAAAGCTTGAGGGTGGGTACAGAGCAGTATGTACTAAGGAGGGGACTTTAGAGTTGGGCCTCAAAGGATGAATAGGAGCTTGCTAGATAAGAGAAGTGAAGAAAGGCATCCATTCTAGGCAGCAGGTGGTTTCTGGGGGCATGGGAGTTTATGACATACACATATGAACCCTAGAGCTTGTGGATGAATATAATGAGGACAGGCAGAGAAGTCATCAGGGCCAGATCACCAAGTGGGTGACCCTAGTATTTTTAGACAACAAGGAACCGGAAGTCTGAGCAGGGAGTAACGTGGTTCAAACTTGAGTTTATAAGACTCAGTGGTGATGCTCTGTGGGGTCCAGAGGTTACCAAGATGGTCCAGGAGTAGAAGGGTGACGCCTTGAGGTCAGGTGGTGGCTGAAGGCACAAAGAGGCAAGGAGTAGTTGGAATGGCCAGGTGACAGGGAGGCACTGCAAAAGGACTATGCTGGCTCTGGCCCAGGCGGTCTCTCCTGAGATCCACGAGGCCTAGTACGAGTGGCCCAATGGCTGGACTCACACATACCTGGAGGCCTCTAGCGGGAGTCTCAAGTTCTCAGTTATGTCTCCCCTTCTAAACCCACCCGGAGAGCTACTGCCATGGTGGCAGCTCAGAGTTCCAAGCCAATCAGTCGTCCCTGTCTCCCTCCTCCCCCAGCTCTGATGGGGAGGCGGGGTGTAGGCTGAGCCCTGCATCTTGGCCTGCAACACCATTATCCCCTCCCCCCAGCTGGGTGACCCCCCTGCCGCCACCCCACAGTGCACTGGAAAGAAAGGCTCGTCTCTGACAAGAAAGCCCCATTCCAGGCTGGGCCTGGGGTCTGGGCAGTCCCTTTATCTGTGGTGACCCTGCCAGAGTGTCAGCGGCACAAACACATTGGGCTGCAGAGCCTGCCCCCACCTCCAAAGGGCCTCATCCTGAAGCTGTGAAGGGGTCCTCTCCCGGAGCCTATGGGAACCAGACTGCAGCCTGCAGGCCCCATTGAGGGTCCCAGACTCCTCCCCCCCATCCCAGGGATTCACGCTTTGGCCAACACGGTGACCAAGGCAGGATGGGGGGCCAGCTAAACAGAGCCTCTGCTTATGCGCTGGGAAGGGGGGCCCCAAGGAACTCTTTGTCCAGCCTCCAGAATTATTTGGGAGGAAAGTTGCAAGGGAGAGGCTTTTGTGCCTCTGGGCCCCATTTCTCACACTAACCATGCAAGAGGGGCCCCTTTTCCCCAAACTTTCCCCCAGACCAGGCCAATGGCTCCTGCCCAATCCTCCTCCAGGTACAGTCTTGCCGATGAGGAAAGAGAGGCCTAACCCTGAGCAGCCTCTTGCAGACACTTATGTGTCTGGGCCTGTCCCTTCTACGGCCCCTACCCCCCATTTATGGCAACGACAATGACAACCAACTATTGTTTTCTTTTTCAAACACTTCCTTTGTGCCAGGTATGGTGCCACATACCTGTTTGTGCTGTTATTACCAGCTTCATTTTACTGATGGGGCAATGAGGCCCAGAGAGGGCAAGTGCCTTATCCAAAGTCACAGAGTATGTAAGTGTAAGACAGAATTTGAACCCATGTTCATCAAGCCCACATCTTATCCACTACACAAGCCACCCAAGGCTGCTCTGCACGCCCCCTCTTCCCTCAGTCCCGCTGTCAGGGCAGGTTCGTGTCCAAAGAGCCCTGAGTGCCTCACGAGAATAATTAGGCTGTCCTGGGACAAAGGGATGATTTCAGGGAAGTCCAACTCTCACAATTTAAGCCAAATGAGTCTAGCCTGAATTGCAGCCTTTCCAGAGCAGAGAGAGGCCTCCCCCAGGCCCTCAAATCAGACCCCTAGGAAGTGGGAGAGGAGGCATCCTGCTGGGAGTTGGAAGGAGCCAGAACACCCTGTGCTGGGTATTCTCTGTGCTCTCAGGCCTGGGTAAACCAGAATTCCTTTTCCACAGTCAGGAACTATGGACTCTGCACTTCCTCAGAGGCCAGTTCTTGACAACAGCCTGGAGGAAGCTCCAACACTGTGCTCCCCAGGCCAGAGCTGGGTCAGCTCCCTGCTGTGCAGGCTTAGAGTCACCCTCTTTGAGCCTCAGTCACCCTGCCTCGAGGGGGTGTTAGGAGATAATGTGTGTGAAGCATCAGACACCCTGCCGACACAGAGCAGATGCTCAGAAAAATGATGCTGTCATCATCACCATCAGCACCACAGAGCAACGCAACAGGAGCCCTAATCTGTGAGTCCCTGGGTTTGTATATAAAAGTACGTGTGTGGGCGTGCTCATGGGTGTTTTCAATTTTCTGGCAGGAGGGAGTTCATAGTATTTGGCAGCTTCTTGAGGCTCTTCCTGACCCAAAAGAAGCTATGACGGCAAAAGACCATTGACGTTCCTGTGGGCACTCTCTTGTGTATACACATCCCTGAGCCTCAGTTTCTTCACCCGAAGACTGGGAAGCCCTGCCCTCCCTGTCTCATATGGATGTTGTGGGGTTCAGGACAGACCATGGCAGTGAAGGGATGCTGTCAACTGGTCAGGGCTGTGTGGGAGGGAGGAGGATCTATCCTGAAAAAGAGGCAGCTAGGGCCAGCTCTCTGCAGGCCAGGCTACTGCAGCTATTTCAGAGTCCCTTCACAAAGAGGCCTGAGAGAGACACCAGCCTCCTACCCTAGCCAGGGGCCCAGGGCACAGCTGTGTCTTCCTTGACTTAAGAAGTTCCTGCTAGGAGTGACCTCTTGACTCAGGTTTTGTTTTTAGAGGCCAGGAGGCCAAGAATTCAAAATCCTGGGTTCAACTCCTAGCTCTGTCCTCACCAAGTGACACCAGCCTGATGGAGTAGCGTGTTGTGACCATGGGTTTTAGACTCCAAAGATTGTGGGTTCGAATACCAGTTCTGGGCCAGATGTGGTAACTCATGCCTATAATTCTAGCACTCTGGGAGGCTGAGGCAGGAGGATCCTTTGAGCTCAGGATTTCAAAACCAACCTGAGCAAGAGCGAGACCCAGTCTCTACCAAAAAGAGAAAAATTAGCTGGGTATTGTAGTGAGTACCTTACAGTCCCAGCTACTCTGGAGGCTGAGGCCACTGCATTCTAGCCGGAGCAACAAAGTAACACTCTGTCTCAAAAAAATAAAAATAAAAAAACAAACAAAAAAAAAATCCCAGGGCGGCGCCTATGGCTCAGTCGGTGAGGCGCCGGCCCCATATACCGAGGGTGGCAGGTTCAAACGTGGCCCCGGCCAAACTGCAACCAAAAAATAGCCGGGCATTGTGGCGGGTGCCTGTAGTCCCAGCTACTCGGGAGGCTAAGGCAAGAGAATCGCTTAAGCCCAGGAGTTGGAGGTTGCTGTGAGCTGTGTGAGGCCACGGCACTCTACCGAGGGCCAGAAAGTGAGACTCTGTCTCTACAAAAAAAAAAAAAAAAATCCCAGTTTGGCCGCCAACTGGCTATGTGGGCGTGAACAACTTACCCAACCTCTCAGAGATTTCGTTGTCTTGTTTCTAAACCAGAACACCAGAACTAATAATAGTTACACCTCACAGTGGTAGATTCAACAGGGTAATGTAGTTAGCACACAATGAGGCTGTGGCATGTGCTAATTACCATTTTGTGAACCTATTTTGTAAAATCGATCCATTAAAATTAATTATTTTTAACATTAATATTAAAATTTTATAACATTATAATACCTCTTATCGTTCATATCATTTCTAATTACCATGTGACATTGCACATGTCCTTGTTCTCTTTGGGTCTTGGTTTCTCCATCTGAAAATAAAGGGGCTGATTAGAAAGACAGATGAGGAAAGAGAACACTCAGAATTTGGACAGTCCTGGGCTTGAAGCTCCAGAGAAATCCACTCGGGCAAATCCTTTCATCTCTCTGAGCCTCAGTTTCCTCATCTGTGTTATGGGTCTCTTTTATCTGTATACAACAGGCACTTGTGTGTATAATATATCAGGTCCTGGGCTAGATGCTATTTGAAAAGACACAGACAGATGCTCCTACCACCAGGGATGGGTCATAGTGACACCCCTCTCAGAATTCAGGAGGAGCAAGTCAGCTAGTGACAAGAATATGCCTGGTAAACCGCAGAGAGCTACAGTGTCAGCTGCTGGTAAAGGACTCCAATTGCAAATCAGAAAATAAAAGGAGCGGGTATCCCTAAATATGCACCTGCTGGGCAAAAATAAGAACCCTCTAAGGCTAAGCGGAGGCACAAAAGGCAGCTTTAAAATCCAGTGATTGTGGATACAGTACACGCATGTGCATGTGTGCTGGGGGGCGTGGAACGAAATGAGGTCATATGGAAATGGACTATTTTTATTTCAACAAGGCATTTTAAAAATACTCTTAATTATATGAAGATGGGAAAAAGAATTTCTCAAAAATTAGAGAGAACTGCTAGAGCTGCCCTCTGGCCCCCCACGCGCTTCCCCAAACCCTCCTCCAGGCTTTCACCCACTGCGCCCCCCTCACCCTTCCCAGGCCCCTGCAGCTCTTGGCTCCCACTCCTGGAAGGCAACTGGCCCACACATCTGGGCAGAAGGGAGCCAGAATTTGCCGAGCCCCACCCTCTAAGCCCTTTCCGAGCGGGTTCTCATTTCATCCTCGCCCTGGGAGGCAGGCCCTCTTACTGTTCCCACTGCACAGAGGAGGGAAGCTCATCACCCTAGAGCTCAGGGAGGTTGTGTCCCCAGCCTGAGGTCACACAGCCCGCAAATGGTTTGTACAGCCTGAGGCTAAGTCCTTTCCCCTAGAGGGTGACATCTTCCCGGAAGGTTCTGACAACCCTGACCAAGAAGGGCAGTCCTAGGACCCCTGGAACTGAGGGAGGACCAGGCAAATTCCCCTGGATGTGGACCACTGATCCCACATTCCCACCCTGGGACCTGGCCCTGTGCCAAGCCCCTGAAGACTTCAATACCAGACTATTCAATTAAAGGAAGATGATGGATGTCACAGCACTCTGCCAACTGTCACCCAAAAGATATGATCCCCTATGGTCAAACGCATTGCTGGTGCTGACTTCTGTGCCTCTGCCCTCTACAAATGGTGACAACCATTTACCGAGCACTCACTGTGCCTTACAGCCGAATGAGGTAAAGATGGTGATGATGCTGAGAGCTGAAGCAACTTGTCCACAGTCACCCCCATAGAGCTGACACACCAGGATGTGAACCCAGCAGTGTGGCTGCAGAGGCCTTGGGGTCAGCTGTCCTCCACTGCAGCCCCGACCCCCAGAGAAGGAAAGGAACTTGTGCACGGTCACCCAGCGATTCCTGACAGGGGTGGACCTAGGCCCAGGCTGGGCCCCTCTGCCTTCCATCCCTCTAGATGATTCAGCACATGCTGGCATCACCAACGTGGCTGCCAGGAGATCGAATTATCAATACATTATTAATTTACATTTGAAACAAAGAGACAGATGCTTCCACATCACAAACGCCAATAGAGCCTCCTGGGGTGGTGATGGGCCAGGGAGAGGAGGAGCGCCAGGCCAGTCTTCTCCCATGCCTTCTGCTCCTGCCCACCTTGTGTAGGCAGGAGCAGGGTAGCTTATTGATAGCATTGCATCATCACCCCTCAGTCCAGCCAGCACTGTCGCTCCCCGTGCTCTGTGGTGGCTCCTCTGTGCCTTGCCATGGCCCCGTCCCCTCATGACAGTCAGAGGGCTGCTTTCTGAATAGGAGTGAGATCCTTTCACCTCCTCAAAACTCTCTACTGGCCCCATCCCACTCAAGGTAGAGCCACCTGATGCCACTCCCCCGCACCTTGTCCTCCAGCTGCACCTGCCCCCTTGACATTCCTGCTGCAGGGCCTGTGCCCTGACTGTCCCCACTGCCAGAAGGATCTTCCTCCAGGTATCTCCAAGCCTCCTTCCCTACTTCATTCTGGATTCTTCTCAAATAGAAATGCCTTTCCTGGCTCCTCTACCCAGCTGCCCCCTGGTCTCTGCTGCAATTACTCTGCTCTGGTTTTCTTCTTAGCATCATCCCCACCTAACCTACTAGGCAGATATTTAGCATCGGTCTTGCTCGCTCAGAGAAAACCTCCATGGGGCAGGACAGTCTCCTGCAACCTGTCCACAGCCACAGAACTGCACCTCCCACCTGCATCCAATGAGCAGTGGGGGAAGGGCTTGATGTCCACCAGACCTGAGCACATATGTGTCCCTGCTGACTAGCTGTGTGGCTCTACCAGTCACTTCCCCCTCTCCAAAGATCAGAAACCTCATCCATCCACCCAGGAGAAAAATCCCAGTGGGGACTCTTCCCCCCAGAGGACTGTGCACAGGCAGTGTGTGAGCTCCAGAAAGCCAGGCCCATGATGCTGGTTTCACCTCGGATCCCACATCCCCACCCCTGGGGCCTGGCCCTGTGCCAAGCCCCTGCAGACTTCAATACCAGTCTGTTCAATTAAAGGGAGATGACGGATGTCACAGCACTCTGCCAACTGTCACCCAAAAGAACAAACAGAAGCGTATCCTCCTTTCACTCATTGGAGAACCGTGCATTCATCTATTCATTCTTCCAATCAATACATATTAATTGAGCACCTACTATGGGCCAGGCACTATGTTAGGCCCAGGGAATCTAGCAATGTATGAAGTCAATCATGGCCCCTGCCCGTATGTACTGTCTGGTGGGAGAGACAGAGATGATCAAAGAAACACACTAATAATTTTAAAGTCATGGCCTTGACATTCACTGCAACAGGTCAGCCCACGGAGCTATCAGGGGCTCTAAGAAGAAGTCCATGAAAAGGTAGAGGATGTGTTAGTGTTATCCAGGCAGTAAGGGAACAGCATTCTAGCAAGAGGGACCAGTCAGTGCAAAAGGCCCTGTGGTGGGAAGAAGCCTAGGAATTGCAAGGAACTGGAAAGCCAGGATAGGCGATGGAGCTGAAGCAGAATGGGGGCAGCCAGACCAAGCAGGGCCTGTGGGCCATGGAAAAAGGAACAAGAAGTCAAGGAAATGTCTTAGAGAAACAACATGACTGGATTCAAACTCTAATCCTGGGTCAGGTTCTCCTAACACTATGCGTCTGTATCCCACTGACTGTGGATAGGGGTATGAAGCTCACTCAAGTCTCTCAATTTAGAGATTTCAAGGCCAAAGATCATCTCTTTCCAACACGCCCAGGTGAGAATGCCCACCACCCTCAGGACTAAGCATTCCAAAGTTGTCTGAGTGCCTGCTGGCTAAGGTCTGCACAACAGCACACTTGTCACAGAGAATTAAAACCTGCCCAGAAATCCAGGAACCTCAGCCCGGCTCCCCCTGTGATCCTAACTGGGAGGCATTACCCCGAGTGAGCAGATTATCAGGATGTGTAATTTCTGGAATAAACACAGCTGTGTTTGTTTCTCTGTGGAGCGCTCCAGAGAGAACAGCAGCCTGGCCCGCCGCGTGCAGCTGGAGCCTCGCACCTTGGGACGGATGCCGTCAGGAGCTGCTAGGAAAACACTCCCTACCCAGGCCAATGGGTGCTGTCATCCAGGCGAATCTGCCATTTCAGGGCACCTCAGGAAGCCAGCAGAGAGACTCAATAGGGGACTCGAGTGTCGAAAAACCTCCAGAGGTCTTTTCCCTTTGGGACGGGGGTTGGTCACAATCAGGACAACTATCCTTAGAGTCATCAGCTATGGGAAGGTAACCTCTAGTGAGACAGATCTATGGCCTCCCAGAAGTACGGCATACACTCAGCTCTAGCAGCTGCACAGCACCCGGGCCTCAGAGCAGGGCTTCCATCCCAGTTCCACGGCCCAGGAACTGTGCGACAATGGGTGAGTCCTTTAAAACCTCCCTGAGGCTCAGTTCCCTTACCTGCAAAGTGGAGGAGATAGTCATAGCTACTCCACGAGATTATTCTGAGCATTACATAAGATCTTGCCTGTAAAGGGTTTACACTCCACCAGGCACATTGTAAGAAGGCCATCAGCAATGGGTATTTCTCATTCATTCATTCATTCATTCAGCATCTGTTTGTTGAGTGCCTGCTATATCCCAGGTGCCATGCTGGGTACTTGTAAACCAAAGATACAAAACCCTCTGCCTCCATGAAGTTTACATTCTTACCAGGAGAAAAATGGTGACTAAATAATGTTTCATTTTTTTGTCATTCTCATTATGATGACAGGGCAAACTTAGGTTTAGAGTGGTTAAGAAATTTTTCCAATGCCCATTATTTAGTTTTATTCCACCTCACTCTCAAAAGGGCTAAAGACAGATGTTTAATATATCTGAGTCTTCACAGCTAGAAAAGGGAGCTACCAGTTTTAAAGCTCCCCCAGAAAGAGTTCTAGTAGCTATGGACTTAGTCCCAAGTTCCAGCCCCGCCACTGACTTTATGCAGCCTCAGGCAGGTAGCTGTCCCTTCCTGAGACTCGGTTTCCCCACATATCCACCTTTGACTTTTCGCATTCTGGAATGGTACCCAGGGTGCTGGGGTTGGGTTGTCTGGGCTCTCTGGATGAGCTAGGCCCCAGCAAGGTGCCTGTAACCTTTCCCTGGCATCAAGGAGTGAAGTAAGCAGGGTGGGCAGGATCTGGGAGCTGGGGGCTTCAGCAAGGAGAGAAGGGGATCAGGCAGCCACCCTACCCTCCCTGGTCCACTCTGCTATGGTCCTTTACCATTCTGGTCCATCCTGCCAGTATGTGGCTACATCCTGGCCTCTCCCACTGCTAGAGTAGCTGGCTAGGCAGGAGTATCCTACACCCAGAGTCTAGCATAAATAATAGAGGCCAGGCCCTCGCAGCCCTTCCTGGCCTCCAGCCTGCCTCTCCCTACTCTGGATCCTCCTCCCACACCAGCTTCTACAGCTATCTTTCCTAAGCCTCCCCTACTTCTGATTTCTTCCAGTGGCTCCCTATTGCTGCCAGCATCAACTCAGACCTCTCTCAACTGGCTCAGACCTCCTCTGTCAGCCTCATTTCACATTTCCCGCTTTCACACACTTTTACTCACTGTCGCTTCTACAAACCTGCCCTTTTCTGGCCTCTAGGCCTTTGCTTAGGCTGCTCCCTCTGCTAAGAATGCCATTTATGGGCTGGGCGTGGGCGCTCACATCTGTAATCCTAACACTCTGGGAGGCCAAGTCAGGTGAACTGCCTGAGTTCAGAATTTCGAGACCAGCCTGAGCCAGAGTTAAGACCTTGTCTCTAAAAAAAATAGCCAGGCATTGTGGTGGGCACCTGTAGTCCCAGCTACTTGGGAGGCTGAGGCAAGAGAATTGCTTAAGCCCAAGAGTTTGAGGTTGCTGTGAGCTGTGATGTCACGGTACTCTACCATGGGTGACAAAGTGAGACTCTGTCTCAAAAAAAAAAAAAAAGAAGAAGAAGAATGCCATTTATTCATTCACTGTGTATCAGAATCCTACCTAGACAAATACACCTTTCCAACAGCATAGGCCGGAAGGCTTTCCCCTCCGCACTTAGCACCTTCTGCCTCATACACAAGCATGTTTTAGAAAGTGCGACCTTGGGTACACCCCTGAACATCTCTGAGCCTGCTTTTCTATCTGCAAAATGAGTGTTAATAACTATTATGCAGGGTTGTTGAGGGGAATAAATGACAGCATGTCAGCAAAGTACCCAGGACAGTGCCTGGCACTTAGTGGAGGTGGCGAGGATGACGATATTGATGAAAGAGAAAAAGAAGGAGAAAGAGAAAGAAAAGAAAGGAAAAGAGGTGGAGGACGAAGAAAAGGAAAGAGATGGAGTAGAAGGAACAGAAAGGATGCCTTGTCTATCACCTCTACTGGGATATAATTCTTTGCCATCAGAATGTCAATTATCTTTCATTTCTGTCTATGTCCCCCAGCATCCTAGAGGCTTCAAAAATGATTGTTGATGGACAAATGAATGAAGGAGAGAGGGTAGGGCTGTGGGACGAAAGGAAGGAAGTATGGACAGATGAACAGAAACAGATCTGTCTGGAAGAGACCGAGTGTGCTATTCCAGAAGCCTAGCAGCAGAACATCCCACTGGCAGGGGAGGCTTCTGGGACCAGATGCCAAATCTGTTCCCCTGCTGTTGAATCTCCCCCAGCTCTAAGCTCCTGTGCTCCTGGCCAGCATCAGTCTGCTCTCAAGGTGGGGCAAGTGGAAGCTTGGGCCCAGAGGAGTTCTGACTCTTCCCCCACCTGTCACTGGGCTCGGAGAGCCCCAAGCCCTGACAGCAGGAACATATCTCCAAAAGTGTGAGCCAAGTCAGTGGGAAAATAGGATTTGCTTTACAGGATTCAATGTGGGGGCCAAATTCTCCGGAACTCCCCAGTGCAAAAACTTTGGCAAATCCACAGTCAATGGCTCAGAAGTTTTCTCCAAACCTGGGGAGCATGCTGTTTGCCAGCTCTTTCTAGGGCCAGAAACTGGAGAATAAGGAAATGTCAGTCTAGATACAAAAGGGAATGTGAGGTTTTTCGTGTGTGTTCATTTATCCATTGATTTAGCCACCTAGCTATCCAAAACATGTAACATTCTGCCATTATCCATCCACCCATCCATCCAACCATTCACCCATCCATCCATGAGATCTTCATGATATTATCCTTCTATCTATCTGTCTATCCAGCCAGCCAGCCAACAGCCAGCCAGCCGACTGTCCAGCCAGACAACTATTCAATCCATGCAATCACTTGAAACTATTCTCTTTCTATCTATCATCCATCCACCTGTCAACCTGCCCATCATTCATCTAACCCTCCAATCCGTGTACTCATCCAGCTACTCATCCAACCATCGATCACTCAACCGTCCATCTAACTGCTCATCCAACTATCCAACTAAACACTATCTAACCAGTATGGCTGAGAATCTCCCAGTATGGAGACATACTGACCACTACGCAGTATGGCCCAACATGAACAATATAAAAAAGGCTCATGCAAGGTTTCACCAAAGGCACAGAGGACACCAAGGTGTGTGTGCGGAGGGGGAGTGAGCGAGACAGGTCATGGCAGACTTCAAATAGGAGGAGCTGCTCAAGTTTGAGCTTAATAATCAGCAAGAATTGACCGGGGAGAGAAAGTGAAAAGCGTACCCTGGGATAGGGGACATGTAACAGAAAGCAGTAAAATGGTGTACGCTGTAAGTTGAGAGGCTTCAGTCTTCATAACTACTTGGTTAGCTGTGGGCTCTGGGCCAGTCCCCAGTTTTTCCAAAGCTACCAGATTCTATAATTTCCTCTCATTCCTAGAAAGTGCCATGTCCTACTGCAGCTGGGTGAGAAGTCACCATCTGTTGCCCTGGGCTATGCTCTGGCAGCTATCATGGGGATAAATCTGGAGGAGAGGAAGGTGGGCACGCTGCAATTGTTTGGAACAGGTTTTGTTGGCAAGAAGAGCCAGGTATAAATCCCAACTTCACGTCTTGATGCAAGTCATTTAACCTCTGATTCTTCCCTCTTCTGAAAATGAAGAAAACGCTAACAGTTAGATGCTAGGCCCCTGTGAGGACTGAAAGAGATAATACAGGTGGAGTACTTGGTTTGCTCTAGGTAATACTAGTTATTCTTCTTAATCACTGCCAATACTCAAGTCCTACTGGGTGCCAGAAAAAGTGATCTAAAATAGTGGTTAAGAAACATGAGTTAATTCTTAGTTCTTTGTCCACGTCTATGACTTATGTACCAATGGTTCAGAAAAAAATACATACACATACACCCACATATACACAAGGTGGAGAAGGAGACAGGGAAACAGCATGCACACAAGGGAGAAATGTGGTAAAAGTGTTCACAATTGTTGACTCTGGGTGAAGGCTACGTAAGTATTTAAAACCTCTATAGTTGACCACCTCCCTACATTGACTACCTCCTTAAGTTCACCTAATTTTCATGGACCCGACAGGTATGTATCTGTACAGTAGGCCCAGTTCCTTATGGTGACAGTCCCTTGGGTGGTCAACTTACAGAAGTTCTACTATACTTTCAACTTTTCCGTACGTTTAAAATAATAAAAAGAAGAAAAGAAATCGGTTCTTAGGCGGTATGTGCCTCTCGTCTCAGCTACTCAGGAGGCTGAGGTGGGAGTATCACTTGAGGCCGGAAGTTCGGAGTTGCAGTGTGCTACAGTTGTGTCTGTGAATAGCAAGCCCTGTCTGCAAAGGAAGAAAAGAGAAGAGAACAGAAAAAGAAGAAAGGGAAGGGAAGGGAAAGGGAGGGGAAAGGAAAAGGAAAGGGGGAAAAAAAAAAAGCTTTTTTCGATGTATCTTGGGGCCAGACAGCCTAAGATTGGTTTTAGCTCTACTATAACTGGCCAAATGACCATGAGTAAATTATTTTCCTTCTCTAAGCCTTAATTTTTTTTTTTTTTTGCAGTTTTTGGCCAGGGCTGGGTTTGAACCCACCACCTCTGGTATATGGGGCCAGCACCCTACTCCTTGAGCCACAGGTGCTACCCCCTTTTTTTTTTTTTAGATACAGAGTTTCACTCCATTGCCCTCTGTAGAGAACTGTGATGTCATAGCTCACAGCAACCTCCAGCTCTTGGGCTTAGGCAATCCTCTTGCCTCAGCCTCCCAAGTAGCTGGGACTACAGGTGCCTGCCACAACGCCTGGCTATTTTTTGTTGCCGTTTGGCCGGGGCCGGGTTTGAATCCACCACCCTAGGTATATGGTGCCGGCATCCTACTCACTGAGCCACAGGCTCCGCCCTCTAAGCCTTAATTTTTTAATCTCTATGACGTAACATGCTACCTACCCCTAGTACATGGTCTGTAGCAAGTCCTCGATAAATGCTAGTTGCTGCTGCTATTATTATTCTCAATGAGCAGCTGGGAAACTGAGGCTAGGGAAAGGTTTGATAAAATACCTGCTTTCTTTATACATGAGTTCTTTTAATTCCCCCCAAACCCCTAGGGAGGTAGGTGATAGCATTCTTGTTTTATAGATGAGAGATAAAGGCTAAAGAGGGAGAAATGACTTACCCCAGCTGACATGGCTGGCAAGTAGAAAAGCCCAGATTTGAACACAGTTCTGCCTGTCTCCAAAGTCCAGGATCTTTTCCCCAACATCTCCTGGACCCAGGCCAGGAGGGCCCAGCCTCATCACCCTTTCAACTCTGGGTAGAAGAGAGTCCTGAGCTTTGCTGGCATGGCTATGCTTCCCAGCCAGCCAGGGGCACCCAGTGTCAAGGGCCCCTTGGCAGCCCAGGAGCTCTTTTCGACTGTTCTCCCCAGAGCTGCAGGAGCTGCCATCTGAGGCTATGGGGAGTGACAACTGATGCTGACGGGGACAGGCAAAAGGATGTACCAGCCAGGGACGTGACTTGAACAGACTCCCTGGGCCACGGCCTTTTGTGGGTTCCAAAAAAACCCTGCAGGCTCTGGCTGAGGCTGTTCCCAGGCTCTGCCTCCCCTTGAGAGGCGGAGAAGCCCCATTCAGGCAGGACACATCCCACTGTGCGCTAAGCCGCTTTCTCCCCACTTACACGTTTCAGATGCTTTTTGTCCTTCCGGCTTCCCATGGACTCAGGCCAAGTGACAAGTTGGTGCTGTGGACACATGTCGTAGCCATAATGGGAATGTTGACCCCACGCTCTCTCCCTGCTGAGGCCAGGCAGCTTGCACCCCGCCCCAATGCTTGGCACACCCCATTCTCAGTCACACAGGACTCCTTCCCGCTCCCCCAAATGCAGCACACACACTCACGGGCCCCAATCAGGATCTCTGCTGAAGTTGCTCCTGGAGTGCCTGCCTCGCTGCTTCTTCACCTGCCTGCTCCTTAAGAATCATCTTAGAAGTTGCCTTTCCCAGAAAGCCTTTTCTAACCTCATTTTACAGTTCAAGAAACTGAGGCTCAAAGAGGTAAGTTAAAAGAGCCAAGGTCATGCTGTTTGTTAGTGTCAGAGCCAGAGGTCCAACCTGGCAGGGTTCTATTCTTAGACCACGTGCTTTTCACTCACTCCACCAACTCCGCCTGGACAAAGAAACCGAGGGAAGACGTGCTCTCTGCCTCAACCATGGCAGATGCCTGCGAGATGGAGCTTATGTTCCTGGATTGTTCTGGAGGGTGGGAAACAGGGTCCATGCAGGGAAGTTACAGGAACAGGTACTTCCCAATTCCAGGTGAAGAGGCATGTTCTATCATCCCCACTGCTACTGGCTGTGTGACCTCGAGTTAGGTCAGAGGGCTGAACCCCAGCTTCCCTAGCTGTACAATGGCGGTAACAATACCCTTGCTATTTATTTCTTTACCCAAAACACCCACACTAGAGCTTGTAAACCACTAGCCAGTGAGCTGAATCCAGCTGGCAAACATGGTTTGCTTTGGCCAGGACTATATTTTTGAATAAAATGAGTGAACATTCAAAAACCAGTTTTTGGCCGGGCTCAGTGGTCCACATCTGTAATCCTAGCACTCTGGGAGGCTGACGCAGGAGGATCCCTTGAGCTTAAGAGTTCAAGACCAGGGCGGCACCTGTGGCTCAAAGGAGTAGGGCGCTGGACCCACATGCCGGAGGTGGCGGGTTCAAACCCAGCCCTGGCCAAAAACTGCAAAAAAATAAATAAATAAAATAAGAGTTTAAGACCAGCCTGAGCAAGAGTGAGACCCCCCCTCCACCCCAATCTCTACTAAAATAGAAAAACTTAGCTGGGCATTGTGGTGAGGCAGAAAAGATCAATTGAACCCAGGAATCTGAGGTTGCTGTGAGCTGGGCTGAGGCCATGGTATCCTAGCCCAGATGACAGAGTAAGACTCTGTCTCAAAAACAAACAAATAAACAAAACCAGATTTCTCATAAGCATCAGAACTTTGCAAGTCAGAAGATATGGCAAAGTAGGACACCCTGATTCCTGTATGACAACGGGGTCAGTGGTAGCCCTCTTTATACTGGATGTGTGCTCCTCCTGGGTGCCACTGTACATGCCACCCCCATGTTCCCATGCTCACTTATAGCCGGGGCCAGCTCGCAAGTCTGGGGCCTGCGACCAGAAATCCTGTGATTTATTCTCTATACTATATTGGTCTTGATCTCCTATTCGGTCAGCAAACAGAAGCCCCATTTTTCACTCAATGGTTTAACACATGAAATTGGACTATGCATTGCTCAAGGACCCTTCATTATGTCTTTGGAGGTGACACTTAGAGCTCAGGGATCCCCCTTACCCACTTCACTATTCATGCAAGTCTCCATGTGCCCTGGGACTAACCTGTCCAGAATGAGGTAGACAGCACCGGCCAACACCCTTAGAACTTTTTCTTCTTCTCCCCGCTCCTGCAGGGGCCTCTCACCAAGGGAGAAGAACAATCACAGCCACCCCTGTAGAGCTGTGCTCCTTGGCATTGTCATCTGAAGTGACTGAAATTGTGATCTCCAGTTTAGGCCCAGAGGGGTGAACTGACCGGCCCCAGACCACAAGAGCACCTTGGACACATGCTTAAATTCAATTCAGGCCAAAGCCGCCTTCTCTGGCCTCAAGCCTCATGCCAGGCCCTGAATATTTATAACTCCAGGCTGCCATTTTTATTAATTTATAGATTCCTTTATTGCAGAAGCATGTATTTAGTGCCTGTCGTGAGCCAGGCCTTGCACTGTGCATGGTGGAGAGTCCCAGCTCTCTCAAGGGAGACAGACAACACTGGAAGACGGGGCAGGAAGAGAAGTGCTAGGGCTGGGCAGGGGAGGAACGGAGCTGGGGAATGAGGTTTCTGGCTGCTACCCCCCAACCCTGGACTGGACTGCAAACTTCCTGTGGGGAGCTATCTCTAAATATGGCTGCCAACAATTCCTCCCCTTGCTAAACATGAAGCCCCTCCTCCCACAGAAGGGGGTCTAGATCTAAGTTGGGACCACAGGTTGGCCCAGAGCACACGGAGAAGTAGGTGTGTTGGCAGGGGTTGGAGCACTGAGTCTGAGTGTCACCTGATTAAGTCAGTCAGGATGTGTTGGGGGGAACCAGGACAACCTACAGCCAAATTTTAAATACAAGAGAAATGGGCTTCTCCTTATTGGGGAGAAGCCAATGGGACCGAAAAGTGGGACAGAAAATCAAGCCCAGTATATTTTCCCTTTCCTTGAACCTGATAAGGAAGCCTGGGATGAATCTGAGCTGGCTTTGTGACTTGCTCTGACCCATAGACAGCTGCAGGGATGACATCTTGTGACATTACAGCCTAGCCCTCAAGAAGTCTTGCGGTTTCTGCTTCATCCTCTTGGGAACCATGACAGCAACCCAGTCTAGACTAATGAAGGATGAGAGATAGTAAGGAGGGAGTGGGGGGCCCAGCCTTCCAGCCATCCCTATCAGGGCCTCAAAGATGCATGTGAGGCCATGATGGAACCTTCAACCCAACCTAGTTGAGTGTGGCCTCACGGGTAACACTAGCTAACACCAGATGGAGCCGAATAAACACCTGGCTCAGCCAATCCACTGAATCAGGAGAACTAAAAAGTCATTGTTGTTTTAAGCCAATAAGCTGTGCGGCGGTTTATTACACAGTGATAAAGAAGAGATAAATTTTCCACGGGCAGAGCCCTGTACTTTTTGTTGCTCTCCCCTTCTCTGCCTAGAGCCTAGCACTGGGCACTGTGTCCTAGAGCTGTAAGGGGTCTCCAAAAACCACTGAGTCCTACCCCATCATTTTATAGAAGAGCAGGTGAGGCGCAGGGAGGAGAAGCAATTGAATTGGGGCCACACAGAGAGTTGGGGGCAGATCTAGGAAGCAAACTGTAACACATAAATGTGTGTCGCAAATTTGCCCCTGGTGCCTGTTATTTGCCCCTGGTGCCAACTGTGGCCATGCGAGAATATGGGCCCAGTGAAACCAGACTGTCTGACTTTTCAGAGAAGCCAGAAACGTGTTTTTTTTTTTTTTCTTTAAAAGCTCTTGATTTTCAAATGTTGGCTAAGAATTCAAATTGGATTGGTGATCTCAGGCTACTGAAACTAGCCTTGGGCTCTGGGCTTAAACCAGTCACAGGCTTTGGGCAAGTCACATTATACCCTGCCCCTCCCCCACCTGCCCCAAGCCTCAGTTTACTCATCTCTAAAGTGGGCCCCAAGGCTCCTGCCCACTTACAGGATTGCTGTGATAACCCAATGAGTTTAGGTATTTGGAATAATAAGCTGCAAAGGGCCCTGTGACTGCTCCCTAGTCTCAGTTCTCTATGGAGGTGCCCCTTATAACACAGCAAGTTAACACTCGATTTATCTGTGTTAGAACAGCATTATTCTGACCGTTATGTCAGAGATTGCATGTTTATGGCAGTTTTGTGAGTTCCTGAACCCTCCTGCTTGCATTATCTCAGGATGTTGATGGAGTTAGGGGCTGGACAGCTGCCTCGGAGACCCTTGCCAGAGCTAAACCTTTCCTCTGAGCAGGGAGGCACATTTTAGAAGCAGCAAAGAGCATAAGCTCTGGCGTCACCAAGGCCTGGGTTCAAATCCTTGCCTTACCACTCCCTAGGTATCCTTCACTCTCAGAGCTTCACTTTCCTCATCTGCAAAATGGGTATAATAATGCAGCCACCTGTGGGGCCCTTGGGACAAGTGCATGAGGCAACATGCACAATGCCCTTAGTATAGTGCTTGCCACAAGACTTGAGGGCTGTCCCACGATTGGGTATGGAAGTTGGTGCCTGATAGGCACTGTGTCAAGGAAGACACGGCCACAAAGGATCCCACCCCTTTCCTGGATGAGGGAGGCCGAATTGGGGTGGGAATGGGGCTAGAGAGGCAGGCTGGAGGGGCCCCTCAACCACTCAGCAAGTCAGCCAGACTCTTGCCCTACATGCCTCAGAACAGAAGGGGTGGGGAGAGCTAGAGACAGGAAACCTAGAGTGACGAAACCCAGGTTCCCCTACTGTGCATCCAGCTTCCCACTGCTATGAGCAAGGACAGCAAACAGTTAATATTTACTGCGTGCTCATCACACCTGAGGCACTGGCTCAGCTTAGTCTGCCCCAGATTAATACATCCATTCCTCACAAACATGAAGAGCTATAACTATTATTATCCCCGTTTTAGAAATGAGGGAACTAAGGCTCAGAGAGGTTAAGTTACCTACCCTGTTTCCCCGAAAATAAGACATCCTCCGAAAATAAGACCTACTTACAGGAAAGATAAGACGTCCCCTGAAAATAAGACCTAGCGCATCTTTGGGAGCACACCTTAAAATAAGACACTGTCTTATTTTGGGGGAAACAGTGTAGCCAGAGGACACACAGGAAGGGACAGTCTGACTCCATCCTTTCTTAGAACCTGCAGGCTCTGCTGTGTATGGAACAGGAGAGAGACTGGTGAGTGCGAAGCTAAAGGCTGCGGGATTTTACAGAACAGACCAAGAACTTGCAGCAGGAGAGGAGGGTGTTGCTGAGATTTCAGAGTTATGACAGCTAATGAATCCTGGGCACAGCTGAGTGTCAGGTTCTTCTGCTGGTCACTGTCTTCACCGAGAGCCTCTGACAGGCAGCATCTTCAGTTTACAGATGAAGAAACTGAGGCTCGGAGACTGTGTTACTTGGCCAAGCCAAGCAGGCAAGGTGTCCTCCCTCAGAGGACATCCCCACGCCCAGGGGGAGGGCAGGTGTCTCCAGGAAGTGCACCAAGTGTGGGTGGCCTAGGTAAGCCCCCAGGTGGGGGGTGGGTGGCAGTGCTGGGGAGATAGGTGTCCCCTCCCCTCTCCTCCGGAAGGCAGCTGCTTTAAAAGGCCCTAAAAAACCTGCTTTCAAGGCAGCCTTATCAGACTGACTGAGCTGATCCCAATCAGGGAGCTTCCAGGTGCTGCCACAATCAACTGCCCAGCCACCGCCCCACCCCTGGGAGCTGTGCAAACATTCTTTCCTTCCTGGCCTTCCCCTGCTAACCCTCTTTTTATGCACGAGCTGCAGGCAGCCTGGCCAGTGGGCTCTAACTCTGATTGATTTCACCTCATTTCAGTCTTTTCCAGTTTCCTGCTGAGGTTTCTCTTCCTCTTTCCCGGGAGTCCCGGAGTCTGGTGTTTTATCTTAGACCACTGGGGGGCAAATTTGCCTGCTGGATAGAAAGAACTGGAGAGTGTGTTAAAAATACAGATTCCCGGGCGGCGCCCGTGGCTCAGTCGGTAAGGCACCGGCCCCATATACCGAGGGTGGCGGGTTCAAACCCGGCCCCGGCCAAATTGCAACCAAAAAATAGCCGGGCGTTGTGGCGGGCGCCTGTAGTCCCAGCCACTCGGGAGGCTGAGGCAAGAGAATCGCTTAAGCCCAGGAATTGGAGGTTGCTGTGAGCTGTGTGAGGCCACGGCACTCTACCGAGGGCCATAAAGTGAGACTCTGTCTCTACAAAAAAAAAAAAAAATACAGATTCCCGGCTTGGCAGTGGCTCGTGCCTGTAATCCTAGCACTCTGGGTGGCTGAGGTGGGAGGATCCTTTGAGATCAGGAGTTCTGGACCAGCCTCAGCAAGAACAAGACCCTGTCTCTATTACAAATAGAAAAAATTATCTGGACACACTGGTGCGGGCCTATAGGCCCAGCTATGCTGGAGGCTGAGGGAGGAGGATTGCTTGAGCCCAGGAGTCTGAGGTTGCTGTGAGCTAGACTGAAGCCATGGCACTCTATGCTGGGCAACAGAGTGAGACTCTCTCTCGAAAAAAAAAAAAAAAAAAAAAAACACAGATCCCCCAGCTTTGCTCCCCATCTAACAAATCTCCAGCTAAGTCAGGCAAGCAGGTGAAGTCACAAGCTGGGGCCTTGGTCAGAGGTGCAGCCAAGTCCACCTTTGCCAGGAGGCCTCCATGGTCTGCACCTGCTCAGCCCTCAGGGGGAGCACAGGTCCCCTACCTGCTCAGCCCAAACTCATCACAACCAGCTTCGCCTGCCCCTTTCTGTTACAGGCCTTTCTGTGTGAAGAGAGTCCCAAGCCTAAACTCATAGGTGTGTTCTGGGCAGGCAGAGTTGACCAGCCGCTACCCTGGGCTGAGTGCCCAGCAGAGTTGCCCAGAGAACCAGTCCCTGCCTTGGCACTGATGCAGAACCTTGATGAAGGAGGGCCAAAGCCACCAGGAATGACAAGCCCATGGGAGGGCCCAGGGCCAAAGGAGGGTCGGGGGTTGGGGGGAGGGCGGAATGGGGACTCCAGAGATGCAGGAAGCAAGCTCCTACTGTATGCCTGTGTAGACTGGTGTTTTCACAACTGTTTTGAGAATCTTCTGAAAGCTACAGCCCCCTTCCCAGGAAATCCACATTAACAAACAATGTTCTGGGGCGGTGCCTGTGGCTCAGTCTGTAGGGCACCGGCCCCATATACCGAGGGTGACGGGTTCAAACCCGGCCCCGGCCAAACTGCAACCAAAAAATAGCCGGGCGTTGTGGCGGGTGCCTGTAGTCCCAGCTACTCGGGAGGCTGAGGCAAGAGAATCGCTTAAGCCCAGGAGTTGGAGGTTGCTGTGAGCTGTGTGAGGCCACGCCACTCTACCGAGGGTAATAAAGTGAGACTCTGTCTCTACAAAAAAAAAAAAAAAAAAAACAATGTTCTATTACAATTTCAGGGTGATCACAGAATCCCAAGACTTAGGACGCCCAGCTGAAAGCCCCCTTGGTTTAAAAACCTGAGTAGTCTCCCCTAGTCAGGGCCCAGGAGAAGGAGGCAGAGATGGAGTCCAAGTCCACCCTCGTTTGTTAGTAGCCATCCCAAGGCTGAGGGAAGCTGCAGCACATGGAGTGGGTTAAGGAGACACGGGGGGCTGTTTTGTTGCCTGGACAATCCAAATGCCAAAAAGGGGTCCAAATTAGTATACTACCATCACTAACCATGGGCACTCCAGGGAAGGGACCTCAGAGGGGTCAAGACCAGCATTTCATGTACAAGGCCATGTGCCTGACACTTCTCATGGGGTTCACAGGAAACCCAAAGACACTGACATCCAGGGAGTCTACACTCCTTGCCCCAGAGCACACAGTGTGTGCTGGGATTAGAACCCACCTCAATTTGTCCCTGAAGTCTGTGCCTTTTCTTCACCCTACATTGCCTAAGAAGTCAGGGGGCCCTGTACTCCAACACAGCCACAATCCCTTCTCCCATCCAGCACCTGACGTGGACTAGGTGCCTGGTAACTCTTTAAAAAGATACAGATGGATGGAGGAAGGAATAAATGAATGAATGAAGTCAACTTGCTTTTGAATTCTATAGCATTTGGGTTTTAAATCTAAGCCCTGATTTCCAGGCTACGATGGAAACGTGAAAGCAGCCCCCTTTAAAATGAGAAGCAAAAGAATCAAACATGAAAGGAAAACCAATTCCAAATAATCCCACTGAAGGTCGGTGGGTGTTAGATAGGTAATGCCCGAGAGGTGGGCCCAGCAGGGCTGGAATGGAGGTGAGAGAGACAAGTGGGGGAGGGAGGGAGGCAGGCTCCCCCATCCCCCCATCAGAAGGGGACTTGTCTAGGTAGCACATGCGTGCAGCTGGCCCATGTGACCTCTGTGCTCCGGCTGGACTGGTCTGTTTATTACCCACAAACACTTTCTTGCCTCCCTGCTCAAGCCATCCCCTCGGTGTCTCCCTCTGGGAAGATTTCCTTAATTTCCCTAGCCAGGTGGATTTTCCTCATCTCTGGGTCCTGACATTTGCCGTATAACACAGTATAATTCGCTTGTTTGTTCACTCAGCATTCTATTCCATCCGTGTTCCTCAGCTGACTGTTTCATTCAGTTATTGAGCATCCATGTGGCTGGGCACAGTGCGAGGCACTGAGGATGTTGTAGCAAATGTGGCAGCTGAAGTCCTGGGCTTTACAGGCCAGTGGGCAAGGCAGACACTGTCTCAGGTGGCAGTGGGTGTTATGAAGCAAAAGAAAGCAGGTGGGATGGGAAGCGGCAGAACTGGGGCTGCTTCGATGAGGTAATCAGGGAAGGCCTCCGGGGAGGTAGAATTTGAACGGAGCTCTTTAGACCACAAATGTGGATGTAAAAATGAACCAGATGGGTCTCTGCCCTCAGGGAGCTCACAGTCTAGCAGGGAACAGACAAGCTACCCTTATCTCCACTATGCAGAACCCGATCTGGCTCGTCTGAACTTCACACACACCAGAAGTCAGCAATCCTTCCAAACACAAATCTGGC
This sequence comes from Nycticebus coucang, assembly GCF_027406575.1. NCBI lineage: Eukaryota > Metazoa > Chordata > Mammalia > Primates > Lorisidae > Nycticebus > Nycticebus coucang. The sequence continues at coordinate 17,028,940 of NC_069801.1, read as the reverse complement.
CAGATCCCTCCATGGCTCAAGAATCTTCAATGGCTCCCTCACTGCCCTCGGCATCAAATCCAAACTCGCCAGCCTTCCACTCCTAGCCGTCAGGACCTGCCCTGCCGCCATTCTCAGTCTCACTCCCCACTTTTCTGCCCTCGACCATCCTGCCCCCGTGTCTTTATATGTGCCATTTCCTTTTCCAGGCAAAATTTTCCTCATCTCCTAAGTTCCAAAGCCAACCTCCTTCACTCTTGAGGACCCAGTTCGTCAGCATGACAGGTGGCTGAGAAAGTTTCCTTGCAGAGAATGGATAGTGAGACATGAGACAAAGCGTAAACCCATAAAAGATGAAATAACCCTCGTCATCCTAAACCGCCCCTGCTGCCTGGGGTGGGTCACGACTTCCTGCTGGAAACATTCTGGGTGCACTTACAGTGTTCTACTTGCCAACTGTTTTCACTGTCAGCTCATCCACTGTGTGCCCACCCGCTCTAGGGTCCAGCACCACCTCAGCCAGAGAGGAAACTCCATCAATGTTTGGCGAGCAGGTGAACAAATGTAAGGAGACTGATTTTCTCTAGACCTCAACCTTTGGATTCCATCTAGTGGTGGGTCTGCTACTGGCCCCTTCTACTGGACATGTCCCCAGGGCTCTTTCATCCCTCTCTAAGCCCCCACTCCAGATGCTCCACACAAGGAAACCACATTTCCTTTGGAAGCGTCTCATGGTTTGGGGGAGACATTAAGCTACCATTCTACCAGGAACACCCTCCCCTCCCCCCCCCCAGTATACACCCTACCTCTCTCCCATTTCGCAGGCTGGAGCTGGGGATCTCCTAGGGCCCTGTCAGAACAGCCCTGTACAGGATGAGGAGATGGGGGCGGGGGGAGGGAGTGGTGTTGCTGCCTACCACCCTGAACCTCAGTCCTGTCTCCATGGACGGTGCTGCTCCCAGGAGGACCCTGGTGTCTCCCAATGTGCCACAGTGATTCAGGCAGCACAGGTATCATGATCACCCTCATTGGACAGACGAAGAAAGTGAAGCTCAGAAAGAGGTAGTATGGTGTAAACAAATCCCAAGATATTAGCTAGACCATTTTACACCCAGGGAAATGGAGGCCCCTATATGGAGGGGAGCTGGCTCCAGGATCTCAAGGTAAAGTAAAAGCAGGACACCTGACCTGTTCTTCACACCCTTTCCCCATCCATTCTGCCAGCTCCTTATTAACCCCTAATGCACTAAATTCCTTAGTGTCCAGGGAGCAAAGAAGAAGCTGAAGCAAGGTCTGGGGTGCCCACTACAACCCTCCTCTCACCCTGCTGTGGCGTCCCTTTCCCGCCCCACCCCCAAGTGGCAGTCTAATAGCGATTCCCTCCTGTGATGTCAGCGACCTAGCAGCCCCGTGTCCAGGGCCAGGGCCCAGGGTCCAGTCTGGCCACAACCCACCAGATTCCAACCACCCCTTGCCAGGGCCATGGCTGGACAGACATGGCCCTTCCATCTACCCCGAGGTAATTAAAAACACACCCAGGCCTCTTCCAACGAGAGAGGGGCCAATTTTCTTCCCCTCCAGCACCGCTGACTGCAACCTAAATAGCAATATTTATGCCAAGCTCCCCATAATACTGTAAACATCCCAACGTATAGCGGGCCAACGCATGAGTCATTTCCCCAAAGCCAGAGTTAATAAGTGGTACCTCAGCCATATTCCAGGGAGCTCCCGCCAGCAGCCGGGTCCAGGGCTGCCCTCCACACCCAGGGCCCGTGGCACCTCGGTGCCCTGGTGGCCCTACTCCGGGAAACCGCAGGCAGCCGCCAAATCCTCCAGGAGCCGGAGGACAGCTGCCTCGGTGCCAGAAACTGTGGCTGCCATCCAGGGACACCCCCACACCCCCTGACTGCGGTCACCAAAGCACTCATTACTGAGAGAAAAACTAAAGTTACGGCACAGGGTCCTCCACCATGCCATTCCCAGAGGCTGCAGCTCCCATGCCTGGTCTGATTAGTTTTGTTTAAGATGCAAGAGGGGACTCCCTACCACCCCAAAGCGGCCTAAGAATGTGATATTCTCAGCCCCGCAGGGCAGAATCCTGGAAGGGGATACCCTATTTAGGATCCCAGCAAAGTAAGTCCTACTTTCAAAGACCTGGGTTCTATTTTTATCTCCCAGTGGCCATAAGTAAGACACTGGATTTTTCTGAGCCTCCCTTTCCCTATCTCTTAAAAGGGATTAAGAATCACATCCACCTGGCTTCCCAGGAAGGCTTATTTTTAGGGATCCAACAAAATTGTGAGCAGAAAAGCACTTTGTAAAAGCTTAAAGTACCTTGTCAACTGTGCAGCACGTTGTAAACCACAGAGAACTGTGTATAGTGCAAACTACTTCATAAACTGTAAAGCGATTTGAAAACTGTAAAGTGCAGTACACATGAGAACTATTATTCATAGTCTTTTCTTGCCCTGCAAGCTTGGCCATTCCTGGTGGACACGCCCAGACCCCACTAACTTTCCCTCCAGAGTAAGCTAGTTCGGGAGACCTGGCAGCCACCCCGGCCCCCTTCAGGTCGGGTGGTACCAACACGCGAGGCCACAGGGAGAGGGCCCAGCGACCCTGGCCAAGGCCAACACATGGCAAGAGCATCTGGTCCGGCCCTGGTGGCAGCTGGAGAGTTCCGGGGGGCTTCAGCCGCCACGCTGAGCTCTGCGGCCGCCGGGCGGTGGCCGGCAGGGGTGCCCGGAGACCCCGCGCAGCTGAGATGCCCACAGACCCATCCCCCGCGCAGTTCTCCCGAGGAGGGGACCCCATTGTACGCCGCGGGCGATGGACAGGCACGGACGAGGAGGCTGGCGCGCTCACTTCCACTCCACCCGTTCCCGCTCTCCCGGGCTCTGGGCCCCATCCCGGGGGCGCGAACTGGAAGCCCCCACCCCGGTCAGCCGCAGTGCCTCCCCTCCTCCGCTCCGTGCCAAACTTTCCGGCCCCGACTGCGCACGGGCCCCCCCGGCCCGGGCCCCTCCACCCGGTGCCGAGCGAGGCCAGCCCGGCGCGAGGGGGCTGCCCCGGCCGGGGGCGGCGAGCGCGCGTGGGCAGCCCCCGGCCCTGGGCGGCGCTCGCCCGGCTGGCTACAAAGCCTCGGCAAGATGGTCCCTTCGCCTCCTCCTGGCACAGTCAATCAGCGCCCGCCGCTCCTCGGGCGCCCGCGAGGCCCGCTCCTCCCCGCGCGGCTGGACACACCTCCCCGCGGCCACCTGCGCCGGGCGCAAGCCCCCGGGCAAACTTTGCGGGCCGCGGGGCGGAGGTGGGCGCTGTCGGCTACCGGTGCCCAGCCGCTCCCCGCCCCCATCGCCCGTCCGCCCGCCCGCTCACCTTCCACCGCGGCGAGCAGCGGCAGCAGCAGCAGCGCGGCCCCCAGCCTCCGCAAGGCCATGGCTGCGCTTCCCCGGGCCTCGGGCCGCGGCGCCGCGGGGCTCGGGCGGCCCGGGCGGGAGCGCGCGCCCCAGGCTCGGGGGGCCGGGGGGAGCGGCGAGGCGCGGCGCACACACAGCCGCCGCCACCGCGCAGCCAGCAGAATGAGCCATCCAGCCCGGGCAGAACGGGGACCCGGGCTCCGCCAGCGCTGGGCACGGCCCACCTGAGCCGCGGGCGCGGGGGGAGCCCGGCCGGGCCGCCCCCCCGCGCGCTCCCAGGCCCCCGGCTGGTCGCGCGCCACCGTGGGCCCAGTTTCTGCTCGGTGTCCGCAGGGCTACCCAGGAGCAACGCGGGCGCTGGAGCGCGGCGACCCCTCGCGCCCGGGCGACGGAGACCCCGGGCTCCCCCCGCGCAACAGTGGTCTCTCCCAGCTCTGTGGCTCCTCCAGATAAAGCAGCGATTTCAGCCCAAATGTTTCTCAATTTTTATTGAATGCTGCAAAGCCGGAGAGCGTCTGGCGCGGCTGACAGGGGCAGGGAAAGGGGACCTGGGGGGAAGGCGGGGTAAGGGGCTGCCCGAAGCGGGGGGGCTGGCCCTACCTGTCGGGGCTGGGAGTGCCACCCCCCTCGCCCTAGCCTTGCCACCCCAGTCCCTGCGGCTTCGAAAGGGACCAACTGCAATGAATGAAAAAAGGGGGGGGGGCCCGCTGGGAACAAAACCGGCGGCTTTCCCAGGCGCTGGGGCTGGGCTGGGGCCTCCGACTGGGAGAGTGGGCCTTGGTGGTAACGCGAGGGCGGGAGAGGGGGGTGTCACTCTGGCGGGGATGGGCCGGGCCCTGGCAGGCAGACCCCAGGCCTCCCCTCCTTGCCTTGTTGTTCTGAGCGAGCCCACGAGCCCCTCCCTGCAGACTCTTCTATCTCTACATAGGATTCCTCTTTCTCTGTTGATCTTATTCCTGATGCAGTTTGGGGGTGGAAGAGGCCCATGTGGGGTATCTGGGGAAAGCCCCCACGCTATGGAGTAGTCCTGTCTGTGCAGCCATGATTTTGTGCAGGGCCATCCCTTCAGAGAGGACACAACCCCTGTTCATCCCTGTGGGCCCAGCTCTGCTCTGACAGCCTTCATCACCATCATCATTAACTGGCCATACTGAGGCCCGCATGTTGGGAGGGCAGCAGGGGCCCCTGGCCGTGCAAAGCCTATATCTGGTTAAGGAGACTTAACCAGGAGCTTCATACTTTGAGGAATGAGTGTAGGAGCCTGGTGGAAGAACAAGCAGTTTGAGGTGGTTTAAGTCTATGCCACCTAGACCTCTCCCATCCTTTTGTCCCATAAACTGTCAAAATATTCCAGCAGTCCCTTCCCTTCCAGGCCCACCCTACAGTCCATACCAGGAAAATGGCACCATAGACTTTGAGAGTCCATCTAAGATTTGGACAATTGGGTCATCTTTTGAAGCTCTAAGAGTCCAATTGAAATAAGCATCATCTTGGAAGGCCACCAGGAGGAGATGGGCCTTTGGGAATGCCTAAGAAACAGAGCAGCAGTGAGCTGGGAGAGGGAAGAAAAGGGATGTTCCCCCTCCTAAGCCTACAGACTCCTCAGCAGGGTCAAGATACACTGGCGTGGGACTGGCTTTCATTTTCAGTTCCTGCTTTTCAGACCTTCAGGGGACCCAGGGTTTGGGAGACTATGAGCTTGTTCCATATGGAGGCAATACTTCTCCCTCACTCCTGGGTAGAGGGGCTCCAAGCTATGGCACTCGCCAGTGCCAGCCTCAGCACATCTAGGTGCCCAACCACTTCTAAATTCAAGAAACAGTCATTAATCACCTGTTAGGCTCTTCTGCTTTGTTTGTGGGGTCCTTGTTACTACCCACCTACCCCCAGTAGGTACCCCCTCTCTGATTCAAAGTGGGAACAACAGTGGCTATTATTTACTGAGGACCTGGTGCCAGGCACTAGGCTGAGCCTTGTGTATACATCATCCCCCTTAATCTTTACAGCCCTGTGTAGCAGGTGCTGACCTTTTCAGATGATGAAACTGAGGACCAGATAAATAATTTGTTCAAGGTCATAGCAAGTCGGAGGTAGGACTCAACCCCAGGCCTGACCCACGCCAGTGCTAATCCCAATGCCTTTCACAGAGGCATAGAGCTCAGAGAGTTGGGAAGGCAACTTCCCACAACCTGTCTCACAAGTAAGGAAGCTGACGCCTGAATAGGGAAGGGAGTGGCAGTTATACACATCACCCAGTGTTACACAACTAAATAGGCATCAGCCCAGGGCTTTTACCTGGAAAAACATAAAACCAGTGATAATAATAAAGTCCCCTTTCTCTCTCATCCTCTACTCCTTAAACACCATTTTATTTCCCATTTGGGATCCCATAGGTTGGGTTCTGCAGTCTGGCCGGGTTCTTCCTCCTGGGTCTCTTGGCTACCATCTTCAACCGTGCCTTTGTCCCAGGGGTGCACTCCACCTGGCTGCTTTCTCCACCCTGAGGACTTGGATTCAGCCCCACCCTACCCCCTCTAAGAGCTTTAACTGACATTGGCCTCTGACCCACCCATTTGCTCTTTATCTATTCCCTTTCCACAAGGTCCATTGTTGATATGTTTGATTGATGGTTTCGGATTTGTATATTATCTCTATGACTCCAGCAGACTGTGAGCTCCATGAGGGCAGTGCTGGGACTCAGAGCTATGCTATCTTCTCTAGGGCAGAGAAGCATCTGACCTGATCCCCTTCTCAGTGGAGGAAGAGGCAGTTTCAGCTTCATTTGTCTAATGACAACAGCTACTGGAATTTGCAATCACGCTTTAACAGTTTACAAAGCAGCATTCACACCCATCAGCTTCACTCATGTTAATTCAACCAGCCCATCCTGTGAGCCAGCCTGGTAGCCGTGGGAGCGCCATTTTTCAGAAGGGGAAATTGGGCTCCCAGGGAGGGGAAGGTACTTGCCCAAGGACACACAGCAGATTTTGTTTTGTTTTGTTTTTTTTGGTTGGTTGTTTTTGGTGCAATTGGAGCAAGGCTTCAGTGACCTGAGTTGTCTATGTCTCTTTCAATCAGAGTTGATTGACAAACATTAGTTGGGCACCTTCTGCACACCAGGCACTGGGGAGACAGAGGCACAGCTGTGGATCTGCTAGATGAGGCCCTGCTCTCCAGGAGCCTACATTCTGCTGCAGGGAGATCCATATATGGACAAGATAATTACAATGATAAGTATGAGGAAGATAATAAAATGGGGTGATGAGGCAGTGATTGACTGAGGGGAGGGTCTGCTCTAGCCAGGGAGATCAGGATCAGTCTCTCTGAGGCGAGAACATGACAGCTGAAAGCTGGTGAAGAGTCCACCATGCCACCATGTGGGAATAGAGTTCCAGGTGGAAGGAACTGCTCATACAAAGGCCCTGAGGTAGGAACATGCTGGGGACCTTCTGTGAATAGTAGCTGAAGTATGGCAAGCACTGGGGTGTTGAGGAGTTTAGGTCAGGGAGGAAGAATATGGATTGTATTTTAAGCACAACAGGTAGCCATGGAGGAATGTAAGTTGAGAATGAATGGATCTGGGTGAGGGGAAACAGGATGAACTTGGTTGAGCAGGGCTCACAAGTGCCCGGGTGCTAACCTATGTCACCATCCTCTTCATCTATGGGGCTGGTCTGGCCTCTACAAACCCTATACCAAGACTCTAATGTATGACCCAGCCTTCCGGGAACTTGCTGTGTGATCTTTGGCAGTGTAGTCGCTCTCTCTGGGCCCCACTTGCCACAAATGCAAAATGAAAGCATTGTCCAAGGTAGTTTCTCTGAGGCCACTTTCCTCCCTGACTCACTCAATTGTTATGGATTCAGCGGGGCAACAGGACCTCAGTAAAGATCTTAGCCAAATAGGAGGGTGCAGATGAACTCTGGAGCCTCGTGGCTTTTCCTGAGGCCCCTTCTTCCTGAAGGGAAGGTAGAGGGACTCTGAAAGGGAAATGGGTTATGCTGAGTGACAGAGCCCAGGAAAAACATAGAAGTTGCCTCTCAGTGTACCCAAGTCTCTGACTCCTATTCCAGTATCTTCCCTGTCCAGATGTAGGACTGATGGGGGCACTTGGCCAGTTGGGGGTCCAACTGCTCCTACAGCCTATGCCAGGCTGGGGAAAATTTCTTAGTACAGAGACAAGGCTCAAGTTCTAGTTCTGCCACCAGTTTGCTATGGATGGGGCCCTTCCCCTCTTTGGGCCTCAGCTGAGAGAATCCCATATCTACCCCCCATGAAGCTCATGAACCAACACTGTCCAATAGAAATATAATACAAGCCCCATGTGTAATTTTAATTTTTCTGGTAGCCACATTCAAAAAGTAAAATGAAACAGATGGAGTTAATTTTAATATATTTATTAGCCCAACATATCCAAAGTATTATCATTTCAACATGTGCTTAATGAACTATTTTACATTCTTTTTTAAATATTAAGTCTTTGAAATGCAGTGTGTATTTTATAGTTCAGTATTTGCACTTGCCGCACTTCAAATGCTCAGTAGCTGTGTGTGGCTGGTGGCTGCTATATTGGATAGCATAGGTATAGACACTGAAGCAATCATTATCCTAAGGGGTAAAAAGTACTCTTTAATAGAGGTTGTCCAAGCCCTCCAGGGACACAGAGGAGAAAGGACAAAGGCTTCCTCGAGGAGGTAACATTTAACTGATTAAAAAATCATCTTGACAGCTAATAATGTTCTTCTTCCTTTCAAGAAAACTATTATGATAAAAGTAACACATACTCACTGTAAAATAAAGAAGATATTAAGAAGGAAACAAAAACCATCCATAATCTCCCCAGCCTGAGAGTCACTATAAATATTTTGATCCATTTCCTTCCAGGAACTTTTTTTTAGGCAGGAATATTTTACACATAACTATAATCTTGCTGCATTTACAGTGCTGTGTCCTATTTTTTTCCCACCTAGTACTGTGGAGCTAGCATTCCCCTGGGTTGTTAAAAACTCTCTGTGAACATTATTGCTAACCACTGCATACTATGCCAGGTAGGTGATAATGCTATAAAGCCAGCAACTCTTTCGTGTTTTTCCCCTTCACCTGAAGGTACCTGTGAACCCATTTCCACTCTGGATGCCCCTCTGAGCACAGAGGCTGCAGGGAGAATGGACAAGAGCAACCAGGAGGGGAGGATCCCCTGAAAATCACCCTGTGTCTGACTTCTCACTGCCTGCCCTGGGTCTTTTGTGACTGGGAGCTGCAGGAGGCTGAGCTGGGCTGGGCTGGGCTGGGGCTCTGAGCAGCCCCCTCTCGACTGCCACCTGGTGGCTTTGGAAGTGAATGCACCCTCCAGGAGTGAGAACAGGTGGTTGGAAGGAGGTGGTGTTGGGGTCTTGGGTTTCCACTTTTTTTTTTTTTGGCTGTGGCTGGGTTTGAACCTACCACCTCTGGTATATGGGGCCGGCGCCCTACTCCCTGAGCCACAGTTGCTGCTCATTTTTTTGAGACAGAGCCTCAAGCTGTCACCCTGGGTAGAGTGCTGTTGCATCACAGCTCACAGCAACCTCCAACTCCTGGGCTTAAGCGATTCTCTTGCCTCAGCCTCCCAAGTAGCAGTGACTACAGGCTCCCAACACAATGCCTGGCTATTTTTTGGTTGTAGTTGTCATTGTTGTTTGGCAGACCTGGGCTGGATTCAAACCCACCAGCTCTGGTGTATGTGGCTGGCACCTTAGCCGCTTGAGCTATAGGCACTGAGCCTTGGGTTTCCACTTTGACTCCTGACCCCACACCCCACTCCATGACCAGGCTTCTGAGGTGGGAGGCATATGAGTTTTCATTCTGGAGAAGGGAGTCTCTCCTTTTCTCTCTCTCTCTTTTTTTTTTTTTTTTTTTTGAGACAGAGCCTCAAGCTGTTACCCTGGGTAGAGTGCAGTGGCATCACAGCTCACAGCTACCTCCAACTCCTGGGCTCAAGCGATTCTCCTGCCTCCGCCTCCCAAGTAGCTGAAACTACAGGTGCTCGCCACAACGCCCGGCTATTTTTGGTTGCAGCTGTCATTGTTTGGCCAGCCCAGGCTGGATTAGAACCTGCCAGTTTAGGAGTATGTGGCTGGTGCCTTAGCCGCTTGAGCCACAGGCGCCGAGCCTCCTTCTCTCATTCTAAAAGGCTGTGACTTGTGGAACAGCCTAGTTCAAATCCAGCTCCACTTTTTATGAGTCCTATGTGCTTGGGCTACTCTACTTTTCTGTATCTCCGTTTCCTTATCTGTCAAATGACCTAATAATAGTGTCTAGAATTGTGAAGCTGAAATAAGATAATACATGAACTGTTCAGCTAGCACTGGGCCTTGTCTGCAGTAAGTGCCCAATGTTTTAAATTATTTGATGTCAGAGGGAACCTGAACACAGGGATTTTCTTAAAATCCTAAATCTATGATTGAGCCACTTTTCTGCTCAAAAGTCTTCAATGGCTCCCATTGCCCCTGCAATAAACAAAAACTTCCTCACCTGGCATTCAAGACCTGCAAGGATAGGACCCAGCCCACCTTCCTGCCTCATCTCCCTCCACTCACCTCCAGATCCCCTCCACTCCAGCCATATTGTCAGCCTTAGCAGTCCAGGAACACCCTCCATTTCCTGCCTCCAAGTCCTTCTCATGCTCAGCCTCACCCTGGACCACATTGTCCGCATCCCAGAAAACATCTTACTACTATTGCCCACTAACTTGCTGTGTGATCTCAGAATTCTGCTTATCCTCCAAGAACCCCATCACATGCTGGCTCCTGCCACAGACCTGCCATAGATCAACTCCACCACCACCCTCATCAAACCTTCCCAGCAACTGCTATCACACACCTTGGTTTCTTTCATCTTGTGTCCTTGCCAAGCAGGCCATGGAGTGGGCTTTGGAGTTGCAGGTGTGTGTGTGTGTTAAAATCCTATGTGATCTTGATTAGGAAGGACACTTCACATCTTTAAGCTCCAGTTTCTGTATTTGTAAAATGGGCCTGATCCTTACACATGTATTATTAGTCTAGATTTAGATGACACACAGAAACACTAGCCATTAGAGAATGCCTGTGAAATGTTGGTTTCCTTCCCCTGCTGGTCCATGTCCCCTGGAGATAGGAATCAGCTCTGGTGCAGATGGTGTCCTGTTCACCTCTGGATGTGAGTCCAGTAAAGGGCCTGGCACATGAGTACTGACGAACTCCTGGCTATAGTGAATGGAAATTTCTCTCCCACCAGCAGAAAGAACCTTCTTGGCATTGGAAACAGGGAGTAAAATTCTTGGTATCTGTGAACCATGGGAATTATCACATGGGGCCCAAAACTCACTTCCTCCCAGGAGCTGGGGGCATCTTGTCCAGTTCCATAGCTGAGAGTCCTGGTAGGAGTGAGTGGGTGTCCAACTTGCAGTGGGCATCCTGTCTCCCTTGTGAGCCTGGCAGCCTCTCACTTTATGGTGGAGGAAATTGTAGTCAGGAGAGGAAGTGACTTGGCTAAGGTCACTCAACAGAGCCATGCATGTTGGGCTGGAGGCCAGGCCTCCCAGTTCCCTGGTTAAGGCCCTTCTGTAGCTGTGATCTGGTTGTAAGGCTCAGGATTTAATGTTAGGAGATCTGAGTTCAAAGCCCAGTTCAGCAGTTTACTTTCTGCACAGCTTTGTGTGGATGAGTAACTTCCTGAGCCTCAATTTCCTTGTGGCAGGTGCCTTGGGAGACAAAAAGGAGGCGGGAGAGGAGGAAATGCCTCTGTAAACTGTGGAGTGCCGTATCCAGGTAAGAGGTTGTTACAGTTCTACTCCAACCCTGATACAGGATGCTTTGATCTTTGCGCCCTACGGGAATACACAGAGTTTTATGGCTGTTCACCTGGCTGACCGTTTCCCAACCTGCCTCTCTCCTAGGGTTTGAAGGAGCTGTTTGGATGGGTACCTGGCAACAGGGGGTGCAGCAGGGTAGGGAGCAGGGCTTATGAGCTGGGTGTGGAGGCACTGGAGAGCTGCTCCCCATCCAGGACTTCACAGAAAAGATCTAGGCTGGGCCACTGGGTTGGGGAGCCACACAGGAGGGTAGGGGTAAGGCACAGGTCCTATTCTTTAAGGACCCTTGTACGTGAGAAGAAAAATTCCTAGAACTAGGTGTACCTGAGTTCTCAGGAAAGGTTATGGCTTAAGAGTAGAGCGGGGTCACATTTAAACAGGACCAGGCACAAAGGGGATGTTCTGGAAGAATTTGTCAGATGGATGGATGGATGGATGGATGGATGAAAGGAGGGAGGATGATGGCAGGCCTCCAGGAGGTCATGACACACAAGCTATCATGATTCTCTGCAAGAAGCTAACTCACTTTGGAAGGACACATCTGACAATCAAAAACCAGGAATCTCTACTTTGTGATTAGGACTTGGTGGAACACAGCAAAAGTCTCTGGAGGCCTAAACAGGATTCGTGATTATTCAGAATCTAAGGCAGCTCTAACCACTGAGATAAGAGTAATACTACCAATGACTACCAGGGCCAGTGTTCATTGGCTCCCTCCAAGTTCTATTAGGATGCTTGCTGGGGCTCTGTGCCCTTCCTCCTCTTTTCAGACTATTCCCCTTTTCTGCCACTCTGTTCTGCCTACTTCTTTCTGTGCCCCTCAGGAGAGTCTGGGATTGGCCCAGCCATCACACAGCCTAGCATGGGCAAGCTTTCACGCCACGATATGGGTCCCTGGCCAGTCCAAAGTCCTGCTGACTTTGGGTCTCCCAGGAGAGAGAATGGCCCTGCCTGGAGTCTCATGGTAGATTAAAACAGTGTTAGGACCAGAACTCCAATCTGCTGGTATTTTCTGTCTCGCACCCAGGTGGGAACAGGCATCTGGAGGCCAGGAGAGGATGTGTGATGAGGGAAGGAGAAGGAACTTTGAAGGTCATGGGCACAAGTTCTCAGCCTTCAAGATGTCCTTTGTCAGACTCTATTCCTGGGAATTGTGGCCTCAAAATGGTAACATGAACAGTGGCCACAGTAGATCTTCAATACAAGTGTTTGGTATTGGCAACAATAGACCCTAGAATTTTTAGATTCAGGAGAATCCGGCAGCAGCTTCTCCACTCTTCTCATTTTGTAAATGAAGAAGCCGAGTCTCAGAGAGGGAAAGTAACTTGCTCAAGCTCAGACAGCAAGTTAGTGGGCAACAATAGTAAGATGTTCTCTGGGTTATGGAGCAGAATTAGCAGTTAGCCTCAAACTTCCAAATACGAGGCTGGGACAAGGAGTCCAAGGGGACTCCAAAGAGACAAGGTGGGTACTTCTCATTTTTCTAGGACCGTCTCAAAGGCTGGGCAGAGCTCAGCACTGTAACTGTCTGAGATGGAATTGGAAGGCAGCCAGCTTGTCAATTCCACCTGTTAACTAATAGTCTATTATTTTCCTCTAGGATTAATTTTTGAATGCAAATGGTATGTTTTATCACACATTTGAACACTTAGCACCCACTGGTCTCAGAGCGGGTCAGGCCTTCCTCTGGTGGCTTGAAGGGCTCAGGCAGTCCCTGGGGAACACAGGAATGGGGGACACAGAGGTTCCAACCTTTTGCTCCTGAATTCTGATTGTGCACCATATACATGATATATTTGGAGAGGATGAAGTGGTAAGGGGAGACATGAAGAGACAATGGTTAGAAAACAGGAGCCAGTTTCTTACCCAGGACATTTTCCTCCACTTAATTGATATCACAAAGGGAAGCTGGGTCTGCACTGGATTGTGGGGATTATGCAAATGAGGCTGTGGACCTGGGTGCTTCTGAGCTCCTGATTGTTCTCACTGCTGCAAAACTTGTCCAGAAAATACCTACCGAGGCTGGGAGTGTTTCCTTCCTTGAGTCTAAGACTGTGGGGGAGGCAGTGGGAGTGACCCTCAAAAAAAGGGTCCACTCTGAAGCTAGACCTTCTAGAAGGAGACTAGGGATCGGTTCTCCCACTAGAGGGGTGTTTAGACTGGCCCCTCAGAAGGGGACCCAGGCGCAGAATGCCGAGCTTAATTCTTCTCCAAGGAGACAATGGGGCATAAGAGAAAGGGCAAGGGTTTTTCGGACCCGGGTTTGAATCCCTGCTGTGCCACTTGCTGGCTGTGTGACTCTGGGTGAGTTATTTTACCCTTCTAAGGCCTCAGTCTTCTGAGGCAGCCTCAATGATTGCAGCGTCATAGGGCCGATGTGAGGGTTGAATAAGATAAAGTCTGTCAAATGCCTGGGACTCAGCTCAATTGTACCAATGCTGCCTCTTCCATTTACTTCTGTGAAATAAACATAACAGCGATTCATGTAATATAATAATGTCAGTATAAATAATATAAAAGCAAGTTATATGTATGTATTATAACAGCAAAAAATAATAAAACAGCAAGCACTTGGCGAGTACCCTTGGCAGGTGCTGAGAACTGTTCTGAGCTCTTCATGCTTTAGCTCAGGTGTCCTCAAACTGCGGCCCGCGGGCCACATGAAGCCGTGTGAATTGTATTTGTTCCCGTTTTGTTTTTTACTTGAAAATAAGATATGTGCAGTGTGCATAGGAATTTGTTCATAGTTTCTTGTTTTAAACTACAGTCCGGCCCTCCAACGGTCTGAGGGACAGTGAATTGGCCCCCTGTTTAAAAAGTTTGAGGACGCCTGCTTTAGCTCCTCGGAGGCTCACACGACCTAGTGGTGAGTCCTGACACACCATTTTACAGATGAGCGTGCCTACAGGAGGGACACATCGGTCGTCCTCCCACCTCTGAGCTGATCCTGGCTGGTCAGGGGTCCCATCACCACTGGTATAGATGCCACAGAAGGGTCCTGACATTTTTTATGTGCCTGTTTTACTGTTGGGATACAGAGAGGGAAAGTAATTTACCCAAGGTAGCAGATGGAGTTATTAGCAGGTCTCTGTCTCCCAGCCCAGAACTTTCTTCTCTCTATTCCCCCACCTGCCTGGGAGGGTTGATTTCCAAACCATCAGATGCCTCATGGGCTGAAAATGTTTGCTAAACCTGAGTCATGAGCTCACCGCTAGGCCCCCGGGGTAGGGATGGGCACCGAAGCGGAACATCTTCACACCTGTCTGACCACAGAAGGAAGTTCAGACGAAGAGGGGGGCTCTGGGTCAGGTACCGGGAGCTGTGGGTGCTGTACAGGGGAGGTGGCAGAGATGAACCTACCCCGGTCCTTGCCCTTTGAGAACTCACAGTCTAGTGGGGCAGTCAGACCCATGATAACAACCACCCACAGTAGCATTTATCAAGTCACCTTGTATACGCTGCACTGGGGTTTATGCCGTGTCTCTTCATTAATCTTCAGAACAGTCACTGGCTTGTAGAATAAGAACATATCAGATAATGATATAATAATAGAATAATTATCACATATAGATTCTAATGGTATCACATGCATAATAATATTACATATGTAAGCAGGGCGCAATGGCTCACGCCTGTAATTCTAGTACTCTGGAAGGCTGAGGCAGGTGGATTGCTTGAGCTCATAGGTTCAAGACCAGCCTGAGCAAGAGCAAACCCCCACCCCCATGTCTACTAAAAATAGAAAAACTACTGAGCATTGTGGCAGGTGTCTGTAGTTCCAGCTACTTGGGAGGCTGAGGCAAGAGGATCTCTTGAGCCCAAGAGTTTGAGGCTGCTGTGAGTTATGATGCCACAGCACTCTACTGAGGGTGACAAAGTGAGACTCGGTCTCAAAAAAATAATAATAATAATATCACATGTATATCACAGCCATTTTATAGACAGGACATTAAGGCTCAGAGAGACTAAATAACTTGCCTGAGGTCACACAGCACTGCAGCAGATGAAGGAGGCAGAATTCACACCTAGTTCTGCAGGTCCCTAGCCCTGTGTCATAATGACTTTGTCCAAGGCAGTGGCCTCTGGCTGCAGGTGGCTATCGAGCACTGAAGTGTGCCTTGAGATATGCCTCAGGGGCACTGGATTTCAAAGACTTGCTAAGAAAAAAGGAATATTGGGCGGCGCCTGTGGCTCAGTTGGTAAGGCGCCGGTCCCATATACCGAGGGTGGCGGGTTCAAACCCGGCCCCGGCTGAACTGCAACCAAAAAATAGCTGGGCGTTGTGGCGGGTGCCTGTAGTCCCAGCTACTCGGGAGGCTGAGGCAAGAGAATCGCTTAAGCCCAGGAGTTGGAGGTTGCTGTGAGCTGTGTGAGGCCACGGCACTCTACTGAGGGCCATAAACTGAGACTCTGTCTCTACAAAAAAAAAATATATATATACATATAAAAAAAAAAGAAAAAAGGAATATAAATTAGCTCATGAGAGCTATTTATTTATTTAATTTTTTTTTCAGGTTAGTGTAAGGGTACAAACAACCAGGTTGAAATATTTGAATTTCTTAGGTAGAGTCCCTCTTGTAGTCATGTCCCACACTCAAAAGAGAGCTTTTTTTTTTTTAAATTGGTGAAATGTAGAAACAATATTTCGGCTATATTGAATTAAAATGTATATCAAAATTAAATTAATTTACCCATCTCTTTTTACTTTTTTTTTTTTTTAGAAAGTCTCTCACTCTGTCACCGAGGGTAGAGTGCTATGGTGTCAGCCTAGCTCACAGCAATCTCAAACTCCTGGGCTTAAGTGATCCTCCTGCCCCAACCTCCCAAGCAGCTGTTACTACAGGTGCCTGATACAACGCCCAGCTTGCTTTTTCTATTTTTAGTAGGGACAAGGTCTTGCTCTTGCTCAGGGTGGTCTTGAGCTCCCAAGTTCAAGGGATTTTCCCACTTTGGTCTCCCAGAGTGCTAGGATTACAGCCATGAGCCACTGCGCCCAGTCTCTTTTTACTTTTTTTAAGGCGGGTAGCAGAAAATTTAAAATTCCTGTGTGGCTGCCCTATGTTTCTGTTGGATAGTATAGCTCTAGACTAGCACCGTTCAATACAACTTTTTGCCGTGATGAAAATGTTCTCCTCCGTATGGTCCAGGAGGGTGGCTCCTAAGTCATACGTGGCTATGGAGGGAGCACTTGAAATATGACTAGGGTGAGGCTCAGCGCCTGTGGCTCAAGCAGCTAAGGCGCCAGCCACATACACCTGGGTTGGTGGATTTGAATCCAGCCCGGGCCCACCAAACAACAGTAATGGCTGCAACCAAAAAATAGCCGGGTGTTGTGGCAGATGCCTGTAGTCCCAGCTACTTGGGAGGCGGAGGCAGGAGAATCGCTTGAGCCCAAGAGTTGTAGGTTCCTGTGAGCTGTGATGCCACAGCACTCTACTCAGGGCAACAGCTTGAGGCTCTGACTCAAAAAAAAGAAATATGACTACGGTGACTGAACAAGCACAGTTTTAGTTTTATTTCACTTTAATTCATTTAAATTGGAATTTAAGTGGCCACACATGGCTGGTAGCTAGTGGATTGCACAGCACAGCTCCAGAAAGTTGGGCTTTTCTGTCTTGTGAAGAAATGAGCTCTACGGTCACTACAGGTGTCCCAATAGCTGGGCTTAGGCTGGATGTGGTGGCACAAGGAGGGGCTTGGTGGATCCCACTGTAGACTCAGAGAAGTTTATGGAATACTCAAGGGCACATGGCTGGGGGGTAGTAAGTCAGGCTTTGACCCCAGGAGAGCCTCACTCCAAGCCCCAGGCTTGTTCTTGAGGTTTGCTGCCTCCTCTGCTGGGGTCCTGTCTCTAAAGGGCCCCTCTAAGTCTGGTGGGGGACTGGCCTGGTGCCATCCCCTCCCAGAGCCCACCCAGCCTCCCAGGCACTCTGCTGTAAGCCCCTCCTATAGTGACTCACCCCCATCTGTACCCAGAGGCTGTCACCATCCCCCTAGTCCCGCCTTTGTCCCTCAGCACTTCATGCCTGAGTGGCAGCCGCTCTGTGCCAGCCCCACCCTGTCTCACCCCATCCCTTCCACCTGCTTTCCAGGCCCCTCGGTTCCTGCTCCACCCTGTGTGCCCCTCCTGTCCCTGCTAGATTTCTACTGCTTCTCAGACTTCCCTGGGTACTTTAGAATCAGAACTTGAACTTCTGTCTCGTGAGGAAGCAATACCAGGAGCAGCCCTGCTTGCCGCTGTCCTTTTGGGCTGACAATGGCCTGGGTTCCTGCCCTGGTGCTGCCACCAACTGTCTGTGTGACTCTGGGCAAACGTCTTCTCTCTGAGCCTCAGTTTCCTCATCTGTAAAATGGAAATAATGATACCATAGTGTTCTTATGAACATTAAATGTAGCAAGGATGCAAAGTTCCCTGTTAACTGTGAAATACAAACATGGGAAGTAATTATAGTCCTTACTATATGAGCCAGCTACTCTACTAAGTGTTAACCTCATGCTAACCTCATGTTGTAGTGGCTTCAAAATATGTCCCCAAATTCTCCATCCTCCCTTCTTGAGGTGGAGCCCAAGCCCGACTTCCTTCCTTAGAGGGTGGTCTGGACTTGCTAACTTGCTTCTAACTGACAGAATAAAGTAGAAGTGATGATATGTGACTTTTGTTTCTTGAGACAGAGTTTCACCTTGTTGCCCCCAGTAGAGTGCCCTGGTGTCATATCTCATAGCAACTTCTGACTCCTGGGCTCAAGCAATTCTCTTGCCTCAGCCTCCCGAGTAGCTGGGACTACAGTTGCCAGACACAATACCTGGCTTTTTTTTTTTTTTTTTTAGAGATGGGGGGTCTCACTCTAGCTCAGGCTGGTCTTGAACTCATAAGCTCAGGTAATCCGCCTACCTTGGCCTCCCGAAGTCCTGGGATTACAGGCATGAGCCCTTGCTCGGGGCCAATGATATGTGACTTTGAAGACACCATGGCTGTCTCCTTCTTGCTGTCTCAGATTGCTAATTTTGGGGGGAGATTGGCTGCCATGTCTTGAGGACCCTCAAGCACATATCTAGAGGCCCAGGTGATGAGGAACAAGGCCACCTGCAAGTAGCCAGCAAGGAGCTGAGACCTCCTGACAACAGCCATGTGAGTGAGCCCCTGGAAAGCAGACCCCAGCCAGCCCTAGGCAAAACTGTGGATGACTGAAGCCCCTGCTGACATTTTCCCTGTAACCTCATGGGAGACCTGAAGCCCGGAGCCACCCCTTGAAGCCTCTCCTAAATTCCTGACCTACAGAAACTGTGAAATAATAAATGTTTATTGTTTTAAGCCATTAAGTATTGGGGATAATTTGTTATACAGTAATATATAACTGAAATGTGGGCATCTTCTTATTTAATTCTTATAAGAACAAGGTAGGGGTTGTTGTTAGCTCCATTTTAAGATGAGAAAACCAAGGCTCAAAGAAGAGGGGAGACTTGCCTAAGGCCACTGAGTAAAGATATGGTGGACTCAAGACTTTAGGCCTGGCCCATTTGAATTAAAAACAGGTATGGGTGAATTAATAAATTGTGGTATATGTACACCATGGAATATAATGCAGCCTTAAAGAAAGATGGAGGCTTTACCTCTTTCATGTTTACATGGATGGAGCTGGAACATATTTTTCTTAGTAAAGTATCTCAAGAATGGAAGAAAAAGTATCCAATGTACTCAGTCCTACTATGAAACTAATTTATGGCTTTCATATGAAAGCTATAACCCAGTTATAACCTAAGAATATGGGGAAGGGGGAGAGGGAGGGAAGGAGGGGGGAGGATGGGCAGAGGGAGGGTGATTAGTGGGATCACACCTATGGTGCATCTTACAAGGGTACATGTGAAACTTACTAAATGTAGAATATAAATGTCTTAACACAATAACTAAGAAAATGCCAGGAAGGTTATGTTAACCAGTGTGATGAAAATGTGTTAAATGGTCTATAAAACCAGTGTATGATGCCCCATGATTGCATTAATGTACACGGCTATGATTTAATAATAAAACAAAACAAAACAAAACAGGTACAGGCTTTCCTGTTTCCTTGTGATACTGTGGGCTGAGATCTGCCGTGATGAGGGTCTCTGGCACACTGGTAGGGCTTCTCACGCTCTGAGTATTGGTTCATGGTCTTGAGGATGTGACTAAGACATGTAGAGAACACTGGCTGCAGGTCATAATTAAATGAAAGCCTTTTTTGCACTATCAGCTACTCCGGCCTTACGAACTGTATCTACGAACTGGCTGTGCTGTCACTGGTGGGGCATTGGCATACTTTGAATTCCTTTATCATCTCTTACTGTGGGATCAAAACTGAAGAGCACCTGTGGGGTCTTCTTATTGAAAGTTCAATCACTTATGAAGCAATGGATTTAGATATCATTGGTTTCTTCCCAAGATCATGTTACATTCAAAGAAGGTTTTCATTTAATTATGGGGAAAGGGTAAAAGAGAATAGTAGCTATGGGTCAAAAAAATCAATGGGAAAAAATAGCTCAACTTCACATCAAGTGTCAACTTCAGGAACGTCATTTTGGAATGGTTTTTATCCTGGTGGACTGTACAAATTGCATCCCTCCCACTTAAGTGTAGGAATTAAGCTATAAATTCAGAATGGGGAGGCGACCTTACCAACCCTGGTGCTCTGGCTGCCTGAGAATTGAACTGCCTGTTCTGTGTTGGATGAAGGCTTGTGGATATCATCTTTGACCTTTGCAAAATTCATCTTCTTACAGGAAGAATTTGCTCTGCTGTCTATGTTATGAACTCTTTCGGTGAGGTGAAAAAGATGCTTCCCCATATTTTAAATCTGTAGCTAAGGCATTTTAAAAGATAAAGTTTTGTGGCTGGGCATGGTGGCTCAGGTGTGTGTGGCTGGCGCCTTAGCCGCTTGAACCATAGGCGCCGAGCCATTGTTTCTAATTATTAATTTTAAGAAACAAATATGTAACTCCTCTGCCATAGAGGAGACGTCCTATTGGCTGAATATACAAGGCCTCATACACCAGTCTGGGCTGCAGTATGAGGTAGTGTGCTTTCAAAGGACAGGAGCTGTAAACTATACATCATGACCTAATTCCCAATGTGCAGCAACCGGTAGGTGTTCATTAAATGAATGTATGAATGACAGATAAAGCATTTGGATCATATGTAGTCCTGGGCTGATTCCTTGGCTAGTCCCATTCAAACATTTGTGGGCTTCAGGGCAAGATGGGAATGGAGTTCTGTGTATCCTATATCTGAATATTTAAAAGTTATAAATCAAAGTAATAAACACTTAAATAAAATATAGCAGCTCTACTTTCATTACAACAAAATACCAAATATGGGTGAGCTTCAGGGTTTATGTGGCTGAAAGTTAGCAAAGTATCAAAGGTGACTGAATGGAATGGTAGCTACAAGAGTCTGGGTCCTCTGTCAATGGGCTGATGTCTGAATGAGTAATAAAATAAAAACATATGGGCGGCGCCTGTGGCTCAAAGGAGTAGGGCACCAGCCTCATATACTGGAGGTGGTGGGTTCAAACCCGGGCCCAGCCAAAAACTGCAAAAAAAAAAAAATAATAATAATAAAATAAAATAAAAACATAGATGATTCATCAACTGTTATATATGGGGTAGACATAAAGTTTGTGTGCAATTTACTATGTTAAACTGTTTTAAATTGCACGCAAACTTTATGTTTGCCCTGCATTTATCCCATCAATTTTGTTTTTCTTGCCTTTGTTTCCGCAACATCAGTAATTGTGTTGTTACCATCACGATTTTTCACATAATTTCTGTTCTGTTGCTAGCAACGTGAAATTAGGCAACCTTTCGCAAGTCATTGTATTTTGTAGTTTTTAATTAATTTCAATTTGGAGACACTTGTTCTATTGAGGAATGTAGCCACAATTTGTCAATAAAATTTGTAAAGCAATATTTAGATGAGGAAATGAGCTGTGAATTTTGTATAGCAAGCTCCAGTGTTGTAATGGGCTTGCATATGATAAATTATGATGATTGTCAAAAATATTATAAGCTCTTTAAGTTCTTTCTGTAAATCACATCATATATATCTGTTTTTTTTTTTTTTAACTGTCTCTCAAAGCAATATCTGCATCTAACAGCCATGTAAGTAATTGATGTCACACTGTAAGCATGTTAGATCTGGACCTGAATAAATACAAGTGCAGGAGTGATCTGAATTATTTAAAATTGCAAAATGTTCCTCAGCTGCCCTGTGTGACTCTTGTGGATATGGTGTTTTTTTTGAGCACCTCCGGAAACATGACTTAGAACGGGGTGGAGGGGAGGGCAAGCAATGAAATGGATGTTTGGTGCTAGTAGGTATTTACCGTATTTGTACTCTTTTAGTGGAAGGAGTTAATTCATTAGTCTAAGAGCATAAACTTTTCTTATGCTGCCCAGAGCCTCCCTGTGCCCCAAAGCAGCGTCCATCTGCGTTGTCAGCAGCCGCACGACCCACAGCCCTTGTGACATTTGGATGCAACCATTCTTTGTGATCAGGACACAGAGCAAGAGAAGAGGGGCAGCAAATGCCTTCTCCCTCCTGAGGCCTGAGCAGTGTCAGTCACGAGAGTAGATGTGGAGGGTGACAGGTGATGGGTGATGACATGTGCTGGGCCAAGTGATTGAGGTTCTGAGCGTTCTTTAATAATGGGTTGTGTTCGTGATATGTGGGTCTCTGTGTGGTCTGTGGACTGAGGCTGCTGCGTGAGCTGAATATGTGTTTATTTTTTAATTTTTTTTGAGACAAAGTCTCACTCTATTGCCCTGGGTAGAGTGTGTGGTGTCATAGCTCACAGCAACCTCAAAGCCCTGGGCTCAAGGGATCCCCTTGCCTCAGCCTCCCAAGTAACTGGGACTACCGGCGTTTGTCACAATGCCCAGCTCTCTCTTGCTCAGGCTGATCCTGAACTCCTGAGATCAAGCAATCCACCTGCCTCGGCCTCCCAGAGTGCTGGGATTACAGGCATGAACCACCGCACCCGGCCTTGAATAAGTGTTTTAAAAACATTTGTAGCAATGTTGCTGCTGCATCCAAGCTCATGTTCACTTTCCCAGTAGTTCATTTTTTAGATAATTATTTTATAAAGTGTTAGAAGAGTGACATGGCACGTTCCTCTCATTTCTTGCAATTTTAGTACTGTCGTTTTATGAAGCATTGACTGTCATTTGAAAGTAGCACATTGTATATTGGCATCTGTATCCTTGCAAGTTGTAAAACGCTTTTTCTTTGTGGCTAAAAAAATACATCACATAAAATTTACCGTCTTAGCCATTTGTAAGTATACAGTTAAGTATATTCATGACGTTGTAAAACAGATCTCCACTCTAGAGCTTTTTCATCTTACAAAACTCTCTGAACAGCTTCCCTTTCCCCCTTCCAGCCTCTGCTAACCACCATTCTACTTTCTGTTTCTACAAATTTAAATACTTTAGATAACTCATTAATTCCATTTTTTTTTTTTTTGAGACAAGGTCTTACTCTGTTGCCCGAGGTGGAGTGTCATGGTGTCATCCTACTTCACAGCAACCTCAAACTCCTGGGTTCACGTCGATCCTCCTGTCTCAGCCTCCCAAGTAGCTGGGACTACAGGTGCTCACCACAACACCTGATTGATTTTTTAATTTTTAGTAAAGACAGGGTCTGGGGGCCAGGCAAGGTGACTCACAACTATAATCCTAGCACTCTGGGAGGCTGAGGCTGGTGGATTGCTTGAGCTCCTGAGTTTGAGACCAGCCTGAGCAAAAAAGTGAGACCCCCATCTCTACTAAAAATATAAAAACTGAGGCAAGAGGATCACTTGAGCCTAAGAGTTGGAGGTTGCTGTAAGCTATGATGCCACAGCACTCTACCCAGGGCGACAGCTTGAGACTCTGTCTCAAAAAAGGGGAGGGGAGGGAAAAACTGGATTTGTATCTTGCTCAGGCTGGTCTTGAACCTGGAGCTCAAGCGATCCTCCTGGCTTGGCCTCTCAGAATGCTAGGTGTATAGGTGTAAGCCACCTTGCCCAGACATATGAATTCATTTTATTAGCCTTTATGAAAGTATCAGTCTGTGACAGAGTGGAAATTTCAATAGCAAAATGGTCCTTTGTCATAGACAGTTTGAGAAGCACTGTTCCCAAACATAGCCTTTACTTTCCTGGGCCTTGGTTTCCTCTAGTGTAAAGAGAGGTGATCGAATGGTGATCAGCTCTGAAGGCCTCACAGCCATATCACTGGGGGATGCTTTGGTCATTGAATTCCCTGAAGCAGGGCTGTCTGGCTGGGTAGCCACCCTCTGTCTCCTCTCAGTGGGCTCTGCTCCAAGTCCCATTTCACGCACCGAGGGCTCCTTTGTCTCTCCTGACACCTGGTTTCCTGCCTCTACAGTCACAGAAGGGCCTTCATGGATGACACATGCCGGCTGCTTCCAGTGCTTACGTCCTGGCCAAAGGTTCACGACATTACCCTGCTACATCCACATTCCTGTCTGGTTGACTATCACTCCTGTTCCCCATGAATCGCACAGGGTGAAAGAGATGAGTTGATGTAAAGAGGATGCAATGGGGCGAGGGGGCACATTCTAGAATTTCAGAGCTAGGAGGGACTTGATTTTACTTCTCTTATTTCACAATAACACACATTTACTGCAAAGCAACTCGAAAAGACAGCATACATGTAAATATAGAAATCACCTATAAATCCCACTACCAAATGCTAATTACATTTATTATTTTGATGGATTCTGGTTGAGCATCCCAAATCTGAAATCCAAAACACTTCAGATCCCAAGTATTTTGGATAAGGGATATTCAACTTGTGTCTTGCCCATTTTTTTTATACATTTAAAAAACAACAACAACAATAACCACAATAATGGGAACGTACTGCCTGTACTATTTACAACCTAATTTTCCCACTCAACAATATATCACGAACATTTTTCTACATCTATAAACATATTGCTGCATTATCAGTTTTAGTGGCTACAGAGTATTCCATTGTGTATATACTTGGCAGTTGACAGGACCAGCGTCCTTTGATGGATTGGACATTTATTAATTCTCTCTCTCACGATATATATATATTTTTTTGAGACAGAGTCTCAAGCTATTGCCCTGGGTAGAGAGCTGTGGTGTCACAGCTCACAGCAACCTCAAACTCTTGGGCTTAAGCCATTCTCTTGCCTCAGCCTCCCAAGTAGCTGGGACAATAGGTGTCTGCCACAATGCCTGGTGATTTTTTTTTTTGTTGCTGTAGTTGTCATTGTTGTTTTTTAGCTAGCCTGGGCTGGGTCAAACCTGCCAGCCTCGGTGTATGGGGCTGGTGCCCTACCCACTAAGCTATAGGTGCCACCATCTCTCTCACTATTTTGAATAAAAAAACTTTCTTCTAGTCAACTTTTTCATTATTTCCTTAGAATAAAATCCTAGAGGTGGCATTTCTAGGCCAAAGATATGCATACCATATTTAAAAAACTTTGGCTATAGGATTTAATGGTACTGATTAACACTGCCTTCAAAAAAAAAAAATATCAAGAGTGACCATTTCAACTCATGTCTGCCAACACTGGGTATTATTACTTTTTACTTCATTATTGTTTTTGTTTGTTTTTTATTAAATCATAGCTGTGTACATTAATGCAATCATGGGGTACCATGTGCTGGTTTTATATACAATTTGAAATATTTTCATCACACTGGTTAACATAGCCTTCCTGGCATTTTCTTAGTTATTGTGTTAAGACATTCATATTCTACATTTAGTAAGTTTCACATGTACCCTTGTAAGATGCACCATAGGTGTGGTCCCACCATCATTATTGTTTTATTTATTTATTTAATTTTTTTTTTTTTTTTGAGACAGAGTCTCACTTTGTTGCCCTTGGTAGAGTGCTGTGGCATCAAAGCACAAAGCAACCTGAAACTCTTGGGCTCAAGAGATTCTCTTGCCTCAGCATCCTGAGTAGCTGGGACTATAGCTGCCCGCCACAGCACCTGACTATTTTTATTTTTATTTATTTTTTTCCTTGCAGTTTTTTTTTTTTTTTTTTTTTTTTGCTGGGGCTGGGTTTGAACCTACCACCTCCAGCATATGGGGCTGGCGCCCTACTCCTCTGAGCCACAGGTGCCGCCCTATACTTGGCTATTTTTAGAGATGGAGTCTCACTCTTGCTCAGGCTGGTCTCCAACCTGTGAGCTCAGGTAATACACCCACCTCGGCCCCCTAGAAGGCTAAGATTACAGGCCTGAGCTTCATTATTGTTTTAATTTTCATTTCTTTGGGTGGGTATTAGACAGATTTTCCTTATTACTGGTCAATTATATTGAAACCAATTTTGGAGCTTATCCATCCTGGTTTTTATTTTGACAGCTGTCAAAACAGGCACAGAGGAGCTCCTTCTACAAGCAAGTCAGGGACAGGGCAGAATGAAAGCCAGGTTTCCTGATGTCCAGGTAATGATGATTCTGGGGCGCCTTGAGTGGGTAGAGGGAGATGCAAGGTTATGAACCAAGAATGGAAAACACCTCTCCTGTGTTCTATGGCATTGGGTGACATCAGACTTCTGTCTGAGTTTCGGTTTTTTCTACTTGTAAAATGGGGAGGGGGTTGAATAAAATCATCTGCTCAAGTCTTTCTCAGTTCTGAGGCTATGGTTCCACTTCCAAGCCCTTTCCCAGCTCTGATAAGTATAATGAAAATCTTACATGTGCACTGCACTTTACAGTTTGCAAAGAATTTCTGTGAAGCAGAGGAAAGGTACTGTCATTAATCCCATTTCACAAATAAGTAAACTCAGAGAGCTCAAATGGCTTAACCAGGATGAGGTACTACAACTTCAGCCAAATCCCGTAGTAATCCCCAACAAACCTTCCAGGAAGATAGCTGTCTTGGAGCTCCTCTATAACAGAAATTCTGGATCCACCACTAACTATCCACCTGGCCCAGGCTAGTCATTCAGCTCCAGAATTCTCTGAGTGCCTACTCTGTGCCGGGCTCTGCGAGGGGCTTGCAGTCTTCTGAGGAAGACACACCCAAACTGACCATTTCAATAGGGGATGACAGGTGCTCTGAGGTGCTTTATTTGTTGTTGTTGAGATAGAGTCTCACTCTGCTGCCGAGGCTAGTGTGTTATGGCATCACAGCTCACAGCAATCCTTCTGCCTCAGCCTCCTGAGTAGCTAGGACTACAGGTACCTAGAGAATTTTTCAATTTTTTACTAGAGACGGGGTATCATTCTTGCTCAGGCTGGTCTAAAACTCCTGAGCTCAAGGGATCCTCCCTCCTCAGCCTCCCATCGTGCTGGGGTTACAGGTGTGAGCCACCGCACTTGCCCTGCTCTGAGATGCTTGGACAGAGGGCAGAGTGGGAGTGGGGGAACTCTGAAGGGCATCCAGCTTCCCAAGAGAAGGGAGGCCCGACTTTCACCTTGAAGAGGGAGCAGGTCATAGGGGAGGACGAGGACAGTATCTGGGAAAGAGGGACAGTGTGGGTAAGAGATCTAGAGGGAAAGAAGGAGCAGCATCTTTAGGGAACTTTAAAAAGGCCACAGGACTTGGATTCAACCATTAGGCAGTGTAGGTAGCGCCTGTGGCTCAAAGGAGTAGGGCGCCAGCCCCATATGCTGGAGGTGGTGGGTTCAAACCCAGCCCCGGCCAAAAAAAAAAAAAAAATCCACAACCATTAGGCAGTGAACAGTCAATGAAGGGTGGGCGGGTGGAGGGACATCATGCATTCATTTGTTTTGGAAGCATATGTTGAATGTCCGCTGTGCTGAGTGCCAGGCACAGCACTAGGCCGATTGAGAATAAGACAGACAGGACCCTTGTCCCCACATGGCATCCAATGATCAATTCTAAAACAGTAGTTTTCAATCTTTTTGGTGTCAAGATTCCTTTATACCCTTTGAAAATTTTTGAGGAACAACAGTATTTTAAATGGATTATTGATACAATGTATTAATACAATATTGACTTGTGTTAGAAATTAAGACTGAGAAAAGTCAATATTCATATATACTAATTTGTTTCCAAATAGCAATAATAAACCCATTACTTGTTAAAATAAATAGTATCTTTTTATGAAAACGATTAGGTCATTAAATCTGAAGTACACTATTTCAATAAAAAAAACTGTATCTCAAAAAAAATTTATTGTATCTCAACAAGAAGCAGTACAATTAATCAAAGTATATGCCTAAACTATTGACACAGTTTTGCCATCTTTTCTTTTTTTTTTGAGACAGAGCCTCACTATGTCGCCCTCAGTAGAGTGCTGTGATGTCACAGTTCACAGCAACCTTCAGCTCTTGGGCTTAGGCAATTCTCTTGCCTCAGCCTCCCGAGTAGCTGGGACTACAGGAGCCTGCCACAATGCCCGGCTATTTTTTTGTTGCAGTTTGGCCAGGGCTGGGTTCAAACCCACCACCCTCAGTATATGGGGTTGGCGCCCTACTCACTGAGCCACAGGCGCCGCCCACTTTTGCCATCTTAATGGTAGCTTGTGTGAGCCAGCAGCAAAGAAGCCTGGAGAGAAAGTGGCAATAAAGTCAGAAGGGTATTTTTTTTTTTGAGACAGAGTCTCAAGCTGTCCCCCTGGGTAAAGTGCTGTGGTGTCATAGCTCACAGCAACCTCCAACTCAGGCTCAAGCCATCCTCTTGCCTCAGTTTTTTCTATTTTTAGTAGAGATGGGGTCTCACTTTTGCTCAGGCTGGTCTTGAACTCGTGAGCTCAAGCAATCCATGTGCCTCAGCCTCCCAGAGTGCTAAGATTACAGGTGTAAGCCACCGTGCCCAGCCATGAAGAGTATTTTTCAAGCTTGTTGAGAATTGAATATTTTTCCTTGCAAGTAGTGGTCAAAGCCAGGAAGAAGTGGTAATCAGTTGGTGCAAGGTCTGGTGAATACAGTGAATTACAGAGAGTTTCCAAGTTCAACTTGCGTAGTTTGAGCAATGATGTTTGTATGATAGGCGTTGTCTTGCAAGAGGAGTTGTCTGTCTCTATTGACCAGTCTTGGCTGCTTAATCACAGGCATCCTCATCATTTCATCCAGTTGGTTGCAGTAGACATCTGCTGTAATCAATTGGCTGGGTTTCATGAAGGTGTATGGATAATACCAGCACTGGATCACCCTACAGACACTATTAGCTTTTATTGATGAATATTTGGACTGTTTTGGACTGTTTCAGATGACTGTTTCAGCACTTCATCTTTATCCAACCACCGTGCCGAATGCTTGTAATCATCAAACAGAATCCATTTTTCATCACAGGTAACGATATGGTGCAGAAATGGTTCACCTTGATGTTGGGACAGCAAAGAAAGGCAAGATTTGAGATGATTTTTCTTCTGATGCTCACTTAATTCATCCAGAACCCATCTATCCAGCTTTTTTACTTTGCTAATTTGTTTTCGATAGTCCAATATTGTTGGAATGATAATGTCAAACCTTGCTGCTAATTCACACATAGGCTGAGATGGATTTGCGTCCACTACAGCTTTCCTCTCATCATTATCCACGTTGGTTTTAGGTCATCCACATGGCTCATTTTCAAGATTAAAATCTCCTGGCTCGGTGCCTGTGGCTCAAGCCGCTAAGGCACCAGCCACATACACCTGAGCTGGAGGGTTCGAATCCAGCCTGGGCCCGCCAAACAACAATGACGGCTGCAACCAAAATAATAGCTGGGTGTTGTGGCGAGCGCCTGTGGTCCCAGCTACTTGGGAGGCTGAGGCAAGAGAATCGCTTAAGCCCAGGAGTTGGAGGTTGCTGTGAGCTGTGATGCCACAGCACTCTACCCAGGGCGATAGCTGGGGGTTTTGTCTCAAAAAAAAAAAAAAAAAGATTAAAATCGCCATAATGGAAATTCTCAAACCACTGATGTACTGTGGATTCTTTAAATTTTTTTTTAATTTTTAATTTCAGCTTGCTTGTTCATTCTTGTTCGTTTGAAGTACTCTTTTTTGTTGTTCATTTTCTTTCTTCTTTTTTTAGATGTTCTTTCCCAGTAGGTGGGATTACAGATGTTCACCACAACGTCTGGCTATTTTTTTTTTTTTTTTTTGTAGAGACAGAGTTTCACTTTATGGCCCTCGGTAGAGTGCCATGGCATCATGCAGCTCACAGCAACCTCCAACTCCTGGGCTTAAGCGATTCTCCTGCCTCAGCCTCCAGAGTAGCTGGGACTACAGGCGCCTGCCACAATGCCCAGCTATTTTTTGGTTGCAGTTCAGCCGGGGCTGGGTTTAGAACTCGCCACCCTCCGTATATGGGGCCGGTGCCTTACCGACTGAGCCACAGGTGCCGCCCCAACGTCTGGCTATTTTTGATGTTAGTAGAGACGGGGTCTTGCTCTGGCTCACTGCTGCTCATACTGGTCTCGAACCTCTGAGCTCAGGCAATCCACCCGCCTCGGCCTCCCATAGCGCTGAGACTACAGGCGTGAGCCACCACGCCCGGCCAGGATTCTTTAACCACATCCTTCTCAAACACTTTGTTGGTATTTTGAACAGTCTGTGCTAAAATGGGTTTCATGATGAATCTCAGATTCAAAAATAACACAATTGGCTGGGTGCCATGGCTCATGCTTGTAATCCTAACACTTTGGGAGGCTGAGGTGGGTGGATTGCTTGAGCTCAGGAGTTGGAGACCAGCCTGAGCAAGAGCGAGACCCCGTCTCTAAAAAAATAGCTGGGCATTGTGGCCGGTGTCTGTAGTCCCAACTACTTGGGAGGTTGAGGCAAGAGGATCACTTAAACCCAAAAGTGTGAGGCTGCTGTGAGCTGTGACACTAGGACACTCTACCGAGGGTGACAAAGTAAGACTCTGTCTAAAAAAAAAAAAAAAACCTACAAATTTTTGACTTATTCATGGTTTCACAAAAATTGCTCTAAAAAATGTAAAAGATAATCACAAGCCAAAAATGTACATTTCAAACAATGAGACTGTATCTTCACACACACAAAATGTGCCAAAGAGAGATGTCAGTGTCAAATGACAGTGAAACGTCAACTGTCAAACTTAGTACTTAGGGTGATCGGACATTTCATACTTAATAACCTAATGTTTTCCAAAATAAAAGTATTTGGTTAGCAAAGTAGCATTGTTTTCATTTACATTTTTGCGGATTTCTGTTATGTCTGGCTTGTGATCTTGTAAAAAGTTTGACATCTCGAAACTCCCTTGGAGACCACTGAGCCACACTTTGAGGAGGATGGTGAGGGGTGTCCTGGTAGCAGTGAGCCTGGTGAGGAGTGGGCAGAAGGTGAGGGGCAGGAGAGCAGGGTGAAGAACGGAGAGATGGAGAGATTTGAGAGATGAGAGTGGCTGAGAGGCAGGAGCCAGGCCACACTTGACTATAAGGGGCGGGAATCAGGCCTGGGTGCTGGCTGGCAATGCAGCACTGCCATGAGGGGCAGATCTGAGGAGGAGATGATGAATTACATTGTGTTTGGAGTGTCTGGGGGCTCCCCCGGACAGTGCCCAGAGATAGGCCTGGCTAAGAAGGGGATGTGTCTGTGTGGGAGGGAGGGCGTTGCTGGATGAAGCCGTCAAAATCCAGAGGGAGGGTTCTCAAGGGAGATGGGGAGAGAGATTTGGCCCGGGTGTCTGCCATAGGAGGGCGTAGGGTCTGTCTCCTCCCTGCCTTGCTGAGCAAACACTGCATAATCCCAGCCA
This sequence comes from Nycticebus coucang, assembly GCF_027406575.1. Lineage (NCBI taxonomy): Eukaryota > Metazoa > Chordata > Mammalia > Primates > Lorisidae > Nycticebus > Nycticebus coucang. Next base: position 16,998,026 of record NC_069801.1, on the reverse strand, counting down.
GCTCCAAGGAGAAACAGCCAAAGAGGGGCCTAGCCAGGGCTCAGTCTAGAGGGGAACTGGGGACAGGGAAGGAGGGAGGCCTCAGAGCTGGAAGGAGGGAGGCCCCAGAGTTGGAAGGGGAAGCTCCTGGGGGTGTGCAAGCTCTGCAGCTAGGGGTGTGGATTTTCAGGGGAGGACCACATCCGGGGGCCTCAGTGGGAAGGAGACCAGAGGAGGTTCTCTCCATCTTTGAATCTCTGCTGTGTTTTGAGAACGCAATGGCTTGCCAGGTGGAAGCAGCTACTGATGAAGACGGCCCCAATGTGTGTCCCTCCAGCATCAAGCCATGGGCCTGACTCTGACTCTGATACTGTTCTACGTGGTCTCTCATGTTTGATTTGGGTGTTAGAAAGCCAGTCTCGGGCTTCCCTGGTCCTTCCCCGGGCAATTGTTTGGGCTCTGCCCGTGCCCTTGCCCCATGCTCTTTGCTGGGGTACGAGGACCTCCCAGACCCTTGAGAGAGACAAGCAGAGAGGTCATAACAATAGCTAATATCGAACACTTACCGACTTAACAGGCACTGTTCCTGATGTGAACTAACTCACCTAACAAATCCTGAGAGATAAAAACTATCATTATCTTCAATTTAAGGCCGAGGCACCAAGGAGCAGGAAGGTAGAGCAGCTTTCTCTGGAGTCTGAACATCATCAGCCTTGCCAGAGCATGGCACTTAACCACTGTGCTCTCCTGACACAGCTGGAGAGTGTGCTGGGGACCTGGAACGCCCTGTGGTGGCAGCCACAGAAAAGGCTGAGGAAGCTCTGAGGTGTGCCTTCTCCCAGATGGGGGGCATCAGGAAAGCATCCTGGAAGAGGAGCCATATGGCATAAGAATTAGCCAGGCAAAGGGGATCAAAGCAGGAAGGGTGTTAGAGCAGAGGCAACAGCATATGCAAAGGCCAGGAGGGCGATGGAGAGGGCCTGGCTCCTTCAGAGAGCTCAGGGCCTCCCTGAGGTTGGCATGGAGAGGTGAGGGGCTGCAGGAGAGCGAGGAGGTGGCAAATAGGTAGGACTTCCCCAGCATGAAGAGCTTGCATTGAGCCCCAGAAAAGTGTAAACATGGAGAAGTGCCACATTTCCCCTCTGGAGGTCCCGCAGGCTTCTCAAGCTCAGCATGCCCAAGCTAAAGCCATTCCCTGCTCCTGGCTCCCTGCCCAGCTCACGCCCTGTATCCTCTTTCTCAGGGATGCTCCCACCAATCTCCTGGTTACAAAAGATGGAACCCCAAATGTCACGTTGGAGCCTGTCTTCCCTACCCCACTCTTTCCAACCAATCGTCAGCACCTGCTGCTCCATCTTTGTCCATTTTCAGGCCACTGCCTTTATCTCCCGCCTGGGTCCTACTCCAGGCTCTGACTTGGCCTCTGCTCAGCTTTGCAGCCACCCTCCCATGTTAGAGCTAACATGGTCCCCACCACATCTCTCCCCTTCTCACGACCTTCCGTGGCTGTCTAAGCCTTGCAAGATGAAATGCAAGCCTCCTGGCCCCACCTAGCTCTGCCTGCCCACACCTACCCCCATGATTCTGGCCACATGGAAATCATGGAGGGTGGATGGAGCAGGCAGGCAGGGCTAGATGGAGCCAGGGACAGGGAAAGTCTGCCTCTTTTCTAGCACACAGCACAGAGCCCCCTGCTTAATAGAGACTCGGTAACATTTATTGAATGAATGAATGAATGAATGAGGCATGGGGTTTGCTCCAAAAAAGCTCAAGGTCTCCAAGACAGATCTTACAATGCATAGGGCCAACCTCCCTAGGGGAGAAGAGCATAATGGTGGGGGAGAGGGGGGACTGTGGGAGACAGAGGCAATGGTGAACTTTTTGGGAATTTCTTTACAATGGAGGTGACATTGGCTCAGTGCCCGTAGTTCAATGATTAGTGCAGCCACATACACGGGGGCTGGTGGGTTCAAACCCGACCTGGGCCTGCTAAATAACAATGATGACTGCAACAAAAAAATAGCTGGGCATTGTGGTGGGCGCCTGTTGTCCCAGCTACTTGGGAGGTTGAGGCAGGAGAATTGCTTGAACCCAAGAGTTTGAAGTTGCTGTGAGCTGTGACGGCACAGCACTCTACCGAGAGTGACATAGTGAGACTCTGTCTCAAAACAACAACAACAAAAAATAGAGGTGACATTATCTGCTGGATCTTGAAGGATGAATAGGCGTTTATTAGGCAGAGAATAGTGGGGAAAGGAGTATATATTTAAGTGTTTTTTATTCTTATTATTGGTCTAATGATGCCTAGAACTCTCATGAAGGTTATTGGTCCAGTGGAGAAGATGGGGACAGTGTGAAGATGTGCACTTGTCATCTGAGGTGTGACTCAAATTTTCCTGCTCAAATTTTCCAGGTGAAAAAATGATTTAAATCAGGACACACCAGGTTAGCATGAGGAAATCAAACGAGTTTATGCAGTGAGCTTCAAGCATGGCTGGATCCAGGTCCTCAAGTGAGGTCATCAGTCACCCATCTTTCCCCTCTATTTTCCTCTCCAAGGGTTTTGTTGCCAACCATTCTCTCTCCATGGATTGGCAAGAGGGCTCTCTGCGTTGAAAGTCCAGTAAGAAGAGGGATCGTTTTAATTAATGTCTCTTGGATAGTCTCTTCTCAGCCTGACATGAATCACATGCCTATTTTTGAACCAGTTACCATAGGCAGAAAATGGAATTACTTCAATGGCCAGGTTGTGTGTGCCCATGCCTGGAGTAGGAAGGGGGATGGGGGAGCAGCGGGTCAGCCCCTCCCAAATGGCACAGATAGTGAGAGGGAACAGGAGGTCCCGGAAGGAAATGAGGAAGCTGCTGCAGGGAGAAGGGGCTGGAGGGGGCAGGGAAGAGCTGTCCCCTGAGGGCTGACGCCCTCGGGGCTGGGGGGCCCTCCTTGCCTGGGAGTAATGAGTATCCAGACTTCCCTCCCATGTAGCACAAAGCCCGGGTACCCACATAGCACTTGGGGCCCAGTTAGAATTGGCTTCCCATCTTAGCCACCCCACTCCTTGGCTGAGTGACCTCAGGTGAATTACTTCTCTCGAGCCTCAGTTTTCTCCTCTGTAAAATAGGGTGAGTCTTCTAGTCTTCTAACAAGAGCACATGACACAGAGAAGAGGCCATGTGAAGACAGGGGCAAGGATATGACCTAATCTGCCAGAGCCACCAGAAGCTGGGAGAGGCAGGAAGGATTATTCCCTGGAATCTTCACGCCTTGGTTTCAGACCTCTGCCTCCAAAACTGTGAGACAATACATGCCTGTTGTTTTGAGCCACCTGGTTTGTGACACTTTGTCACGGCAGCTCTAGAAGCCTAATGCGCCATCTGAAATGAGAGATGATCTTATTTATTTATGTATTTATTTGCCATCCTTCTCCCCAAGGGATCCGCTTTATGAGAGCAGGTACCATCTGTTTTTGTCACTGCCGTGTCCCTAGTGTCTGGAACAGTAGCTGTTGCATAGTAGATGTTCACAGAGTATTTGAATGAGTCTGTGTGTGGACCCCTCAGCCCTGCATTCTCCAAGGATCTGTCTGGTCAGGCCCCAGCCTGCTGTTCCAGCCAGGCCCTCCTCGGGCCTTCCAGCCTGCTCCCTAGACATTTTCCTTTTGACAAATTGCTCTGGTGACAGACCATGTTCCCAGCTCCGTATCACCCCCAGACACACACAGTGGCTCACACTATCCCCAGAGAGACCCCAGCCCTGGTTCCAGTGGGGTCCTGTTTTGTCCTGTGGCATTGCTGCAGTTTTCTCCTCTGGCAAAGGGGAGAGCACCCCCAGCCTCCTAGAGGAGCTCTCAGTGCTCGTGATGAAATAGGTGCTCAATAAATGATAGCTGTCATCAATTGTCCTCAGTCAAGCTGTCTTCCCCACGAGGCTGGCTGAGCCCCATCCTCCTGCAGGAAGCCCTCCCCGACTACCCCACCCTGGCCCCCACTCTCCCCAGCACAGACCATCTTTCTGGGCTCCCTTGCTGCTCTGGGTGGGCTGTCTGCTGTTGTGAGTTCTATTCTGCGCGGCCCATCTGCCCCACCACCTCAGCCATGGGCCATGTTAGAACAAGGATTCTCTTTGTGAATAAGGAGGCAGGCCTTTGATCTCACTCCTGGAATTGCTGTCTTTGATAGCTTGCATGGAGGAACTGCTGGAAGTCAGGCTGGAATTCAAGTCTGGGCACCACTGCCGGTGGCTGCCAGACCCTGGGCAGCTCGCCTCCTTTCTCCCAGTCTCAGTTTCCCCCGAGTATAAGCGGCCTGTGTAGAGCAGATGTTCCATGGCACATACATTAGCTAATCCAAGAATTTGTGAAATACTACCTTAGCCCCGGTTCCTTTTGTAACTTCCCTTCTTTAAATTTCAACAACAAATCAGCAATTACCTCCAGTTCCCCAGTATGGAACAATGAGGCCAGGAGAGGGAAGATAGCTTGTCTAATACCCTCAGCCAGGAATGGGATGGGGGATTTGAATCCAGGTTCCCTCACTCCTTGCCTCATTTATTCCTGTGACTACTCCCCACCAAGGCCAAGGTTAGCTGGGAATGTTGCTGTCAGGTGACATCTTGGCCTGCTATGCTCTTCTTGGGCTGGGGGACAATCTGAGAGCTTGGGGCTGGAGGTCGGGCATCAGGGTTTGAAGGAGGGACCGTTTTCAAAGGTCAATGCTATTCTTATACATTCTTCAAATCACGGTGGCCCTGGTTCTGGGGGACAGGAGACTTTGAGGAGGCTGTACCCCTTGTACCCACCCACTTGGTGCTCAGGGAAGAGGGGATACTTGAAGAGAAAAAGAGAACTGCCTGGGGTCGGTATCTGGGCTAACTGGTCCCAGGCCATAACCCACCCTGTACTGACCAACTGCACCCATGTGCCCCAGAGGGGACGATTATTTGCGCACGAAAGGGGACAGGGAAAGGCTCAATGTCACACAGGTGGGTTCCCTGGGGAAAGTGTGTCATGGGGCCAGGGTGTGGGGGAGGGACAACATTAAGAGAGAAACAGGACTGGAAAGCAGGGTGAACAGGGAAAAAGGATAGGAGGGAGGGAGGAGAAGGGGTAGGAAGTGGATTCCTTTCCATTTTCTGAGCAGAACCCATTCCAGATGGAGGGGATGCAGGGGCTGGGTGGTTTACTTGGCCGGTTTGATGGGAGCATGAAAACTACCCTCCTCATCCCTGCCCACTACCCAGTAGTGGCCCCTGGGTGGACAAGGCACCTCAGAGGAAGACTGGTGGCAGTCAGGGCCAGACCCCATGCAGGGACAACAGAGGGTGGGCCTGGGCTCTGCACAAGAGCTGAGTAATCTTCAGCAAGTCCCAGCTCCTTGCCTAAGTCTCAGTTTTCAAATCTGTAAAACTGTTAGAGAGAGAAAGAGAGAGAGAGAGAGAGAGTGTGTGTGTGTGTGTGTTTAGGAGACAGCAATTAGGCTCTAATGCTCTGGGTGCCACTACTCTGGGGCTCATGTAGGTAGGAGGGGCACAGCTGGTCCCCAGCCCCCTCCCTGGTGGATTCAGCCCAGCTTCTGCAACGCCTCCCTTTCCTTGGGTCTGGCTCCTTCCTTACTCTGCCAGACAAATCCCAACTATGGAAAAATAGGAGTATTGGGGGCCAGCCATGAATGGGTGGAAACTCATTCTTTCCTTCTCTTCTTTTTTGCAGTTTTTTTGGCCGGGGCCGGGTTTGAACTGACCACCTCCTGTGTATGGGGCCAGTGCCCTACTCCTTGAGCCCCAGGTGCTGCCCCTTCCTTCTCTTCTTGTTCTGGGATCCCTCCTGCTCCAGGCTGGTTAATACAACAGTGGCTGCCATTATTGGGCACGTACTATTTGCCGGGACTAGAGATGAGGTCTTTAATGGAGATCTCCCCAAACACTCAGAACTATGCTCTTCACAGATCCCATTTTGCCTATGAGGAAAGCAAGGCTCCTTAGGGAAAAGTGATCAGCCTGGGGACCTATAGCCAGGACATGGGAGAGCCCAAGGTTGAGCCCAAGTAACTCCTTCTGTGGCTGGGAACAAGACACAGAGGAGTGGTAGAGCCAGGACTTTATAGAGGCTGTGACCTTGGGCAAATCACCTCTGCCTGTGGGTCTCAATTTCCCCATTTGTACGAAACAGAGATGGTTGCAGAGCTCCTGGCCTAGAGAGGCTCAGCAAACCTTCGCCACATGGATGAATGAATTCAGATTCAGCCCTGAGTTTAGGTCCCACTCTGCCACATGGCAGCTGGGTGACTTGGACTTGCTGAGCCCATTTATAAAATGGGGTGCTGCCAGGAAAAGATAGAGGTGCTTATAAAAGCCCCACTGAGCGCCTGGCACAGGCGTGAGGACCTTTGATCCCTGCCCCTCCCCCACTCTCTCCTGTCCCTTGCCGGGGTGTGGGAAGGGAAGGCACAGGGAAGGCGCAGGGCAGGCAGGGATTAGCCCTGGGTCCCCCTCCTGGGGCGGTCCTTTTAACCATGGTCTCCCCGGGGATCAGCTCTGCCCCCTCCCAGGCCCCTGGCCAGGCCTGTGTTTGCTGTGGGGATCTGGGCTGGCCCCGGCCGCTGCCTTTCATTCCCGGGCAGCTTTTGCTTGCTTTCCGCTGCTGTGGGGCCAGGCGGCGGTTATGCCCGCTCCCCAGGAGCAGATGGGCCGCAGTGGGAAAGCACAGCGGCTGGCCTTAAGAGGATTGGCGGCCTTTCTTCCCACCCTTTGTGCCGCTCCCCGAGGCCGGCCAATGCACAGACCACAAAGGCTGCTTGTTTGGCTGCCTCTGGGGGCATAGGGGTCACAGCTAACAGCAGCGCCCTTGGAGACGGCAGCACCCCAGTGAGCGAGAGAGCCCAGGAGCACCTGGAGCACCCAGGCTGGGGAAAGATGAGAAGTCCTGGGCTCCTCCCACTTTCCAGGATGTCACCCAGAGAGGGCCTGTCTTACACACCCCCATCACCTTGTTGAGAGCTTGAGGCCCAGAGAGGGCTAGATTTGGCCAAGTCACACAGCACATTAGTGGCTGTCTAGGACTCACTCCCAGGGTCACCAACACCCATGAAGCTCTCCCATAATCTTGGAAAGGTGGTTTCTCTTCCCTGCCTGTTTATTCTACATAGCTGTGGGGACAGGGAGAATCTGAGAAAAGGAAGGTTGGGGCTGGTGGAAACTGGAGGGGCTGGCAAGCTGAAGCCTTGGGACGTGGGAATGGCCCTGGCAGGGGCATCTGACGACATGGTTTGAGGCTAGGTGCCAAGTTAGAGGTGGAAGCTGGGACGAGGAGAAGGACAGGAATGATGTCACCCATGAGTTTATTACAAACATTGTTGATTGAGGGCCTACTTTCCAGAGAGTACTGGGGAAACAGAGAGAAAGGAGACCAAGTTCTGCCCTGGGGGGCCCTCTGGGTGCTAGGGAGGCAGATTTGTGTGCTACAAGCTCTTGACCGGGGTTTCTCAGCCACCCCTGTTGACATCTGGGGACAGTAACTCCTTCTGTGGGGAGGTGTCCTGCACATTGCAGGATGCGTGACAGCAGCCTTGGCCTCTACCACTAGGTCTCAAGAGTACCCCCACCACTGCGACCTAAAAATGTCTCCAGACCATTGTCAAATGCCCAATGGGGGGAGGGATCAAAATCATCTGATTGAGAACCACTGATCTAGACCGAAATCCTGGTCATTCATTCATTCATTCCTTCAACACATGCTTTGTGAGCTCTTTGCACTGTTCGTGGGCCTGGGATTCAGCCGTGGAGTTACATTTGTCAAGTTCATGCCTGTTGCATTTGCCTCCTCAAGCAGAGAGTGACATATCCCACGCAGGGATGATATGAAGACAAGGATTACCAAGAAGCTCCTGGAAGAGGCAACATTTTAGCTAGGCCTTAGAAGGAGCTGTACTGGGACAAAGGACATGGGATAGAGGACACTGTGGGCCCAGAGGAGAGAATGGACATCCTGGGTCATTTCTTAGAGACTCTCCGAGGGCCTGCTGTGTGCAGGGCACCTCTGGGGATACAGATGTCTAAGACAGGTCCCTTCACACATGCAAAGGGCTCAGGGAAGGCCAAGAAGGGTCTGTACCTTGTCTGGAGTCTGCAGAGGGATCAGGAAGTGCTTCTCAGGTAGGGGAGGCCGGAGACAAATCTTGAGGCTGAGCAGGCAGGAGCTAGGGAGGTAAGGGAGGGAGGGAGGGAGAGGAAACAGCCTTAGAGCCCATGGCTTTGGGGGAGCTTCAGGGAGACAGCTGGGCAGGAGCAGTTTTGACAGCAGATGGAAAAGAGATGAAGCTGGAGTGGGAGGTGGGGAAAGGGAGCCAGCTAAAGAGCCTGGACTTGATACTGGAGGTACTGGGGAGCCATGGAGGACATTCGAGGAGAGACATATTTTTTATTTTAGAAAAATCACTGAGGCAATGGGAAGGAGATTGGGTTGGGAGGAGCAGAAGAGGCACAGGACAGTGGCAGAAGTTCAGGAATGTGATCAGGGTGGCAGTGCACATGAAGTTCAGGGGACGATCCCACAGACATTGGGAGGTGAAGGCGTTAGGGTATGGGCTTGTGTGTGGGGCTGAGGGAGCTAGAGGAGGCATGTGAGCAGATGACGTGTGTCTGGCAACGCAGCCCTGAAACAAATGACCAGATTAGAAACGCCAGATAAAAGACGGAGTAGAGAAAGCTGTGTCTGTGAATCTCAGAATACAAATTATTTTTGAAACTTTGCTCTTATGCATCATCGTTAAATATTGATAACCCACATTTTCCAAGTGCTTAATGCTGTGTGCCAGCTGCTCTTCTAAACACTACATGTACATTAACTCATTATGTACTCAAAATAAGCCTGCGAGATAGATACTTTATATACTGTCTCCATTTTTCATATAAAGAAATTGAGTCACAGAGAGAGAGAGAGTAACAACCAGCGGGTGATTGAGCCAGGAATTGAACTCAAGCAGTTTAGTTCTAGAGTTTGTCTGCTTGACTGCAAACTCTACCAACACTCAGAGTTTGTCTAACATTTGCTTGACTCTGGCTATATTTAAAGCCCTATAATCTTAAAAGTCAAGAGGCAGTGGCATTTTAGAGATTGTGGCGTTAGGATGTAACCTGGAAGATTGTCTTCTGAAATCACAGGAAACCCTATCCCTGGGCAGTGACTACCGCCACCTGGTGGCAGTGTGCCCCAAGCTAAACCCTGACAAAGGCTAAACCCAGTTTCTTTCAGTACTCAGTTTATGAAACTCCAGGCCAGGTGATAAGGACTTACTGGTATAGGCAATACTATCAGAAAAACGTGTCCTCTGCTTTACAGGAAGAGCGAGCAGAGGCCCCCATGCCAGGCTTCAGGATGTATGCTCCAAGGGACAGTTACTGTGGGTACTCAGGATGAGGTTGCTATGTCCTGTCCAGACTCTCTCATCAGTTCCCTAGACGACCAGCATTAGGCATTTCTGAAACAGCTGGTGGGAGCTAGGGGTGGGTGGAGTGTTACTCTGCAAACAAGGGCTGTACCCATGACCCCGACCTTCTAATCCCAGGGCTTAACTGACTTCATTAACTCCAGGGGGCTTGAGAGAGACACCCCCACCCCATCATTCTCTGGTAAACCACACTCATGAAAGTCCCATTCCTGGGGGCTGTGCAGGGAACCTCCTGCCTGAAGGCAGGGAACTGGAGGTGATGACCCTTGCCTGTGAACCCTCTGGGGACTGGTAAAAGGGCAGGATCTGTCCCACCCCCTGCCTGCTAAGGGGCAGTGAGGGAGAAAACTGGGTGAAAGCAGAGCATGCTGGGTAGCCTGGCCAGAAGCTGAGCGGTCCAGCCATCTACCCCCCACTGTGGTTGCCATGGCAACAGAGTGGGGCAGGAGGAGGAGAGACCACTGGCCCCTCAGACAATGTGAACCTATTCCAGGTCACCCTTGGCCTTATCCTGAGGGACTTGGGGCCAGAGCAATTCTGGGCTATTCGTATCCTGCAGCACTGGGACTTAGGTGAATATTCCTCAGCTCAGGCCAGGCCTGGGCCGCAGGGTGGGGATTGTAGACAAGATCCTCTCCCTTGGAAAATCCCAGCTCCACCAGCACTTCCTCCTTCCTGGAGTCCCAGATCTCCCAAGATGAAGTTCAGCTCATTTTCTGAGGACTCCTCCCCCACTGAGGAGCTTGACCTTATTTTGGGAAGTGAGCGGTGGGCACAGGGAGGAGGCAGCAGCCACTTTGGGGACAGGCCAAATATTTTATGAGTAATTTAATATCTGGTGCGCGAATCACTGAGCAGAGAACTCTCCAGCTGCCTGGAGCAAGGAGCTGGTCTGGTCCTCATAATGCAGGGGCGAGGGTGAGGGACTGACAGGGACGCACCTGGGGCCACGAGGAAGTTAACCCTTACAGGCCCTGAGACAGAGCTGGGAAGGAGCAGGGCCATGGTGTTCAGTTCTAGAACCTGAGCCACACGGTCTGGGTGGTTTGGGCACTTTGGCCCTGAGTGGGGAAGGGCAGCCCACTGGGGAGCAGTGGCTTTGAGATACAGGGAACTGAGTCTGGCTCCTATAAATATGTGACCCTGGACTAGTGACTCCACCTGTCTGAGTCTCCTTTCCTTATCCATGAAATGGGGATGGTAATAGTGACACCTATGTCACAGGTAAGAATTCAATGACAATGAATATAAAGTACTCCATGTAGTGTCAAGGACATGGCAGGCACTCAACTACAGGAGTTGCCCTCATGACTCTGATGCTGTGTGGACCTCACAACAGCCCTTCACAGGCCCCAGATGTCCTGGGTGGGTGTTTCCCATCTGCAGCCATGTTGTGGACTCCTCTTCTCCCACCCTGGAGCTGGGGGCCTGGCAGACTTCTGTTGTATTCCACAGGAGATTTACTGTGTCCTGTCTTCTGACATTTGCTTTAGCCTCCACTCGGGGAGGGGGTCCTGTCCACCCTGGTGACACGGAGGAGCCTGGGCCCGGGTTCAGAATCTCAGCTCAACCCCATTCCAGCTGTGTGACCAGGGGTGGGCATTTCATTTCTCTGGGACTTCATTTCCTCATTTGTGAAACGTGAGTAACAAGACACCTTCCTGGTAAGGATGTAATTGCATGAACTGTAGCTCAGCGGGTAGGGCGCCAGCTACATACACAGGAGCTGGCGGGTTCGAATCCAGCCCGGGCCTGCCAAACAACAATGACAACTACGACCAAAAAATAGCCGGGCATTGTGGCAGGTGCCTGTAGTCCCAGCTACTTGGGAGGCTGAGGCAAGAGAATCACTTAAGCCAAAGAGTTTGAGGTTGATGTGAGCTATGATGCCACCACACTCTACTGAGGGGGACATAGTGAGACTGTCTCAAAAAAAAATACATAAAGTGTTTAGAACAGCTCCAGGGACAAAGTAGGAGCTCAGTCCATGCTAGCTGCCATTTCTCTCTTCTTCTGTAATCAACAAGCAATTTGTGAAGAGTCCTCTCCATTTCCACCCAGCCCGGCCCGGAGGCAGGCCTCCCATGCTGCCTTTGTCCAGCCTCACGATGTAGCGTTTTCAGCTCTGATGTAGCGTTTTCAGCTCTCTGCCTGCTCTGGGTTTATCTTTCAGCCTCCCTCTGGGGGGGACTCCAACAGCTTCAGGGGTTTCTCCTGCCATGGGATTCAGTCCCTTTGCTGATTAGTAAACCTCCCTTCTCCCCTCAGCCTAGCCATTATTTCATTTCCTGGGAGAAATCTGATGTGCCTAGCTGAGGAGACCCTGAGATCATCTGGTCCAGTCTCCTCATTTTACAGATTGGGAAACTGAGACTCGAGAGAGGGAGTGGGCTTCCCAAGCCATAGGCTCAGGCGGGACTTGATCCCAGGTCTTCTGACTCCCAGTCCAGTGCTCCTTCTCTACACTGGGATTTGGTACACAACAAGAGCTCAAGCCCTCTGGTAAGGACATGGATACCCAGTGATGTGAGGGGACTGACCCACAGCCCCATAGCCAGTGGGGTGCAGGACTCAACCCCAGGCCTGGGAGCTTCAGCATCTGAGCAAGCTCAATGCCCCTGTGCACCAAGGAGGGCCAGCCAAGCCCTGGGCAGGCCAGTCTGTAGCCTTGTCACAGTGCTCTAAGCCAGGGCTTAGCTTCCCATTTTACAGATGAGAAAACAGAGTCCCAGAGAGTGGAGTCACTTCCCTGGGGTCATGCAGTGAATCAGTGGGTTCTGGGACCAATGCTCTTGAACCATATTTTGCCTCCATGTACCTATTTTTAATGTTGTTTCACTGAGGATCTCACAGTCTCTACCAGCTATGAATAGAGTATTTAGCTCAATTCCCCACAGTGTCCTGGTCGCAGTGAGTGTGTGCTCTGTGCAAGGCACTAACCTGGGTACCTTACAAATGTTACCTGTGTCTGCTTGATGGCCCATGAGCACATATATTATCGCCCCCATTTTATAGATGAGGAAACTGAGCCTCTGAGGGGAAAAGTGGCTCCAGGCCATCCAGCCCAGTTGAGAGCACACTGGCAAACTATTCACCAGTCCCTTTTCCATTCTTACCCCCACAGCTGGCACTTCCTGTACAGGCCACCACCACCGTGCGTTCACTCTGTACAAACCTTCTATGGCCTAAGCCATAAAACAGAAAGAATGAAGACATATTTTTCAGGTTTCCTTTCCCGGAAACCAGCTGGGGCTGAGTCCTGGCGAAGTTGACGTTTATGTACTGTCTTTAATCACAGGAGCTGACGTATTGCAAACAAGGTCTGGAGACACCTTGTTAACAAGGGCCCAGCTGTCACTCCTGTAGGTACCTGTGCCCGGGGGAGTCTGCCCCAGAGGGGCTAACTCAGAAACCAGAGTCTGCAGACAGGCTGTGGCACAGCCCAGATGCCCTAGCAGCAATCCCAGCAGATACCCAGGTTTGCTCAGGTGACTGAAACCCAGATGGAGGGAGAAAGGAAAATTTGTCCCAAGGTGGGCCCAGAATTTTTCAGCTCGCAAATCCTTTTTGCCTCTTGCGGCTCATCAGAACCTCGTAAGAACCAATAGCCTCACTTTACAGATGAGGATGCTAACACTTGTTGAGGACCTGCTATGTGCCTGGTAGGGTGTGTCATTCTTTATGAAAGCCACTCTTCATTGTGTGTCTACCATGGGCCAGGCAGGCATTTCAGACATGAGCTCATGACAAGAGCAGCAAATATAGGTCCATTTTGCAGCCCAGGAAACCAAAATTCAGAGTTGAGGTGACTTACTTGCCCAGGTCACCCAGCTAGAAAGTGGCAAAGCTGGAATGAAGTTGGTGGGGCTCTCGTGAGAAGCAGATGAGGGAACATCACGTCCATTTAGCCTAGTGCTGGCGCTTCGCAGCTACTCTGTACACCAGACTTTGCTTCTGTGCCTTCTTTCTACTGGTTGGCTTGTTTTATATTCTCCCTCGCTCCACAGATGCTGGAAGGCAGCTTAGAGGGATAGATATGTGTCGAGATGCATAAATGAAAAGAATCTGTGAAAGTAACGTCATGGTGCTCCGTTAAGTTTCTCCCCGCCTGCCTTTGTTTCCTTCAAAATGCCGAGCCCTCCCCTGGAAATCGTCCCAAGGGCCTAAGAAACATGAATACATGCCCAATCTTCCCAGGCAGGACATAATTTTGAAATTCCTTCCATCTTGCCTTTCTTTCTTTCATTCAACAGCTATTTACGGAGCATGTATTATGTATGTACATATCCATCTCCAGGCCCTGTACTCTCTGGACTAAGAAAGATTAATCGATCAATATATTAATAACCAACGTAGCCATGCAATCATTCATAAATCTGATGAACATGAATCTGCCAGGCTCTCTGGGCTGTGAAATGTCAGTTTCTGGCCTCCTCTGTCCCTTCCTGGTGCTGGTTGTTTTCTGGGTAGTTGAGGATTCTGTTTAAGTGAAGTATCATCAGGGGATTTGGCTGCTGCTGTGATCACCCTGTGATCATTTTTCACCTTTTTTCTGTGGGTGTTGACAGGGTGGACTTCCCACTTCCTCATCAGTCAACTCAGCATGGGCCTGAGAATCTGTTTCTGTCACAAGTTCCCCAGGTGAGTCCAAGGCAGCTGATCAAGTTCAACCTCCTCCTTCTGTGGAGCAGCCTGAAGCTCAGAAAGGAATAGTGACTTGTCTGAAGTCACACAGTAAGTCAGGTTCTGAGGCCAGCTTAGAACTGGGAGCTCATGGTTTCCTATCCAAGGTGCTTCCTGCTCTGCCAGGTCCCCTCGCTGTGGGTGTCCCTCCCTGGGTGGGCCCCGCTGGATTTTTTTAACAAACACCCCCTTTTCTCCTGCATCTGGTCAGCAGGGTTGTCTGCAAGAATGCCTCCTGGCTGTGCAAAAATAAATGCAGCTTGCAGCTTGCTCCAAAATGAGGGCATGTGTTTGTGTGTTGGGTGTGGGGTTTAAGGCAGGGAATCTGGTGTCCCACTGCTAGCAGGAGACCAGAAAGGTGGGGATGCAGAGGAGAGACAGGAGGGAGTCCAGGGTGCTCAGCTTGGGGGAAATATCATTTCTTTGCCTGCCCTTGAACTCCCTGGTCCCCACCATCAAAACATGATCTCAGTGACCACAATGGCAATGGTACCAATAGTAGGTTAATTACCCAGCACTTGCTGTCTGCTAGCCCCTGTGCTAACCACTGCCCAAGGATGAGAGAATTCAGCTCCACAGCGGATCAAAATGCTGACCCACTGCTCCTAACACAGGCTATTCAAAGTGCAGTCCCAGCTCAGCTACATCAGACCTCCCAACAGCTTGTTAGAAAAACTAATTCTCAGGCCTCCACTCCAGACCTGCTGAATTCGAATTTGCATTTTATCTTTATTTATTATTATTATTGTTTGAGAACACAGTCTAACTCCATCACCCTGGGAGCTCAGAGCAACCTCAAACTGTTGAGCTAGGGTGATCCTCTTGCCTCAGCCTCCAAGCAGCTGGGACTACATGCACCTGCCACAATGCCCTGCTAGTATTTTTTCTATTTTTGGTAGAGACAGGGTCTCGCTCTGGTCTTGAACTCCTGAGCTCAGGTGATCCACCACCTAGGATTCCCAGAGTGCCGAATCTACATTTCAGCAAGACCCCAGGTGATTTTGTGCACATTAAAATTTGAGGAGCCTTGCACCACCACAGCACCCTGGTTCTAGTCACAACAAGGTTGCTGTAACTACGGCTAATACTTGGGGAGAACTTTCTGTGTGCCAGCGGCTTTTAACTCTCATCAGCTTTCTGGAGTGGGTATGCTTATCACCTCTATGGGACAGATGATGAAAGTGTAGCCCAGAGAGGTTCAGTACTTAGCCTGAGAAGGCACAGCTTATTCTAAG